>NC_081846.1:60189908-60498638 GCF_963259705.1 Myotis daubentonii
CACCATTATTCCCTGAGGAATGTGTTTTCTTGTACCATAATTCTAGAAGAGAATCTAATATAATTCAATACAAATATATCCTCACTGGCATGGGACTGTTTAGTGGATGAGTACGAAAAAGATTTGGCAAATACCTAAGGTGTTATTTGTTTACTGAGAAGAATTACTGACCATCAAGCCACAGAGTGAAGCCAAGTCCCTAAATTTTCTCCATTGTAATTAGTTTTCTGTTATAGACGCAAATGAAATGATGCTATGAATTGTGTCTCACTTATAGATAAATATAAAAGTAGTCCCCCTAATGCATTAAAAATCATCCTGAGCCGAACCGGTTTGGCTCAGTGGATAGAGCGTCGGCCTGCGGACTCAAGGGTCCCAGGTTCGATTCCAGTCAAGGGCATGTACCTTGGTTGCGGGCACATCCCCAGTGAGGGTTGTGCAGGAGGCAGCTAATGGATGTTTCTCTCTCATCGATGTTTCTAACTCTCTATCCCTCTCCCTTCTTCTCTGTAAAAAATCAATAAAATATATTTAAAAAAAATCATCCTGAGTATTTTATCTATTTCCCATATCCTCTGACCACTCACATATTATTTTGAAATCACTTATATATGAGAGCTCAGGGGTCTAAATAGAAAGTGTCCACTCTTCCCTCTCAAGACAAACCCATAACTTTCACATTACAAACATTCTGGGAATGTGTTTAAACACATGTATATGCAAATATATTTAGGTCATTTATTATTTTGAACTATGACCTACTTATTTTTCATGTATTGAATAGGCATGAATTCTAGCACTAATTAAAGAAAGTACTTGGCTTAATGATCTGGCAATTTAGACTTTTAAAAAAGTTACTTTAAGACTGAGTTAGGCTGTCTTTATTTTTCTCATAGTCAGGCTTCTTAGTATTGTTTCCCTTTTGGTTTTTGCCAAGTCAGTATGGCCAGTAAGCATACTGAGTACTCAGGTAAGTCCAGGAGTGAATTTCTTCCAAGAGATCCTCAAAATTAAATTTTTCTGAAAGAATATTGAAAATAAACCTGATAATAAAGCTAAAATATCTGCTCTGTTTATATATTTTTTCACCAGCTATCAATGAAACTAGAGTTTTATGGTAAGACAAAATGGAGTGTGGCATATTTCCTAACCTAACTAACCTATCTGTGCCCCTTGTTCCACATATTGATTAGGGTGGTCAATTTACTTCAGTTCAATTCAATTTCCATTGACATTCTAAATGATCTGCATGATTCTGGAGACAGCAAGTTATATGCCACTGGTTGGCTATGTTTCTTTCTTCTTTCCATAGATGTGGGATATTAACTATACATTAAAATTGTTGAAAAGCAACTCTGATTTGTATCTCGCCAAAGCTCACACAGTCCGAGGGATGAAAAAATATGGGAATTATCTATTAGAATATCGGTCCACATGTGGTCCACATTGATGGGTCATAATGCTGAACCCCTAGGCTGAAGGAAAGGGTCAATGCATAAACATTTCTTTCTTTTTATTGGTATACAAGTAATTATTGGAGAACAACATTTGTTACATACATTTAAAATTATAAAAATGATTTAACCAGTGAATTTTTTAAATATATATTTTTAAAATATATTTTTACTGATTTTAGAAAGGAAAGAATAGGGAGAGAGAGATAGAAACATCTATGATGAGAGTCATTGATCGCTGCCTCCTGCAGGCCCCCCTGGAGACCTAGCCTGCAACCCAGGCATGTGCCCCGACAGGGAATCAAACCGTGACTTCCTGGTTCATAGATTGATGCTCAGCCATTGGGCAACATCAGCCAGGCTAATCAGAGAATCTTAATTATTAAGTGCCAAATCATGGAAAATCTATAAAGTTATTTTGGATGGCTCTAGCTTATATGCCAACACTAGAAATTGTTTTTTTAATATTCTATCTTGGATTAAAACTGAATAACAGCTCATATCTTGAAACGTGTTCCTGATACAAAACCACCTCTTGAGTAGCAAGAGGTCCAGTGTCAATATTTTTAAACCTTTGCTTTTTCAGAGTTTCCATTTTACCACCTTATATATATATAAAAAAAAAAAAACAATTTAATGCTCTTGAATGTAACAAGAAAAGCAAAGAGAGGAAATAAATGTTTAAACAACACTTTCCTTGGGGGATGGTTCAGATAATTTGTAGTGCTTGACTGCAATGGTTGAGAAAAGAGAGACATTTTTGTGGAAGTCTAGTGAGATATAAAAAGGTCTGAAATTATTGGCTGCTGCTGGTAAATTGTTGTCTTTGTTCTTTACAGGAAAGAGGAGTGACACAAAATGATGTCCTTACCTGCCAGGGGTGAACTATTGCATTCAGTTACAGCATCTATATTAATCTATACAGTTAGAATATATTCTTGTTTTTTGCTTCTTATCTTTCTTGTGTATTCAATTTTATTCATATTTCCTATAATATTTTTAAGCCCCCAACATTCTTTTTCTGAGGGATGTGAGCTATAAATAAAGTTTAATCAAAATATACTGGTTCCAATAAAATGAAAATGTGGAGTTCATTTATCTCTGGTGTATATTGGAAGAGTGAACTTTTTAATGTACATATCTGATCCCACCACCCTTTTATAATCTTTAAAAGTTGTCTTCATAGAAATCCAACTAGTTTCTAGGGGTTATAAAATGAATGGGCCCCTACTAACCTCTCTAATTATTTTCCAAATTAATCCACTTCTCACATCCCATGGTTTAGTCTTTCAGAATTACTTAAATTTGTAAAACATAATATTGTTTCCAAACTCCATGAATCTACACATGCTGCTTCCTTTAGGTCCCCTCTTTATGATAAGAACAGATACTACACTTGATCTTAGCCAAAAGGCCGAGAAGCAATAGGTCCCCTCTTTCTATCAACACTAATAAAAGAGAAAAATGGTAATTGGCGTACGAGCTACCCTTTTCATTGGCTAATCAGGGCTATATGCAAATTAACTGCCAACTAAGATTGGCAGTTAACTGCCAACAAGATGGCGGTTAATTTGCATATGTAGGCACAATGCAGGGAGGTGAAAGGGAAAGCAGGAAGAAGCCCCCTGCCACTGACAGTGATCGGAAACCCAGGGGGGAGCTAAGAGCTGGGGGGCAGGGCAAAGGCGGCCCTGGGGCCGCCTTTGCCCTGCCCCCCAGCCATGATCAGAGAATCAGGCGCCTTTGCCGCTCTGGCCAGTGATAGCAGGAAGTAGGGGTGGAGCCAGCAATGGGAGCTGGGCACGGTCGAAGCTGGCAGTCCCAGGAGCTAGGGGTCTCTTGCCTGGGCCTAAAGCGAAGCCACGATGGCGGGGCCGCTGCAGCTGCGGGTCCCCGCTGCCCGGGCCAGATGCCTAGACCAGAGGCGTTAGGCCTGGGCAGGGGCGGAGCCTGAAACCGCGGGGAGCCGGGGGTCCCCTGCCCAGGCCTGACACCTCTGTCAGAGGCCTCAGGCCTGGTCAAGGGGCCGATCCAGTGATTGGTGATCGGAGGGTGATGAGGGTCAACTCCTCTGGCCGAGGCATCAGGCCTAGGCGGGGGGCGGAGCTGGGGATTGGGGGGATATGATGGTCTCCTTGCCCAGGCCTGAAGCCTGGGTCAGAGGCGTCAGGCTTGGGCGGGGGGTGGAGCAAGCGATCAGAGGGAGATGGGGGTCCCCTGCCCAGGCATGATTCCTGGGCCAGAAGCCTCAGGCCTGGGCGGGGGCCAGAGCCAGTGATCAGGGGGAGATGGGGGTCCCCTGTCCAAGCCTGACACTTCTGGCGGAGGCGTCAGACCTGGGCAAGGGGCCGATCCTACGATTGGAGGGTGATGGGGGTCAACACCTGAGGGCTCCCAGTATGTGAGAGGGGGCAGGCTGGGCTGAGGGACACTCCCCCCCACACACACCCAGTGCACGAATTTTGTGCACCGGGCCCCTAGTTATCTATATAATTTCCTCAAATTTCTGAAAACATAATTCTAATATATCCTTACTACAAAACAAGATCTTTCTTTAACCCAACACCAATCCCACATTAGATTTGAACTGGATTACCTGTTTTCAGGGTACACTCATAGTATCCTGTGCAGTTATGTTTCAAACATTTAGAATGCTGCAATTTCATTAGCATTAGTGGATCGCATTGGTAATAAGTTTGGAGCCCCTTTCTTTTATATGGTATACTCCAAGGATACCATATAATCTATAACACAATAGGCCCACAAAATTACCTAAACAAATGATTATTCATGTGAAGTTGATAGGTTTCTGTAGCTATTTCAATCCTGAAGTTAAATTCAAACTGGAAATGAATGCCCAGAAAGTTCATGTCAAAAGGAATAGCAGGATACAAATAAATATTCAGATTTCAGTTGCATTTCTATAAACCAATAATGAGCAATCAAAAAGGGAGACTAATAAAACAATCTCATTTATAAATGCATCAAAAAATAAAATAAAATACCTGGGAATCAATTTCATCAAGGATATAAAATACCTGCACTAGAAAAAATATAAAGATACTAGAAAAAAAAAGAAATTGAAAAGGTACAAATAAGTGGATGCATATGCCATGTTCATGGATATGAATAATTAACATCATTAATATATATATACTACCCAAAGCAACCTATAGATTCAATGCAATTCCTATCAAGATGCCAATTGCATATTTTACAGAAATAGAACAAATATTCCAAAAATTTATATGGAACCACAAAAGACCTGACATAGCTACAGCAGTCTTGAGAAAGAAAACCAAAGTTGGAGGAATCAGATTACCTGATATTGAAATATATTACAAGGCTACAGTAATCAAAACAGCCTGGTGCTAGTATAAAATAGACATATAGATCAATGGAACAGAATAGAAACCCCAGAAATAAATCCACTCCTTTAAGGTCAATTAATATTTGACAAAGGAGGCAAGAACATTCAATGGGGTAAAGACAGTTTATTGAATAAATGGTGTCAAGAAAATTGGGCAGATAGGTGCAAAAAATGAAACTAAACCACTTTCTTACACTTTACACAAGAATAAAACCAAATGGGTTAAAGACTAAAATATTAGACTAGAAACGGTAAAAATCCTAGAAGAAAACACAGCCAGTAAAATCTCAGACATTTCTGGTAGCAATGTTTTTTTCTGACGTATCTCCTAGGGCAAAGAAAACAAAATTAAAAATAAACAAATGGGACTACATCAAACTGAAAAGGTTTTGCACGGCAAAGAAAACTATCAACAAATGGAAAGATAACACACTGAATGGGATAATATATTCACTGATACATATGATAAGGGGTTAACATAAAAATTTATAAAGAACTTATAAAACTCAACTCCAAGCAAACAAACACTCCAATTAAAAGATAGGGAAAACTGAATAGCCATACAGATAGCAAACTTTATGAAAAGATGCTCAATGTCACTAAGTCTCAGAGAAATGCAAATTAAAGCCACAAGGCGATATCACCTCAAACCTGTCAGAATGGCTATCATCACTAGATCCATAACAAGTGTTGGCAAGAATGTGGAGAAAAGGGAGCCCTATTGGTGGGAATGCAGATTGGTGCAGCCACTGTGGGTAGCAATATGGAGTTCTCAAAAATTAAAATGGGCCCAGCGGTATGGCTCAGTGGTTGAGCATCGAGGCAGCCAATCAATGATTCTCTCTGATCATTGATGATTTTATCTCTCCCTCTCCCTCTCTGAAAATCAGTAAAATTTAAAATAAATAAATAAATAAATAAATAAATAAATAAATAAATAAATAAAATGGAACTGCCTTATCATCCACCAATTCCACTTCTAGGAATATATCCCAAGAAATCAGAAACACTAATTTGAAAGACTATATGCACCCCTATGTTTACTGCAGCATTGTTTACAATAATCAAGATTTGAAAGCAGCCCAAGTCCATTAGTAGATGAGTGGATAAGACAGCTGTGGTACATTTACACAATGGAATACTACTAGGCCATAAAAAAGAAGGAAGCCATACCCTTTGCTACAGCATAAATAGACCTAGAGCAGCGGTTCTCAACCTGTGAGTCGCGACCCCTTTGGGGGTCGAATGACCCTTTCACAGGGGTCGCCTAAGACCATCAGAAAACACATATATAATTACATATTGTTTTTGTGATTTATCACTATGCTTTAATTATGTTCAATTTGTAACAATGAAATTGGACGTCACCACAACATGAGGAACTGTATTAAAGGGTCGTGGCATTAGGAAAGTTGAGAACCACTGACCTAGAGAGTAGTATGCTAAGTGAAACAATCCAGTCAGAGAAAGACAAATACCATATAATTTCATTTATATGTGGAACCTAATGAACAAAATAAGCTAACAAAATAGAAACAGACTCATAGACAAAGAACACAGACTGAGAGCTTCCAGAGGGAGGGGGAGTAGGGCTGGGTGATAAAGGTGAATGAATTAAGAAAAAAAAGAACAACTCATAAACACAGATAATAGTATGGTGATTGCCAGAGGGAAAGGGGATTTGGGGAGGTAAGAGAGGATAAAGAGAAGATAAATGATAATGGAAGGAGACTTGACCTGGGATAGTGAAAACACAATACAATATACAGATGAGGTATTAAAAAACTGTACCCCTGAAATCTATATAATTTTATTCATCAACGTCACTCCAATAAATTTAATTAAAAGTTAAATAAATACATTTAAAAACACAACAAAGGACAATAGGTGGCACAGTGTCCACATGGCACAAAGTAAGAGGTCCACCTATATACAGGGCATTCATGTTTGACAATTTGGAAAGTATTAGGAGGGTACTGGAGAAAGAAATCAATAAAATATATAACCAGTTACGTAAAACTACCTTACCTTACTGGTTCAGACTAGACTATTGGCATGAATACTGGCCATTCACAGTTTGTGTTCCATTTCAACTGTAACCAACATCTTGATTCTTCCCAAAGCAATTTTTTCCCTCCAACTTGATCATCAATAATTATGGGTGGATTGAATAAAAAAGAAGAGAGAGAGAAAGAGAGAGAGAGAGAGAGAAAGAGAGAGAGAGAGAGAGAACACTCATGGACATGGACAATAGTGTGGTGATTGTGGGTGGGGGCAGGGGTAGAGGTGGAAGAGGGCATGGAGGGGATAAATAGTCATGGTAAAAAAAATAATGACTTTTACATTAATAAATCAAAAGATTATGGTTTATCCTTACTTTTACTTTCCGTAAGAAACTGTGTAATCCTATCAGGGTATCGATCCAAATATATCAAATATCTTCCACTCAATCTCTTCTTTAAAGTTGAATATCAACTCTGTAAGGCTGCTAGAATGAAAAGGGACTGGCTTTAAATATAAATCTAATGTTAGTAAACTATGGTTGGATCAGAGAGTTTGTTCAAATGTCCAAATCTACATATTTTAAGTAAAGTTGTAAATAATGTAAAATATGAATCTAAGAATGCAATATAATTTCATACTATTAATTTTGTATATAGGGAAAGTGAGAGCCAGTGAAGTAAAGCCTATAAATGGTTACAAAAATATGAGTCTCTATCATAATTATTATGTGCACAATTTTTCCTATAATGCATGCTTTATAAAACTGAGAAGTCCCTCTACAGTAAAAAGGAAAGGGCGATAAAAGTTGATGATAAGAAATCATTTTAGAGTGTCAGCCTGTGGACTCAAGGGCCCCAGGTTCGATTCTGGTCAAGGGCATGTACCTGGGTTGCGGGCACATCCCTAGTAGGGAGTGTGCAGGAGGCAGCTGATCAATGTTTCTCTCTCATCGATGTTTCTAACTCTCTATCCCTCTCCCTTCCTCTCTGTAAAAAATCAATAAAATATATATTTTTAAAAAAGAAATCATTTATTTAGGAATCTATCATAATAAAAGCATAATATGCTAATTAGATTGGACATCCTTCCAGACGAAGCCGGGGCTGCCAGGGAAGCCTGGGTCCCAGGTGCCTGCCGTCGACTGGAGGGAAGCCCGGGTGCCAGGTGCCAGAGGGAAGCCGGTGCTGGCAGCTGGGGGAAGGAAGGCCTACTCTTGCATGAATTTCGTGCATTGGGCCTCTAGTCTTTAATAAAAAAGAAGCCATAACTCTCATTAGATATTACAAGTCATTTTCATAACAATGGGATACTAGGTAGAAGACAGGCTATCATCTTTCACTTACAAAAATAAACCTGCATCTAAGTGACATTTTCAGATTTACCCTTCTCATTCAGTCAGCCACTGAAACAAATGTGATCAAAGTGCCAACTCCCAAAGGGCCCATCCAATGTGTCTGCATACAGTTCATTGATCATTTGGCTAAAATACAATGAAATTTATTGCTAAAAGTAACTTCAGGTCATAAACTTTCATATATTTTAAGTGTCTAAGTGGCACAGTAATGTTTTTCTGCCAACAAATGATACCAGTTTAAGGCTGATTTACTGAAACCTAAACCCACCGTTGATATAGTTTTAAGACCCAAGGGCAGGGTGGCTAACCAAAAAAAAGTGGATTTTACATACAAAGTTAGGATATAACAATCTATTTCTTGAATCACTGTTTTTTGGATGTTATTATCAATCTATTTCTTGAAACACTGTTTTGTTTGTCTGTTTCCTCCATGAAGAATTGTAAAATGAAACCTGGTCAGACATTTGTTCACAATGACAAAAATAGATTCCTAAGGGAATGATTAATGTCTTACTAAATACTGAGGCCCAATGCATGAAATTCATGAAATAGTAGGCCTTTCTTCCCCTGGCTATGGCACCGGCTTCCCTCTGGCATCTGGGACTCAGGCTTGCCTCTGGCTGCCAGTAGGCACCTGGGACCCAGGCAGCCCCGGCTTCATCTAGAAGATCGTCTGGAAGAACATCTGGTCTAATTAGCATATTATGCTTTTATTATAAATGTTTCTTAACCAGCTAGGATGTAATTAATTTTTTAAAATGCCTGCTCTTATTTTTAAATCTACATAAAATTATACTTAGATTTTGGGAGGAAATGTTTTATTGAAATTAAACTCTCTTTATATAAAAGGGGATAAGTGAGAAATGTTGTGAGGTAGTCAGAATAATGACCCTCAAAGGAGTCCACATGAATTTGTTTCTAGAACCAATGGATATGTTACCTTACATGGCAAAACAGACTGGCATATGTGACTAGATCAATAACCTTGAGATGAAGGTATTATTTAGATTATAGCACAGTGGGAGAGAGAAAGGTAGAAGAGTCACAAAGACACAGAGATTCAACTTTGCTGGCTTTGATGACGGAGGGAGGGGGCAATGAGCCAAAGAATGTGGATGGCCTCTGGAAAATGGAAAGATCAATGCAATCAATTCTCTTCTAAAGCCTCCAGAAAAAAACAAACAAACAAAAAACACAAAAGAACCACAGTTGTGTTGACATTGATTTTAGCCAAGTGAGACCTATGTTGGGCTTCTATCTACAGATTGTAAGGTGATAAATTTGTATTATTTATGCTGCTAATTTGTGGTAAGTCGTGATAACAGTGATAGAAAACTAATGCAGTTATGCTAACCTTTCTTCTCAAAGTAGCAGATTAAATACTGTAAGTACTTATTCCTACTGCTTCCTAAAACACTGAAATTATAGAGAATTTTAAAGGCTTAGCAGAGCAAAGAGGTCAGGAAAGGAGACAGTGGCAAAATTAAACTTGAAAGTCTGTTTTAAAGGCATATTTAGAGAACAAAAAAGTTATTGAAAAATAAAAATGTTATAGAAGAAATGAAAATCTTGGAAGAGAAATGAAATCAAATAAATGGACATAAACTGAAAGTCATAAAACTTAAAATTAAGAACATCTTCAAGAATGTAGAGAAAAAGTGCATAACAATAACAAAAGAGAAAATGTAAGAACATTAGAAAATCATTCCAAGAGTTCCAACAGCCAAATAATGAAAATTCTAGAACGACAGAATAGAGAAAAATAGAGGGAAATCAAAAAACTTAAGAAAACTGTCCAAACTGAAAAGGCAGAGCAAAATGGGCTAAATTTGACTCACACTTAGGCAGAACATCTTGCAAATTAAGAACAGAGGGAATATTATAATATTCTGAAAGCTTTAAATTAAAAAGGAATTAAAACTCAGAGGAGCATCAGACATCTCAGTAGCAACATTAGAAGATAAAGAAAAAAAGAAGAAAAAGAAAAGAAACAATGTCACTGAAATGTTGAAGGAAAGTGATTTCTACACCATGCCAAATTATTAATATTAGTTAGGAAGTACAGATTGATTATTTTAAAAATCAAAGTCTCAAAAAGTTCACTATCCTATTTTTTATGAGAAGCTCCTAAAAAATGTGTGTAGTGAAAACAAAGAAGTAAACCAAGAAAAGATGAAAATACATGCCTCATAAAACAGGGTTTCTACACCAAGAATGCCATAAATGGAATTCCCCAGCATGATGATAAAGGGAGATCCCAACACAATGGGAAAATGATCAAAACATATGGGCTCAGTCAGAGAAAGATAAATAACACATGATCTCATTCATTTGTGGAATATAATGAACAACATAAACTGATGAACAAAAACAGATCCAGAGATAGAGAAGCATCAATCAGACCTCCAAACCTCAGAGGAAAGCAGGGGAAGGTTGGGGTAAGGGGAAGAGATCAACCAAAGGACTTGGTATGCATGCATATAAGCCTAACCAATGGACACAGACACGGAGGGGCGGGGGGGGGGGGGGGAGGGCGGTGAGGGCATAAGTGTGGGGGGGCAATAGGGGGATAAAGATATATATGTAATACCTTAATCAATAAAGAAAAAAAAACACATGGGCTCAATTGTTATAGCACTTAAAGAAAACACTGATAGTTAATCTAATTAAAGCATGCTGTAACAACATTGGGAATTTAGGGTAGGGTGGATATGGTGGAGGTGTAGTGGGTAGCAAGAGTTAAACAAAACAAAACCAAATTGGATTTTCATCTACTTCAGTTAAAAGCAAATAGATAATGTTCCCAAATGGAAAATCAAGAAGCAATTTAAGAATGGTTAAGGGATTTGCATGTAAATAACAGTAGAACCACCCAAGAGGGCAGGGACTTCTCATGTTTGAAGATTTAATTTAGTTAAAAACAGACTAAATGGACTGACTATCTGAGAATTAGTTTTTTTCATTGTAAAATCTCTACCATATAGTTGTTGCGAAGATTCAAATAATGTGGGCAGATCACCATGCAAATGATTGACATGCGGAGCTGGGAAAGGATAAGCAGGAGTTAGGGATGAGACTCTTAATAAGCAGTGAGGAGGTAACGGGCCCTACCTTATTTGCTGTCCACAGTACTCATTGATCACACAGAGCCCAAATATTCTGAGACAGCCAAGATTTCAAGACATTTCAGGTAAGAAAATCAGAATTTGAAAAAAGAAAAAATACATTCTACTAAATGATGAGATCCATTTTCTTTGAACTCCTCTAGGCCAGAAGCTGTAAGAACTTGGCTTTTTGAATTAATTCTGAGAGGTACCAGGGAGTTGGCATATTACATATCACAGAACTGGCCTGATCCAAAGTTAGGAATGCTATATGCTTTTTCTATGAAACTCTTTCAAAAAAAGCAACTGAACACTTTTTTAAAAAAGGTGACCTCTTATTTAAAGAAAACAAGTATTTGTCTGTTGTACTTACTGTGGCTTTTGAAACACTCTGGCTCAGCAAAGGAGAAGATGTCCATGAAGACACCTCCAAGAAATGCAGATCTCAAATAATGTGCATGAAGTTCAGGTTCCATATTGCTGACGTGTCTCACCAATAAGGAGCCAAAATAAAAATTAACCTCAAGGATGGAATTGTGACGGATTAAATTATTACCTTTTAGGAGTTAAGAGTCTTCTGATAATCACATTGAATCAAGAAATATGAGTAGTTAACTGGTGGGAGGTGGAAAAATATTGCACACACTTTAATATTAAACCCAATCATGATTTGAAAGTTAAATATAGTTTTTATAATACTGAAGTTGCAGTATTGAATATATGAGTTTATATTTTTATAACCTAAATGACCTTGTTCATTTAAATAATTATAAATTGCATGCCAGACAATGAAATTAGTTTGATGGTAATTAAGTATTTATGTAATTCAAGCACAACTACTGAAGTAGAGCTCACAGATGTGCTGTGCATCCGAGGTGAACTCTCTTCATGGTATGGAATGATAGAAAATTTCATAATACAGTGTGTAAGACACCTTCCCCATAATCACACTCTTCCTCCCACAGAAATGATCCATTCAGGTTCCATCTTGTCTAGAGAAAGTGGCTCTTGAATAATCAGACAGCTAAATGCTTTTTTATAGTATTTAAAGCCATATATGAATGTATTTAGAACAGCATAAGAATTTTTTCAGAAATAATTAATGATATATCCTTATTTTTCATTTGGCAAGTATTTATAAAAGCCTATTCACCTATTGCTGAAAGTGATGAATAATATTTAAAATGAAGATGAGCATTATCAAAATAATTGTATTTCTTTTATTTACATCATTTTGATAAATAGAGTGAAATATTTCATCATGACAGGAGCTACATACACCATAAAAATCCCATAAAAAGGGATTAGTTTGCAGTTGTTAAATAATTATTCAGTTCAATGAACACATTATATTTTGGTGGGCTGAAAGCTTCGTTGGCTTAAGTTGACTTTTACTCTCTTTGATTTGAGCTCATACAAGTTCCTGAAATGGAAACACCACAGGTTTATTTTTTATTCAGTCAATAAAATGCATAACATTTCACTGCTGAGAAAACATGTCACGTGTAGAACGAGCAAATGTTACACAAAATCACTTTGATAAGAAGTCACCTTTTCTAAAATAATTATTTCACCCAGTCACTTTTCCATATATGAAACTGCAATGATTTTGTGTGGAATGATCAGTGTCAAAAAAATCAACAAAGGGAGAATAAAAGCAATTCTTTATTTTTATCCAAATATATTAGACTTTATAATTTAGTTAGTTTCAACAAAAATGTAGAGTCACCATATAATATGTCATTCAAACCAAGACACTCTAAGAGTGAAAGGGAGTGCTGTTAATAATTACACAGGTACAACAGGACAAGCTGGCACTCTTGAATGGAAACTGGGACTTATGAGCAACTTAGCAATAGGGGTTAAACTGCAATTACATGCAGAAATCATATCTTTCCCATACATACGTGGTAAAAATAAAGAAATAGCATTCACTAAGAAATATTAATTTTGGCAAGAGGGGTTGTTTTCTTATCATCCAAGTCTCTGTTTAAGTATCACCCCCTCCCTAAACCAGTAACCTACTCTAAAATGATTATTATTTCACCCAGTCATTTTTTTCATTTTACCCTGTTTTCCTTTCCTTAAGTAATATGTTACTATCTGAAATCACCTCATTTGTTTTTTGTCTGTCTCACGGTGCCCCTCCCCATTCTCCTACTGATATGCATTGTTCAAATGGGCAGTGACCTCCTCTGACTTAGTCATACCCAAATCCCCCAGGAGCGAGAAATGCCTGGGACATAAAAAAACAAAACATGCAAAAAAAAAAAAAAAAAAAAAAGGTTAAATGAATTAATGAAAATCTTTGGAGAGTTTATTTTGGGGCCCATATTCTACTTGGTATCAAAGACAAAATAGCTCTCCAAACTGAATTATGGCTCTATTTAGTTTTAAGTGTTTGGGCTAAATGATCTATGCAGTTTCTTCCACTGGTAATAAATATACTAGCCCCTCCCACTCCGCCCTCCCCACCCCCCCCCCCCCCAACTCCTCTTTCTGCTACTATTTCACTTCTTATATCCAGCAAAAAGGAAAGTTCAGAGATTAAGGGGTAGGGCAACCAGCTTTATTCACAGTGGATGGATGCTCAAGGTTGATCATTTTGCCAGTAACAATTCCCTGGTATATGTTTGCACCTACAGAATTTGGTTGATACAGAGGTAGCCAGAAGGTATTCTTGTAATCAGTGATTGAATTGTTGATGTAATAATTTTCCAATAAGGGAATTATCACAAGATTGCTAAAAACAGGAAATGATGAGTGCCCAAACCAGCCATTAAGGATTTGCATGTTAATAAGGACAAATAGATTAATTATGGGCAGACTTGCACTGCAATGTTCAAAAAGTTTTATAGGAAAATCCATTATATTCTGATAAAGAGCACTTATAAATTTTCACTAAAATATCTGCATTCCAAATCTTTATTTTGTAGTTGTTCTGCCAAGCAATAGCTTTGATTCTGTAATGAATTATAAATATAAAACCTTAAGGTTAAAAAATAGTACTGCTAAAATTATTTTGGTAGGCCAGGGATCCAATATACCAATGAAATCAGTGTTTAACCAACCAAACAATAACATCAAAAAAGAAAAAAAAAATGGATGGGTAAAATACTTTCAATTCATCAAATTTTAAATTCTCTCAAGTATGTACAAAACATTTGTCACAAACTGAGTGACAGGTGTTGGATAGGATAGGTTCCCCAGGTGAGGAAACAAGTCTGTCCTATTACAACTAATGCCATCAACAAAAGAAAGGCATAAGAAAAGAGAATCGGAGGGAGCGCTCTGTAAACTGTATCAATGTCCATCTGCTGTGCTGTACACCTGAAACTAACACACACACACAAAAGTGTTGAATGGAAACTGTAATAAAAAAATAAAATTAGCCCAAATTGTGTGGCTCAGTGGTTGAGCGTTGACTTAGAAACCTGGAGGTCATGGTTTTGATTCCCAGTGAGGGCATATACCCGGGTTGTGTGCTAGATCCCCAGTGTGGGGCATGCAGGAGGCAGCTGATCTATGATTCTCTCTCATCATTGATGTTTCTACCTCTCTCCCCCTTTCCCTTCCTCTCTGAAATCAATAAAAATGTCTTTAAAATTTTTAAAATAAAAGAAATCTCTGGAAAGAAAAGAAGACACTCAATAAGACATATATATTTAAAACATAAATATTTATCATCTCTTTCAGTGTATTGTTGTGTCTCCGCAAGAAAAAATTATTGGTTTTTGAAATGACAGAAGTTTCAGAAACAAAGTGGAAATTGACTCATTTTGAAACAGGGACCATTAATTATGTAATTTCACACATTCTCTGCATTCAGTATAACTTGGCTACTGACTATCACAATGACTCAACATTTGTTCAGAGCTCACAGTTGTGTTAAATCATATACAAAACAGGTGTCCAGATTTTAATTAGTCCAGGAGAGGACCAATTCTCAAATTTATTTATCTTTATTTCCCCCCAATACTAGCAAGTTTTAAAAATTGTAAAAAATCTTCAACATATTGATATACTCTAAAATTTACAAGTTAAATATATAATGGTTATATTTTGGCAGGGCCATAAATAGCACAGACTTGTGTGACTCCCTCATATAAAGTACAATTGAAACCCTTTTAGGACCTTAAACAGCAGAAAACATTAAATTAGATTTTAAAAATGACAAATAATTTAAGGCTAAAATATTTGGTATTAATAATTAATGCCAGTAGCCTTCCTAGCTTAATAAAGTAAACATGCACAAGAACTACAACTCTGAACAAAACATCACAATTTTTATCAGATATATATGTATGTATGCATGTGTGTGTTCATATATATGTATATATGTGTATATACATATACATACATATATATAGTTTTATCGCCCTGAAAGATATCTATTCATCTTCGGCTTAATTTACATATTAGAAATGTCATGGAGAATACCACCCCTTTAAATATATATATATATATATTTCCAGAATATACAATATAAATATACCATATATAAATCATGCCATAAAACTAAATGCAAAATTTGCACATTATTGCATGCATGATGTGATAATACATGCCCGTTAGTAGGAATTTCCTTATGATGCCCTCCCTTCACAACGTTTGCTTTCTGCACAGTAGTAGTACTTGGGAAATAAGGCTTCTCAAATAAGCATATCTGACTGGGGAGGAAATGTACCTTTCAGATTCCTTAGAGAGGATTCCCTCATCAGCCAAATATTAGATTATTACTAAATCCCACAGTAAATAATGCCTAAGAGGGTGTTTGTTATGTGAATCGATCAGAGTTCATTTTCCTTAATTTGGCGGGGAGATTCCCCTCCATCCTGGCTCCTCCCCCAGCCATCCTTTGCAGCTTTGGTGGCAAGTCAGCCACTGACTGGCTCATGGGATCAGACAACATCTTGGTGGCTTTAGATACCAGTTTTTCTTCTGAGTTGCCAGGAACTGAGCTTATTCGTTGAAGTTTCATGGGCAAATCTCCCAAGCTGTAGGCTTTTTCTGAGGTTGTAGAACTCATCCTCAAGAGTTTCCTGGGAAAGTCTTCTCTTCCCGTCATTTTCTGCAGCTTGGATGGAAGTTTTGTACTAATGTCATCTAGGCCATCTAAGCAATCCACAGAATTATGTCTTTCTTTGCTGTTAGTTATGGCTGGTGCTATTAAAGGGGATGACATAAGAAGCATTTCTTCCTGTTCTTTCACACTGTAAGGTGTGGTGGGGACTTCAAATGTTGCATGGAACTGGGAGTAATCAACTTTAAAGAACCCTTCTTCTAAGGAAATTACAGGGAAAAAACGATGACCCCAGAGAACTTCATCTTCAGTGTATGATGTTCGAGCTTGACAAGTCATCCCTGCAAGCAAAAAAAAAAAAAAAAAGTACTTGATAAAACTTACGCATAGTGGAAGTACAAGTGAAGCTAGTTTGAACTAAGGAATTTATCTTGGTTTCTTATTTAAGCTTTGGAGTGTCCATCTGAGTAGAATAAGTAACAGAATATGTTAAAAGTTTTCATAAAGGTTGGTAGCTTAGAGGCATATACTTTCTTCCAATGAAAAACATGGGCCACTTCATGTTTAAAGGTTAATGCACCAATAGCATACTTAATTGTTTATCCATAAACCAAAATAAAAGGGCATTGAATAATAGCAACAATAGCAACATATTTATCTCTATAAGGAGATAAGTGTAGAAATTACATAATAATTTTCCATCATTCAAGAAACAGTGTGATTAATGAAACAAACTTGCCTTTGAATCCAAACATCACCATCGTGTAAACTTATGAAATATCTTTAACTGAGCATCATTTCCCTATTCTGTTGAATAAAACGTGGAAAATAACACCAGTGCCACAGGACAGCTTTGAGATTGAAATATAATAAATAACATGTACAGAAATGTAAAATATGTTGTATAATGTCTACACACAGTTTGTTCTTATAAATGACAGCAAAAATAACTAACCCAAGTATTTCCTAAATAAATAAAAGTTGGAAATATGTCTTTGTTAGATAATGGGAAGTCATTGTGGTGACTCCATTCTTTTGGACCTTTAAGGCCAGGTAAAGTTTTGGTCGAGTTAGAAATCGACATGCTAAAATCGGTAATCTGGGCCATGTGATGTTTCAAGTTCTATTCCTGCTATAAGAATCTCCGAAACCGATGCTGGAGATCAAATGCCAAATTTTACTATTTATTTATTATATCACTTGGACATTTACCTCATGCTAGTTTGTTTTACTCAAGTGTGTTCTCTTCATAAACATATATTTAAGACTAGAGGCCTGGTGCATAAAGGTTGATAGCTTAGAGGCATATCCTGGCCTGCGGGATCGGGCCTAAACTGGCTCTCCGACATCCCCCAAGGGGTCCCGGATTGCGAAAAGATGCAGGCAAGGCCTAGGGACCCCACCGATGCACCATCGGGGCTGAGGAGGGATGCGGGAGGGCTCCAGGACATGTCCAGCCTGCCTGGTTCATCCCCGATTGGCCAGACCCAAGCAGCAAGCTAACCTACCAGTCAGAGTGTCTGCCCCCTGGTGGTCAGTGCACATCATAGCGAGCAGTTGAGTGGCCTTAGCATATCAGTAGCATATTACTCTTCGATTGGTTGAACGGACGACTAGACAACTGGACACTTAATATATTAGGCTTTTATTATATAGGATGAGTTACTATTAAATCAGTCAATTTGTAAATATTCATTGTGTGAAGACTGGAAGTCCATGAATAAATTAATAACATATCAAATTTCAGTCTTATATTACTCAAAAGACACAATTTCTCTAAGTTGAAAAATTTACTACTTCCCTCTACCTTTATTCTCAGACTTCTATTAGAAGCTATTACAATGTAAAATGATAGATGAATCTTTAAAAAAATGCATCTCTTCAATAATTAAGTGTAATTTAAACAATGACAGTCTTTTTGTCTTTCATTTCTATTCTCCCTTTGTCACTTTATAAATAATTTCTATTGTGTTTAAGCCTAGAATAGTTTGCATAAAGGGACATTCTGTCCTTTCCCCCTGACTAATAATTATACATACAATACTTAGAATAAAGTGCATAATTGAAAAGCCATATTAAAGATAAATCCTTCATTGATTCTTTCCAAATATCTCACCTTATATTATTATCAGTTATATATCACCAAAGAATAAATTGTTGCCACTTATAATACTGTCTTTTTCCAGAAAGTTTTAAAAGAAACTTATATCGAAAATAAATACTTATCATATCTCAGGCACTATTAGCTTCTCTCTCTACATTATTTCTAATCTTCAATATTATCCTGATATGAAAATATTCTTACATCCATTTTTAAAATAAAGAATATGTTAGTCAAAGAGTTTAAATATCTTGACCTTTCTTGGGAGCAAATCTAGGAAGCTGTAGAAAAAAAAAAGGTGTCAGTATTATTTTAATTTCTGGGGTTGTTGTTGCTGTTTTTATTTTGCCATCATATATCTGTATATTTGTTAAGAAACCAATTTTAAGGAACCTATCAATTTAACTATGATGCTAAAAATCTGATAGTGACCAAGTATCAGTCTTAATAATCAACATTATATCAGGAATAGCCCTCAGAAATCTATATATATAAAAGCCTAAGTGGCTGTTTGACCATCCGACCAGATAGTAGCTAAGATGTGCAATGACCACCAGGGGGTAGACGATCAACACAGGAGCTGCTGTGCTGGGGTGACTTGGCAGCTGTGGTTCTCTGGTGACACTGGGAACCAGAGAGGAGGGAGCCCAGTTCCAGGGTGCATCATCCAAGAACCACCCTCTCGTAATCTGGGACCCCTCCGGGGATGTCGGAGAGCCAGTTTCGGCCCAAGCCCCACAGGCCAGGCCTGGGGACCTCACTGGTGCACAAATCAGTGCACCGGGCCTCTAGTATTTATATATGAAGATAACAATATTAGTATTAAAAGTTTAGATCATGGATTTGTTCAGTTATTTCTACCAATAGAGAAAACACTGGAACAAAATTTAAATTCAAAAGTGTATGAATTTGACTACCAATTCCACTACTAAATAACTTGTGAAAATTACCTAAAGCTCTCTGAACCTTGGTTTTCTCTTTTACAAAGTAGAGATAATGATACCTTCCTTTATAATGCTGTTGAGAATTTGAGATAAGTGAAGAAAAAGTACAGAACAAAGCCTAGTATTTAGGCAATGCTCAGAAAATTATGATTGCTGTGCTTATCCTTCTGTAGTGATCACTTGCAATTCCTGTTCTTCCTGTAAATTAGTTATACTGAATTTACATAAGGAAAAATTCTGACATATTAGTCATTTGTCCCATATGAGAAATAAAGAAAATTAAATTTAAAAATCACTAGATATCAGATAGCCAATCTCTTTTATAAATGGTCAATTAAATATCCAAATTTTTTTAAAATATAGAAAAAATGCATTACTTATGTTTGCAACATTTAGAGTTTCTTCATATTTTCCACCTGTTATCTCTGATAACATAATAGCAGGAGAGACTGGCTGTGGACTCGGTGTATTGCAAAGACCTGCAGCAAGCTGAGGGACTAAATCCATTATCATACTTCGGTAATTATCCCAAGAATATTTGCCAGCACTTTAACCTTTGTTTGTTCTTCTGCTGTTTCTTTTACACTTTTATTAGATATAGGTACACAAACATCAGACATTTCCATTTTAAAAATATCATAGTTTTTATACATGGTTTCACTTCAAAATACTCATATGCAATCAACCTCTGGATAATGATATGAAAGCATTAAAAGTTGGATAACAGGAAATGTCTATGATGGTCACTCCGTAGTTTAAACAAGGTGCTAACATAACATGCAATTGAGAGACTACTGCGTTTTACAAGTTATTCCAAAAATGCTGCTAAAAAAATTACAAATTCCAATTGAAAAGATTTAAAGTATAACTATGTTTTCTAAGAACATGTATGTATCATAGTGTTCTTCCTTCTAGAATGTGTTATTTTCTATTTCTTACTCTAACCCAAATTATTTTAAAATAATTCATACTTGGATCCATAATTGAAAATTTCACTGGAATCAAAATTAATGCAGAAAAATAGCATTATTCAAAGGGTACGATATGATGCATCACTTAACTGGCAATGCAACTGTTTGCATGTTTTAACCAGATTCCAGATTTGAACAAATGTGATGAAAATCAACACAAGCTCATCTCTGTGGAAACTGGCAAAGCAACAGATGTTGCTTCTGGAAATAGCTGGGACTTTTGAATCCTTAGATGAAAAACATTTTTTTGAGGGGTGGGGGTGGGGATTTATTCTGTGATTCATGGATAAAAACCTCTATATATTATTGTTTCATCTAATTCATTCCAGTGTCAATATGTCAATCTAAAAGGACAGAAGCAATGTAGGCTAACGCCTTTATTTTTTACTTTTTCCTTTCCTGATTCTGCCTTTCCACCATGCTATTATGACCATCTATTGAACTGAATCGAATGTTCATTCAAATAAGAAGCCTGAATGCTTTTTAAGTGAACATGGCAAAGTGAGTTGTTATTTGACAAGTCCTTTATTCACCTTTCAGAATTCTTCTAACTCAATATATCCTGGTCAGGGGTGGTACGTATGTCGCCGACATGAGGTGAGTAGGAGATTGTTAAATACAATATAACCAGTCCAAGGGGGCTGCCTGACTGCTGAGACACAGAAACTATCAAACAATCAATAGCTTCTGCACAGTGGAGGCTTTATCGTAACCTTACTATAGAAGGCGGGAAGTGGGAGAGATTGGGAGTGGGGAGAAGGGGGAGCCTAGGGTGGAGGTGGGGGGAGAGAGAGGATTCTCCTATAATGGTGGTTGTGTTTCATTATGTACGCTGTAAGCAAAAGGAGAAAAAAAGCAAATCCTCAATTAAGTCATGTAATAATAATAATAGTTAATATCCCTGTAGGGCTTACTACGTGCAAGTGTCTTTCTAAACACTTTTTGCATATTATCTTGAATCCTCAGAACAACTCTGTAAATTAAGGGCTGATTTCATTAGTTTCACATGGACGTTGTGATGATTAAATGAATATGTATAAATTGCATGCACAATAAGTATTGGCCATCTTTTCCCAGAAGATGTCCTTAAATACAGGCTATACTACTATTCTACAAATGTCATTAATAATGCACTCACACTCTCACACACACACAACTGCAAAATTCAGCCATCATATTTTGTTTTTATTCCTTAAATCTATCATTTTTGCCTATTTTTCTTCAACAGGGCAATTGATGAATAGCTTAGCATGCACAGTATGAGTTATATTTACAAAGTAATTTTCTAGACCGCTCTCTGGTTTGCTCTGAAGATTATTGAACAAGGTCTGTAGCTGTTTCTTCCCTAAAGTACTTCCAAAATTTCACCCATCCCCCAAGACGTAATAACTGTAATGTTTACTTGGCATTCTCGGCACGATCTCTACTATCTTGCACTGAACTGAACCCAAATTTAAAGAAGAAACTTTTTGAGGAAGCAAATGAGACTTAAAAGAAATCTTGTTAAATAAAACATAAAGATACTGTGTACACCACTGTTCAATAACACTACCATTGTGACATCAGGCTCCTCAGGGATATAGGCTGCAAAAGCTGCTAAGAATATGTAATTGCTTCCAGAAACTTTACTTTTCAAACAGATGCAATCTCTTTAAAGCTCAATGTACTCTGTTCAGATAGACTTTTTAGAGAAGTTTCTGGCACGGAGTCAATCCAGTATTATCCTCTATTATTCACAAGCAGTTGTTCTTACCATGTGTTCTCGTGTATCAGTTTGCTGTTATTGCTCAAGCTAGGTCAAAGAATTCTAAAAATAAATAAAAACATAAAAACAAGAAGGAAACCCCGATTATATTTGTTATAAAATAAAGTGTCAATAAGAAGTTTAGTAACAAATATTTCAAAAGGAATAGTTTCGGTTTCTAAGTTCTCAGAAGAACAAAAGAAAGGAAAGCCGATTTTCAACCATGACCACTAGAACACGTTAGCTCCCAAAAAGATATATAAGTGCAGGTGCTATAAGGGTTAAAGGCAGGTAGAAAATCCAACAGGGAATTCATGGTCATACTGCTAAAAATATATTTGAAAGACATGGACTTTGAATATAAACTTGAGATTGTTGCTGTTTTAACCACACACTTTTAGTAAGACCTTGGGCATATTATTTCAGTTATCTGAACCTTGACTGAGATAAAATATGGATAGTAATAAGGGATAATATGTAATTTATAGGTTTATTACAGTTATAAATGATATATTCTATTTAATGAGTCTACTATATTACCTGAAAATAGCTACCAATAATTGGTAGCTATTATCAATCATTATTATTATTGAGGTTCCAATGAACTAAAAGGTCGTCTTAGATATATGTCAATTCTCTAGTGATCACCTAATTTAGACTCCACTTAAACAGATGAAGTAATTTCCACCTTGTTAAGTTCTATTAATTTGATATATACCATGTTGTCTATTCTTCTTTGGAGTATGAAAAAGGCCTATTATTACACACATTATGAACTGAATCAAGTCTAGCATTGTCGATCTGACCTGCCCTGCACTAATGTGACTAACTTTACAGTAGCAACTACATCTCACAAAATAGATTAACTTCTGCTGCACTACCTCTGGCTGTCCACTCAGACTTCATATAGAAGTATGACAGAACTTTCCCAGTACACTTTCAACTAACTGCCTTCATGCCCCTCATCTAACAATGGAATTGTTCCATTCTTAGCACTTGGTTTTCTCTTTTCCTTCATAGTATCTACATGCTTCCTTGTATTGCCAATTATAGAAACACTAGAGGCCCAGTGCACAAAATTCATGCACTGGTAGGGTCCCAAGCAGCTGTCGGCTGCCAGCCAGGGCCTCCCTCTCTTCCCCTGACCGGCCCCGCCCCCTGGTCGAACTCCGGGTTGAGGGGACAATTTGCATCCCATGCTTTTATTATATAAGATTAGCAACCTAAATTCATTCATGTTATTTTTTACTCCTGTAAAGTTATGACCTTTAGCTTCCAAAACATCTTAATGTCATAGACACAACGCAACCTAATCACTGTTAGGGAATAACCCATATTATAAGACTGACATCAGAAAAAATATTTTTCTAAGAAAAAAATGTAATAAATTTCTAGTGTGAAAGAAAACAGAGCATCTTTAAGATCACAGTGGAGTTAATTTATTTTGGAGAAGATGATTCCTAGTCATAGAGAAGAAAACCGTTTGAAATACTGTTGGAAGCAACAATACATATGTAAACTTTTTAAAAATGTTACATGTAAGTTACAATAATTAAATGTTTAGATTGATCCCTGTTTTTAAAAGATACTCCTAAAACTTTGCTTTCAAATATAAATTCATAACTATTTTGTGTGGTGTGATGGTGGAAATAGGTTGAAATACTACCCTGCCCTACTGTGATGGTATAAGAAGGTAGGGATAAGTAATTTTTAAACTATGTAATATTAAAACAAAATAAATAAATAAATTGAAAAAAGAAACAAACAATAACCCCCAAAATTACTAACATGTCTTCCTAGTTCCTTCAAAATCTAGTTCTGAGTTACCATTACATTTTATCTCTTCAAAAAACCTTAGTAATAATAACCATAATACATGGTAAACAATACCAGCCAGGTCCTAAGTGTTTTGTACTATGTATGTTATTGTGTCATTCTCTCCACCACTCTAAGAAGAATGAACTATTATTTTGCTCATATGACAGATAACAATACTGACATATCAGGAGGGGAAATATTTTGTCCAATGATTTATGCAAGAGATGGTTGTAGTCAAGAAATACACTCAAGCCCTCCAATTCCAGAGCCAGCTTTTTTGACCTCTATTCTATTCTGCTTCCATTTTCTTGGACAACTTTCCCATTAGTAACTATTGTTTTCTATGCACATTTCTTGGTCCATGCTGTTTCAATGGCTTGAAATATCCTCTTCCATCTCTCCACCCATTGACATAATTCATATTCAAAGCTCAGATCACATGCTATTAATTCTATGATTTAATTTTAATTTATTGACTTTTATATATATCACTGTCATGCACACATGTGCACATGCACAGGCACATGCACCCACATTCCTCACTATCTAGGTACTGTACATATTTCAATGACATACACAGTTAATTTCAATCAGTAGTAGTACTTAACATTTATTAATTTATGAAACATCTTTGTTCTGCCAGGCACTCTCTTAGGTGCTAAATTAAAAGGTGCCACGGCAATGGGGAAAAAAAAAGGATGAATCTTTTCAACCTCCATGGCTTTGAAACATATATACTAAAAGTTTAGTTTGATCAGTAAGTAGGGGGGAAATTCTCAAAATAAATTACATATAATCACTCTATAAAATATGAATAACTCTTGCACAAAGAAGTAAGACACATTTGCTGGTAAGTTGCATTCAAAGATAACCAGTTAGTTTATAATTTCACTTTTGTAAAATTATATACCAATAAATGTATTGTCTACATACTTTTACTGTAGAGGTTAAATTCATCTGCATTTAACTATTAAATCACATGATAACTAAATTAATTGCATATTATGATACACTTGCATACTTGATCTCTAGTTAAACCTCGTTTGGGGGAAATTTCTATTCCTTATGAAGCTATAAGAGATCACTTTATAAAATAGGCTTACTTAAAAACACACACACACATATTTATATTGATTTCAGAGAGGAAGGGAGAGGGAGAGAGAGATAGAAACATCAATGATGAGAGGGAATCATTGATTGGCTGCCTCCTGCATGCCCCACACTGGGGATGGAGCCCGCAACCCAGGCATGTGCCCTTGACTGGAATCAAACTCAAGACCCTTTAGTCCACAGGTCAACACTCTCTCCACTGAGCCAAACCAGCTAGGGCAGGCTTACTTTTTATATAGCCTGCTACTTCTTTTTAAATCACTAACTAAAGCCCTTTTATTAACATCTCCTTTGGCAGAAATTCACATACATTTTGTTTGCTTGCAGGCTTAGAATGGAGCCTGAATAAATATTTGCAATTCAGCAGTTGTTCTGGTTCTATGCTTTTCAGGGAAAGGTCAGAGCATTTTGCTTCTAATTTTTCTGTTATGTTATTTTTGAACCTAAATGAAAAATAAAGTCCATATAATTTTATGAGAACTATTACTGAGTGTTTTTTATTTTAGATGTAGAAATGCCACATCACAGCAATAATCACAAATACATGATATTTCCGTACATCTATTTTAAAAGAAAAATGAATGATTGGTTAGCACCGTGGTCGGCAAACCGTGGCTCGCGAGCCACATGCGGCTCTTTGGCCCCTTGAGTGTGGGTCTTCCACAAAATACCGACACACTCAAGGGGCCAAAGAGCCGCATGTGGCTCGCGAGCTGCGGTTTGCTGAGCCGCAGTTTGCTGACCACTGGGTTAGCACATGTAAGTCTTATGAAATAATTTTATTTTCTGCCCTCATAAACAAGTATTTAAAAGTCAAACTATTATGTGTTTCCCAAATTACATAATTTCTTATCTCCTTTGATAGTATTTTAATTTACTTTAGTTAAAAATATCTCAAAAAAGGCAAATACATAAAAATGCTGAGGAAAATATCATATGAAATGCAAACTTCCTTAAATTTGACATTTGCAGAAAGCAAATAATCAAACTTTATAGGTTTATGTTAAAATACAGCTCAACTCCTAAGGCAGCCTAGATATTCTCCCAGGTTTTAAATGACAAATGATCTGTCAACATGCATTCTGTTAATGTAGAGAACCAAGGTCTAAGGGTAAAATTCTCAGCTGGCCTGGTGACTTTCTGGGGACATTTTATCACATATATCTTAGAGGATGTCATATAAGTTACAAGCAGAACTGTTTATATCATATAGATGATGCTAAGATATACAACATATAAAACTGCTTAAAATCCAAAGGCTTATTAATGTTGCAAAAACAATGTAGCCAAGTTCTAATCAAGGAAGTTAGTGGTGAAGAAAGAGGAAAGGCAGGTGAGTTAATCCACTTAGAATATTGTAAATCAAACTTCCAGGCCAGATGTCCACTTAGGAATTATAAGATAGAATTAAAAACTGGTAAAGAACAGACCTATTTGGTGGCCACAGGTATCAATTTTGTGTTATTCATAATCAGATACTACAATTTATAGATTCTACCAATTTTAACAGACTTTTCAAAAAAACAAATGCAAAAAGTACTAGAAAATAGCTTAATATCATGAGTTATTTTATTTCAAGTAATATCTTACTCTGCCTGATAAACAATCCAGAAGTTAACAAATTAATATTTCATTTGATTGACCTAAAAATACAAATACAAAAATTGAATTGTATTTGTTTAATCCTCTTTCATATATATATATATATATATATATATATATATATATATATATATATTAAACAGGGAGACAGGGAAGGAGAAGGAGAGAGAGATAGAAACATCAATAATGAGAGAGAATCATTTATTCGGCTGCCTCCTGCATGCCCTCTACTGGGGATCTAGTCCCCAACCCAGGCATGTGCCCTGACCTGAATCAAACCATAACGTCCTGGTTCCTGGGTTGATACTCAATCACTGAGCCACAATGTCCGGGCATCTCTTTCATATATATTGACATAAAATTATCCAAAATTATTCTGAGACTGTTTCATTCACTAATTCATGTCTTTATTTAACCAAATTTATACAGAAAGAAATGACAAAAATTTGCATTTGGGGATGAGTCAAGAATAATAGAACTATTTTAAGTGAAATAAAAAATATTTGAGGTAATGATTTTCTTAAAAATGGGAATGAAAGCTAATTGGCAGGCTAGTTGAGGAGTAAGTTTTATTTCAGATATATAATTATAAAGTAATTTAGATAATCCATAACAGTACTATCATCTAATATCTACTGCATGTATATTCTAGAATTTATGCTACAATATTTAAATAAATTATTTTGTTTTCAAATTCCCTGTGGAATAGCTACTATCTTCTTTTTTACATGATAACCTTGCATCTAAAAAGTGGGTAAAAGATCTGAACAGGCATTTTATCAAAGAAGATATACAAATTGCAATTGCTCATATAGAAAGATGCTTGACATCATATGTCATCAGGGAATTGAGAATGAAAACAACAAATGTTGGTGAGGTATTGGAACAACAGGAATTCTCATTCATTGTTGGTGGAAATACAAAATGATACAGCCACTTTGGAAGACAGTTTGGTGGTTTCTTACAAAATTAAACATGCTATTACCAGCAGGTGGTCATCCCCCGAGGGGTCCCAGGCTGTGAGAGGGCACAGGCCAGGCTTAGCCCCCCCCCCCCCCAACCCCAAGTGCACAAATTTTTGTGAACTGGGCCTCTAGTTACCATATAATCCAGCAATTAGGCACTTTAGAATTTACCCAAATTTGTTGAAAATTTAATGTCCACACAAACATCTACACACTAATATTTATAGCAACTTTCTGCATAATTTCCAAAACTGGAAGCAACCAAAATGTCCTTCAATGAGTCAATGGATAAACCTGGTATATATATCAATACAAAGGGATGTTATCTATACTAATAAAAGCCTAGGTGGTGTCTCACCCCCGCATCATCACAAGATGGCCACCCCCACATAGTCACAAGATGGCCACCATAAGATGGCCAGCAGGCAAGGGCAGTTGGAGGAGATCAGGCCTGCAGGGGAGGGCAATTGGGGGCAATCACGCCGGCAGAGGGGAGCAGTTGGAGGTGATTGGAACTGCAGGGGAAGGCAGTTGGGGGCAATTGGGCCGGCAGGGGAGGGCAGTTGGGGATGATGAGTCTGGCGGGGAAGGGAAGTAGAGGGTTTCAGGCTGGCAGAGGAGCAGTTAGGTGTCAATCAGGCCAGCAGGGGAGCGGTTAGGGGGCAATAAGACTGGCAGAGGAGTGGTTAGGGGGTGATCAGGCTGGCAGGCAGAAATGGTTAGGGGCAATCAGGCAGGCAGGCAGGTGAGAGGTTAGGAGCCAGCAGTCCCGGATTGTGAGGGATATCTGAGATTGGAGAGGATGCAGGCTGGGCTGAGGGACACCCCGCCCCCCACCGCCCCAGTGCATGAATTTTGTGCACAGGGCCTCTAGTTCAATGATAAAAAGAAATGAGCCATCAAGCCAGGAAAAAGATATGAAGTAACCTTATCTGCTTCTTCCCTCAAGTAATACATTATTTTCTTACTTTTCCTTTGGACATCAGTTCTTTAAGTACATATAATATTTAATAAATGGTGGAAAAAGTAGTGCTTATGATAAATACTATTATATAAGACTAGGGCCCAGCATGTGAAATCGTGTGAGGCCCAGACTCGGTGCACCATGAGATGCAGCATCAAGGCACCTCCTGGTGACCGGTCTTTGGTCGTTACAGCATTACAACCACTGGGTTTTTATTATTTAGATTTAAGCCTATGCTAGTTAAGAGCATATACTAGGATCTTAATGAAGAAATGTTCCTATTATCATAAAAGAAAGGGAAAAGTACATTTACTATTTTTCAAAAGAAACAGAAGGTAAACATTCAAGACTTCAATCTGCCAGAGGCAGATTTAACATGATACTTATAAAGCTTAAGCTTCAATGACTTTCACTAGCAGGCATCTTTTCCATTTTCATAAATTTGATTTCATAATGTTGTATTCGTTTTTTCCCCTTAAAGAGAATGTTCTAAATGATGGAAGCATTCATCCTTGCTTAGATTTGCTCCTGCAGAGTGCAATAACGTAATCAAAACCAGGTTCACAACTTAGACTGCAGGCACAGTTAAAAAGATTTGCCATGACCTTGAGAGATTATTTTGTAATTCATTGGTTCTTGATATTGATTAACTTTGGAAGGAGATTATACGTTCTGTATACCTTTTATAGACATTTCCCATTTTGCCTCCAGTCCACATCTCATTCATAGAAATTGGCCACTGAACACTATTTCTTAACCTAATCTCATGTGCCCCCTCCCCACACCCCAAAGCTAGTCCACAGCACCTGGCAATTACCTTGACCTTCCTCACGTTTCCATTCTTCTCTTTCCTGGAGGACTAGATAAATGTTGTAGACAAGGAGTCTTTGGTACTCTACATTGAGGGAAAATTGTACTTATCACCTGAAAAAAATGTGTTACTCCCCTCAGAGGGTGGTAAGTGATGTGTTTTATCATAGGCTTGACACTGTCTGATAGTGTTTTGCAGAAATCACCTTGACTGTTCAGGGCAAGACTGAAGCAGGTACAGCAGTTGGGAAGCTGTGGTACAAGACAGCTACCAAGCAAGTGTCTGTGAAGATGCATCGAAAAGATATTTACTTAAGAGGCAAATTTAACAGGACTTGACAACTTATTGGATTTAGAAGGTGAGAAAGACTGGCAACCAATGATTTCTTATTGTTAGAATGATGAAAATGGCCATGCCATGAAATTTTACTTGTACTTCTTGTAAGAAATGGGAGATTAAAATAGTAAATTAAATCATAACATTTTGTTTTCTTAACTTTAGAATTAAAATTGTCAGACAGTTTTGTACCCTTGAGCCTGCCAATTTATAGTCTTAGCAGCCAGTAGCATGAAAGAAATAACCATCTTCATCTAATCATTAAAGGAAGAACAGTACTTCATGCTAAACTGTCTCTTCATTCTGCTAAGCTCAAAGGAAATGTTATGACCAAAATGTCACCTCAAATTCCATTTCTATATCTGGCATTAATTATAGCTTCTTTGTTTTACTCCTGGTCAGACAGAGCACCGGCCAGGTCTCAGCCAACTAATCAGATTAAAAAAATGCTTGACGCGAATCTTAACACAATTGTTTCTCCAACACTCTTTTCTGAACACATAGGATCAATAATCTTCAAGTGATCTAGATGAGGTTAAAATATAGTTTTAATGGAAGCCATTAACTTTCCTATAATTAATAGGAATCTGTTCAAATGCAGCCATAATTCACTATTCATTTCCAGGAATATCTGAGCAAAATAGGCAAAGAAAATGTACTTTATAGCCTGGCCAGTGTGGCTCAGTGGTTTAGTGTTGACCCATGAACCAGAAGGTCACAGTCAGGGCACATGCCCATGTTACGGACTCGATCTCCAGTAGGGGCCATGCAGGAGGCATCCGATCATTGATTCTCTCTCATCATTGATGTTTCTATCTCTCTCTCTCTCTCTCCCTTCCTCTCTGAAGTCAATAAAAATGTTTCTGAAAATAGTAAGAAGAAGAAGATGTATGTTATTAAGGAATATGATGAAACAAAGAATTATGCTTATTGTAAGATGAATAATCGTATGGCCTGCACAGTGCAACTGAAGAAACTCAGAATAGTTTGAGTTAGAGAGGACTCAGGAAATGCCATCTAAAACACCAACTGTATCCAAGAGGGAAACTGAGGTACAGAGGAGTAACCTCCTGTACATGTGCCAGCATTAACTATTTTTACCTATGACACAATTTTGTTTATAGATGATGTCAACACCAGAAAAGTGAAACGGGAACATGGGCTCACTGACCACATAATTTGAATACAATCTAAATCCCAGCTTTAAACTGAAGAGTTGTGATCTTGTCTAAATTATCTAGATTAATTTAACTCTCAGTATAACTTTTGTTACATTCTTAATTACCCTTTATTTTAATTAATAGCTCAGGCTGTTAGAAGATGTGAAGGGAATGGTCATCTGTCTCTTTCTCTACTGCCATTTAAAAACAGTATCTGTATGTCAGTCCTTCAGCTTACCCTGAGGTCCTACCAGCTACACTGACCTCTACTTAACTAGGGTAAGGAGACAAGTAACAGAACTAAGAGGGTGAACAAAAGCATACTATTACACAGTTATTTTTAAGTCTATTAATGTAGACCTAAATATTATATAAAATCTATTATATATGCCAGCATACCTAGCCTAGAAGCATCTTTTGCTGTAATGAAATGGTTAAGTAAATTCTACTTTCCCACTGACTTTTGTTTGAAGAACTTAAACAAAATATTTTACTCCTAAATCTATCTCGTAATTTAGAGCAAAAGTTCTTGATTTTGAAATTATATAAGGCTTCACATACCTGAAAGAATGAACAAGAAGAGAGAACAAGAGATTTTCCACTTCTGTCAGAGGGAGAACTTCCCAAGGGAGCAGCCTGGGTGTCACGCCTCCGCCTAACCTTGTGCTTCACCTTAGAACAGAATAGCCTTTCACCTGAGCTAAGATCCATATGAACTGCTGTTCTCGTTGCCATCTCCATGATGACATCTCTCAGCCCTGATGAAAATTCATGTTGATAAATATGTGGGCCAAACAGGTTTCATCTCTGTGCTAGTGGACTCATGAGTCTAGCAAAGAATATATTTTTAAATACAACATTTCACTGAAGTGTGATGAATTTTATTCCAGGCTCTTTTGGGACACCGAGCTGATGCATTCACCATGGTCATTAGAAGTCCAGGAAAGTGAAGCTTTCTAAGACAGGTAAGGAAAGAGTAAGCTGGGAGGAAGACTGTCCCAGGCCAAGAGCTCTGCATACCAGAGGGGAAGCCAGACAGCACCTCATGTATATATTGAAGAAAACCAGTTGTGGACCAAGAAAGAACAGAAGGGATGAGACACCGAAAAAGAAGGCAGGGATGAGACACCAAAAACACAGACAGTGACCAGGTCATGGGAAACCATGAAACCATAGTAAGCAGATTAAACTCTAAGGGAAATACATACGCATTGAAGGATTTTAAATGTATCACATATTTAGCAAGTGATCACTTCCCTTTGGGGTTTATTTCCTTTTAAACTTTTCGCTTTTATAGCCTCTGAACATGGTCATTTTCACATGTGCTTTACAAGATCCCTTTTCTGCAGACCTTATTGTTAAGCAGTTGCTTTGGCATGCATGCCCTGGAAGGTTAACTAGAAATGTGTTTGTTATGTAAGCTATCATCTAGTTACACAATCCTTCATATGGCTCTTGCAACATCCTTTTCTAGTGGCTGCATTTGGCTTCTTGGTTTCCATACATGACAATTTATACTTATGGTCTATTTCATATGATTTAAAAATACACACTGGTTTCCCATTTTGTAAATGCATTTACATTTTTCCCAGGAGAAAAAGTATCGTTGCAAGAAAGAGCTATATCTTAAGCCTCTTTCTTTTTAGACCTCATTTTCATAATCATGAGCCATGACATGACCCAAGCCAAAAATTTACTCAGTGCCTTTGCTGCTATGATTATCCCATGTATTTCTCATGATAAGACTTGACACAACTGCCCATTGCCTTGGTCACACCTGCACTAATACAGCTTTTGCAAGTTTGTGACTGTGGTCTGTAGGAATCTTCATCTGTTCTGCTTTATCTCATTGCCTTTGGGATTTCTAGATGGCTTTGCTTAAACTGACTTTAATTGGCCCAGTTTGTCCCACCTGAAATTTTTCTCTATTATTGGATATTAATAATAATGTTTCTACTTTATTTTTAAAATAATTTTTAATTTTTCAATTATAGTTGATGTACAATATCACATTAGTTTTACTTGTACAACAGAGTGATTTGACATTTGTATAACTTACAAAGTAATCACTCTTACATACCTAATTCCCACCTGGCACCATACATAGTTATTACAATATTATTGATTATATTCCTTATGCTGTATTTTTTATCTCAATGGCTATTTTGTGACTACCAATTTGTACTCCTTAATCCCTTCACCTTTTTCACCCATCCCTACAAATCCCCTCCCATCTGGCAACCAATCAAAATATTCTCTGTGCCTATGTGTCTGTTTCTATTCTGCTTGTTAATTTATTTTGTATTTTAGAATCCACGTATACATAAAATAATATGGAATTTGTCTTTCTCTGTCCAACTTATTTCACTCAGTACAATACTCTTTTTTAGGTCCATTATATTATTGCAGATGGCAAGATTTCATTCTATTTTTTAAAAAATTATCTTTATTGTTAAAAGTATTACAGATGTCATCTTTTTTTCCCCATTGACCATCTCAATAGTGTACCTGCCCCCTCCCCAGGCCTTCACTGCACTATTGTATGTGTCCTTGGGTTATGCATATACACATATAAGTCCTTTCGTTAATATTTTAAGCTTCTTATAGATTACTCACTGGTTTTATTTCAGTGGTAGACCCTCAATGAACATTTGCCTTTTAAATTACTTTACAAGGACTAAAATTTGATGCAGTGTGACTTTGAAATTTTACACACTCAAAACTTTGTTGGAATGAAGGGCTGATGGTTAATATTTAAGGAGACTTCCATGAGTACTTTTATAAATAAATATCAATAAAATAATATTACAGTAATGTAATATCAAGTGTAGAATAATTGAAAGCCAAATAGATTTCCCCCACATTTACATCCCTTTAAAAACCAAAGCGAATAATCCAAGTACTGCACACCAATATCTTTTACTTCAAGAAGGTGGTAGCTCTTTTAAAAATTCACTCATGCAATTCAACAGTTATATGATGAGTGCATCATTTATGCTAAACATTAAAAGGTAATGACAGCAGAGAAAAGTAAATGACATAAACCCTCTGATTCCACAGAGATCATAGCCTTATACAGAAGACAAAATTATAAATAAATACCTCACAAAAAGCAACATGAATAAAACAAAAATGTATGTATAAATATTGACACAACAGAAAATCTAATCAATACTGGGCATTATAGATGAGAGGAGAAACACTATTCAACAGGAAGAAATAGATGATTTAGTCTTGTAATACACATGTAATTTATATGATTGAGAAGGGCAATATAAGACAATGAATGGATCTATTCAAGGGCTAATGAAAGCAGTAAGATTATAGACAGGAGATTACATGTAAGGGTGTTGGCATTAAGATCGATGAGGTTGCCACATGAGATGCTTGAAAAATATTTGTTGACTGAGGAAAAAAAGAATGAATAAATAAAACCATGTGTTATTGTTGGACTTTGGTCATTGACATGATACAGGAAGAGAGAATATGGGAAGTTTCTATGGCATCTCACTCCTCTTTAGTTTACCCTGACCTTTTTCCCACTTCTATGTTCTAATTCTGTATCAACATTAACTGTTCCTTATGGTATCATTGTCTTTTTATTTTTCAATTATTCTTTATATTATTACATTAATGTATAGAAGTACATGGCTAAAAGTCAAAACTGTTGCATATGTATGATTTATACACCATACTTTTTGTTACTGCTTGACCAATATTATTTTTCAATATGAATTATTAGAAACATCTGTTAAAGTCCAAGATGTTAAAAATGAATATAATGGTATTATGTACTTCATTAAAATAACATCTTTCATATTAGAAAATAAAGTCAATCTTTAATATTTTGACAAAATATCCATTCTAAAGCAACAAGAGTGCCATCTTTGGTGTGGTTCTGCTATCAGATGCAGGTTCTCTTTTTTTTTTAGAAAGGTTTTTGGTGCTGGTTACTGTAAGCTTTATTATTTTTAAAAATTTATCTTCTTTTATTTTCTTTATTTTTCAATCACCATTTATCCCCTCTGTGCCCTGTTCTATCCCTACCCATCTCCCCCCAGCAATCACCACACTGTTGCCCATGTCCATGAGTTCTCTCTTGTTTTGCTTTCTTTAAGTGAGAAAGCCATTCCTAGGAAGATGAAAATATAATTAATAAAATTTTTTTATATTACTCTGCAGAAAATGATTTATAGATGAAAAGATTTAGAAAAGGTATTGGTAAAATATTTTTTAACAAAATTTCGAACTTCTAAAGCTTTGTGGTAGATTATTTTTGAATAGTCAACTGCCTATTAATTTACCCACGAAAATAATGTATTTCAAGGAAATATACATTGTCAATGTTTTTGACTCCTGTGTTCAGGCTATGGCTTCTCAATACATTTTCACACATGCACACACACACACACACACACACACACGATCTTAGACTTTTTGAAGAATTGACTCATTCCAGATCTTAGATAATAAAGCACAGAATGAGACTCTTACATCTTGTGCTGAAAAACTGTCATAGTCTAGTGGGTTTGTGTAAAAAGGACACAGGAACCAGGATGATCTGATTAGTACTGATGACAGATGAAGAATTTCAGTATGAAAAAGTATAACAATGCCCTGACCTATGTGGTTTAGTGGGTTGGGCATTGTCCCAGGCCCTGAAATGTTGCCAGTTCAATTCCCAGTCAGGGCATATGCCCAGATTTTGGGCTTAATCCCCAGGAGGGGGTATGCAAGAGGCAACTAATTCATGTTTCACTCTCACATCAATGTTTCTCTCCTTCTCCTTTAGTTCTCTAAAAAAAAAAAATCAATAAAAAATCTTCAGCAAAAGAATAAGTACAATTAATAGAAACACTATATATAAAAAATCATGAGCTCAAAATGACACTTAAAAACGTATTTCCCAAGAGAAATATAGATGTAGATATAGACATAGACATATATAGATAGATATATAGATAGAGATAGACATAAAGAGAGATAAAGTGTTCAAACAAAATAAAAGAGAAAAATAAAATCTCTGTGTATATTTTTAAATCCTGAGGATATGTTTTCATTGATTTTTAGAGAGAGAGGAAGGAATAGAGAGAGAGAAGAGAGAAACATTGATGTAAGAGAGAAACATTGATGGTTGCCTCCCTTATGAGCCCCTAGCGGGGATCGAGTCAGCAACCTAGGTATGTTTCCTGACCAGGAATCAAACCCACAACTTTTTGATGTATAGGCTGATGGTCCAACCAACTAAAATACCCAGTAAGAGCAAAATATGTGGTATTCACTGGAGGTAGCTAGAGTACTAACCTTTTATTATAAAAATTGGTAGTTAAAGGGAGAAATTAAATTTCAGGGTGTTGCAGACTGAATTTTGTACTCTCGAAGTTTATATATCAATTATGTAAAATCCAGTAACTTAGAATGTGACTGTATTTTAAGACAGGGCTTTGAAAGGGAGAATCAACATAAAAGAAGTTCATAAGTATGGGACTCAAAGCCAATATGACTGCTATTCTTATAAGAGACAGAGAAACTAGGGATTCATGAGCACAGAGAAAAGGTGGTTTAAGGCCACACCGACAAGACCGCCATTTGCACACCAAGGAAAGAGACCTTAGGAGAAACCAAACCTGCTACATCTTGGTCTTGAACTTCCAGACTCCAGAACTTTTTAAGGGTGTTTTAAACCATCCAGTGGGTAGTAATTTATTGTAGGAGTCCTAGGTAACTAAGACACAGGGTAACTAAATAACATTAAAGGTGTTTTGTTTTGTTTTTACATTGTGATTCCAGATAATAAATTGTGAAAGAAATAATAAAATTAGAAAATTACCACCATTTTGCAATCCCAAATGATTCAATGGATACTAAAATCATACAGGGAATTGTTAATGGAAAAATGTATAATGTAAGAACCTGGCTGCGACCAGGAGGATTTTTTTTATTATATTTATTGGGGTAACATTTGTTAATAAGACTATATAGGTTTTTTGGGGAAATGGAGGACGTCTGTAATACTCTCAACAATAAAATGAGTTTTAAAATATTTTTAAAAGATTATTAAAAAAGGGTCATCTTTCGTCACCATATATTTGGCCTCATTTTCCTTTCATTATCCATCTTATTCCCCTTGGTTCTGGTAACCACCATACTATTATCTGTGTCTATGAGTTTCAGTTTTATATCCCACATATAAGTGAAATCATATAGTTCTTAGCTTTTTCTGACTGATTCATTTCACTTAATGCAATATTCTCAAGGTCCATCAATGTTGCAAATGACAGCATTTCATCTTTTCTTATGGCTGAATAGTATGCCACGTTATGTATGTACCATATCTTCTTCTCCATCTATTGAAGGACACATTAGATGTCTCCACAGTCTTGGCCACCATGAATAAGCTGCAATGAACATAGGGGTGATTATATCTTTACAAATAAATTTTTTCAAAATTTTTAGGTAGATACTCAGCAGAGGAATTATTGGATCACATATAAACTGTATCCTTAATTTTTTGAGGAAGTGCCATACTTTTTTCCATAGAGACTGTAGCAGTTTACATTCCCATGAGGGAAGAATATGTTGTTCCCCCATAACTTAGAGGGACTCCAAATTATACATAATATTATAAAAACACATTCTATTTCTTGTCTTAGTCTGTTACAACTGCCACAAGGAAAACCAGACTGAGGTGCTTAAACAACAGAAATTTATTTTCTCTCAATTCTGTAGTCTGGAAGTCCTAGGTTAGCCAATTCAGTTCCTGAAGAGCACTTTCTTCCTGGCTTGCGGACAGGCCTCTCTTGCCTTTCCTTTGAGAGCCAGCAATCCTATTAGTCTAGGGCCCCACCCTTATGACCTCATTTAACCTTAATTACCTCCTAAAGGCCCTATCTACAAATAATCATATTATGCTTTTGGACTTCAACATATGAATTTAGGGGGAGGGGCAAAATTCAGTCCATAGCATATGACAATGAAATATTTGTTCTAACCCCCATCCCCCACCAAGGGGGGTACAAACATCCCAAATGATAAAGTCTGGCTCAGTATTTTGATAGAAATTCTGCACAAGGATTTCCGTTAGAACATGAGAGGGGAACAATTTATACAAAAATGATTATCTCAGTTTCTGACATAAAATAAGGACATTTCTTAGTTGATTAATAAGTATGACTTGCTTGTCCAAGATTTTACCTTTCTAAATCATCTTGTTACCCACATTTTGAATGTCAATTGTATCAATTTAAAATTTATACACAATATGGGCTGTGTATAATGTATAGAAACAAGTGGACTATAAAACAAAGGTTAAAATAAGAGGAAAGCATACAATTAAAGGAGAAAAGGTCTAGCAATTAAAAAGCACTTTCCAACAATGAAATCTATTAGAGCAGGGGTAAGTTCTCCCAGGGGAAGTAGAGAAGTCTTATGGACCCAGTCATTCCAAATAGACGTGATAAAAATAATAAAAAATGGCATTAAGAAAAGAGTCCCTCATGAGAAAGATAGGGTAGGAGGTTGATTAGATAATCTAATAGAGCGCTCCTTTAAATTCCATGATTCTAATGTTCTATGAGATTTTCAGACAGTTTGATCACCCAGTGGAGAGACGTTAATTTCATTTTTATGACGTATCTAATAGTTGAACAGCAGTCATCATGAAAGCTTGGCCTGGCTTGATCTCTAGGGCTCGTATTTCTGGCACAGCACTAACTGCAGCTTTCACAGAAGCCTCAATGAAACCGATAATTACTAAGTAATCCCTGTGCACCATTTCCCTCAGACATTGAAGGCTCACATCAGCACTGTTAATACAGAATTATTCAAATTTAAATCAGAAGTGTTTATCCAACACTGTGATGAGATAAAGTGATGTGAGACTGCTTATCATGATTACGGTTGCAGATTGCAGGTATTATTAGAATGAAACAGGAGTATGAAATTCATGGGAAGAAAACCCAATATAGGCTCTTACGATCAAGGGGAAGAAAAGATTGCATGTTGAATGTAATGCGTGCACTAAATGCTTGTAATCCTTTCTTGTTCGCTCACATCAATCGCTTTTTCAACTGAGGACTGCTGTGACGTCAGACAAATGCCTCCGGACTTGCCAGAGAACAAAAGCAAAGTCAAACCAAAAACAAACTATGATTTTTTTTAAAATCACTGATAACCATACTGTAGTATGATAACTATTGTTAATGTAAGAATTTTCAAAAACTTTAAGTCCCAACAATCAGCATTCCCTTTCACACAGTATTATGTATCACAATTTTTACTCGCTGTAGCTACTTTTCTAAGAAAATGTTTGGTTTATGTTAACTAATTCATTAAATTAAAAAGTATTCAGAATTTCTCATAAAGAATTTTTTCAATTATTTACAATTACTTCAATTATAAATAATACTGAGAATCTACCACATGCCAAGCAAAGGAGCACCCTCATGAAATTTATATTTTATGGAAAGACAAAACAATAAACTAATTGAATAACATCATTTTGGGCAGTGATAAACTCTCTGAAGAACAGTAAAGCAGTGTGATGGAGCATGTATTCACACAGTGGGTGTCAAGAAACACCTCCATGATGGGCAAATGTGTAAATAAAGAGAGCAAAGGACACTGAAAATATCTGTCAGAATAGGGTTCCAGAAACAGGGCAGTAAACGCAAAGGCCTGGAGGTGACTGCAAACGTGGCAAGTAGCAGCAACAACAGGGCATGAGGCATTGAACATTAAGAATTGAGTCGGGGAGTCTGCTCCCATGGGCCTTGGATCTGAAAGAAGGAGATACAGGTTATAAGGAAGACAAGAAGGGGATCTCTTCCTAGTCACAATGTGTGAGTTCTTCATGCATAAGCTGATGCATCAGTGCACATGAGGTCAATGCTGGGGTGATGCATACACGTTCCATCTACCAGCATTTGATTCTCTCTGGTAAATGTGTGCCTGTGTAATAAACCTACAAATAAATTACAAAGAAGGACACTGTTGAAAGCTGATTTTACAATCAATATGAATGTCTAATGCAGTGTTTTTGTTTTTTAAAAAAGAGGTAAAATAAAGGACTGAATAAAATGTAGTAAACGTTGTTTGCTATTAGCAAGTATTAATATAGCTTTTGGGCCCTAGCCAGTTTGGTTCAGTGGATAGAGTATCGGCGTGGGGACTGAAGGATCCTGGGTTCAATTCCGGTCAAGGTTACCATAGTTGCAGGCTCCCGGCCCGTGCCCTGGTCAGGGTGCATGCAAGAGGCAACCAATTAAAGTGTTTCTCTCACATTGATGTTTCTCTCCATCTTTCTTTCCCTTTCTCTTCCACTCTCTCTAAAAAAATCAATGGAAAAATATCTTCAGGTGAGGATTAAAAATATATGCATTTTGGGGGACAGAATTAACTGTCAAGAATTTTTAAACCCCTGTGTTTTCTCTACAGCAGAGTTAATAAGCATGTATGTTCACCTCTTCAGGACTGAGTTAAATTCAAAACATATATTGAAGGAGCTGAGAAGCCAAAAAAAAGACACAAAACAAAACACAGAAACTATTTACATAGAAATATGGCTTAGAGGGAATATTTATATTGAATAGAAGTCAAACAAGTTAGGCAATTCATACTTTCATATCTGCCTAGCTCAGGGGCAGCAGTAACTGTTCCTGCACATCTTACAAGCCATAAATAGACAAGCTTTGCTTCTGTGTAAGTCACGGTGCCTGCTTTAACTGCCTTACCTATTTATGGGTGTGATCTTTTCCAGGGCTGCTCTCTGGCTCTAAAAGTATTTTGTTAAGTTACCCATCTCACAATAAATCCTTTTGTTACCTTGTTCTTAGGATATAAGAAAGATGTTCGTTGGTGGCCAACTTTCACAATAATGCACATAATATATCACTGATTATTGAATTTTTCCCCGAGGAGGAACATTTTAATAATTTTATCAACTTAATAATATATTGAAAGATTTCCTCCTTTAATATATTTTATTTTTAAATTGTACAACAACACTGTGACTTATGCTACTAATATGCCTATACCTTTCACAAGGCACTATGCATTTGAAAGCTTTGCTGATCATTCATAGCACTACCTCTGTCCCCTGGGAATGGAGCTGCATCATCTGATGTTGAAAATCACACAAGTAAAGAACAGGAAAAATCTTTAGATATAGGTAAAAAAAAGAAAAAGAAAGAAAGCTACATCTTTTAAAAACTGTGTGTTAGGCAATAATCTGGACAGAAGTTTTGAGGAAGTAATGATAGAGTAGGAAAGAGTATGATAAAAGTAGAAGTGATGACACTGTTTAGTTAAAGGGACATGTAGAAAATGCTCAATAAGTGGCAAATATGTAGATAGCATACCCAGTTGATTAATATACACATTTTATAAAGGTACAAGTTGAGCATATTTATCTGGGCATGTAAACCCTACTTTGGAACATAGTATTATAGGGACAATGCACTTATTTTATATCTTACTCAGTAGGAGTGGAATACATTGTTCTTATTGTTTTAAGTTATCTTTATCATTGAAAGTATTGCAGATGTTCCCTGCCCATTGACCCCTCCTCTCCATACCCATTCCTTCCCCAGACCTTCACCACACTATTATCTATGTTCATGGATTATGCATATCCTATATAATAAAACCCTAATATGCAAATTGAATGAACGGTGGAATGACCAGTCACTATGATGCACACTGACCACCAAGAGATAGACACTCAATGCAGGAGCTGCCCGCTGATGGTCAGTGCACTCCCACAGGGGAAGCACCCTGGCAAGCACAGCTGCACACTAGCAGTAAGGAGCAAGGGGTCCTGGGCTGCGAGATGGATGTCTGACTGCCAGAAGGGGGATCAGGCCTAAGCCAGCAGGCAGACATCCTCTGAGGGGTCCCAGACTGCTAGAGGGTGCAGGCCAGGCTGAGGAACTCCCCCAAGTGCACAAATTTTGTGCACTGGGCCTCTAGGATAAATATAAGTTGTTTGGTTAATCTCTCCCTTCCCCCCATCCCCGGCCTAGAATCATTAGCCTGTTGCATGCTTCTATGTCTCTGGATATATTTTGTCTGTCATCTGTCTATTCTTATGATAGTATTAATTTCATACATTGCTTTAATAATTGGCCCTTATAGTATCTTATCCAGTAGAATATTTTTTTTAATGTGCCCCTATCTTGCTTATTTTTTTATATCCTGACCTTAATGTAAAAAAACAAGTCTTAATCATCTTTAAAAACCATATTTAGTGCCCTGAACATACATATGTGGTACTGAAGTAAACTTTTGGAAAATGTAAGTAAAATCAGTGTGCGTATGCATGTATGTGCATATATCCAGATATATACATATTTTTCAATGATGTAGAATTTCATATGCATTATGTGAAATAGGTAATATTATCCTAATATATAAAAACCCTGGGTCGTCACATCTGCAACAACCAGGATGCTCGACCAACCGGCGGAAGTCATTCCTGTAGTCAGCGCTGGGTTGCTGTGGTGACCCAGTGCTTACTGCTATGGCTGCAGGCACAGTGACCCAGCACTGACTGCTGAAGGGGCTATGAATCAGGCCAAGAGAGAGGGCTAGAGAGAGAAACAAGGTCTGATCTGTAGCCTCTGTGGCAGCTGTTGATCAGCACTTGCCTCTCTCTTTAGGTCTGGGCCTGGTCAGCAGCCGCGCCTCCATTTCTCTCCAGGCCTCCACTGGGGCTGTTGTTCAGCACTGCCTTTCTTATCAGGCCCTGTTGATAAGCCCAGAGATGCTGACTGGCATAGAAACTGACCAATCAGAACCAAATCTGGGTCAACTGTGAGAGGCCAATGGCTGCCTAGGAAGTGGAGCTTTTGACACTGACTGGCATAGAAATCGACCAATCAGAACCAAATTGGCTGGCAGAGGAGGGTAGTTGGAGGCAGATTCAGGCTGGCAGGGGAGGAACCAGGCTGGCAGGGGAGGGCAGTTGAAGGCCATCAGGCCAGCAGGAGAGGTCAGTTGTGGGAAAGATCAGGCCAGCAGGGGAGCGGTTAGGGGGTGATCAGGCTGGCAGGTAGGTGAGCAGTTAGGTGCCAGCAGTCCCGGATTGTGAGAGGGATATCCGACTGCCGGTTTAGGCCTGATTCCACAGGGATCGGGCCTAAACCGGCAGTTGGACATCCCCTGAGGGGCCCTAGATTGGAGAGGGTGCAGGCTGGGCTGAGGGACACGCCCCCCCAGTGCACGAATTTCATGCACTGGGCCTCTAGTTTCTTTATAAAGATTCATACAAAGATATAAAAACTTGTATAAACTAGGTATGTAATGCTGGCTCTTTGCGTATTAGACAGAAAATAAAATATTATGATAAGACACTACAAAATATGTTATTGCTATATATGAGTTCATAGTCAAAATGACTTTGGGTTGGCTCAGTGGATAGTGTTGGCCTGCAGACTGAAGGGTCTCAGGTTCGATTCTGGTCAAGGGCACATGACCAGGTTGTGGCCTCGATCCCCAGTGAGGGGCATGCAAGAGGCAGCCAATCAATTATTCTCTCTCATTATTGATGTTTCTCTCTCTCTCTCCCTCTTCCTTCCTGTCTGAAATCAATAAAAAAAAGAAAAATAAATAAATAAATAAGTAAATAAACACATCCCAAAAAAATGACTTTGGGTTTCAGTTTAAAGTTCATGAACGAGCATACACAATTGACCCATCTGATTCTAACGGAAAACCAGTGAATGAAAGAAAAATCTCAAGGCTTTCCAGGGTAAAAGTTGCTGATACAAAAACTCTACTACTCTTTGTCAATCCAACATCACTTAGTCCCAGCCTTGTATAAGTGTTTCTGATAAACGCTTTTGTAGACAATTTATTTTGCCTCTCAATTCAGTAATTAACCTGATTATCTTATGTAATTAGCTAACTCTCTAGCCTAGTCATTTGCACAACACTGCTGCAGGTGAGATAATTCCCTCCTCTTCCTGGCATGCTGTCTATTGAAATGAAGTTTTCATCCCTCAGAGGTATTGGGGAAATCCCCCTCACTGGTCTCATTTATCTGGCTTGTGAAATCAGGAGAAAGTGATTTATCAGGAATTGCAGGTTTTCTTCTTGCTGATCTCCTCTGCTATGTGGTAAGGTGTCCACTGCAGGGCTACCTGCAGTGTCTAGCGCTGCTTTTATCTAGGGAGGTAAGCTGGCTGGGAAGCATGAAGCTATTGCTAGACCACTCTGATCAGCCATCCCCACTGGCTGACATTGTACTCATTTACCCTCTGGCAATAATACACTTTTGTCACAAAGGCCACCCAGACTTTGGCCAACAGTTAAGGTATTCAATGGACAGTTCATGCCTCTTTTCATCTGAAGTGTTGGTAGCCTGATCTTTAAAAGGTATTAAGTAGCCTGATCCTTAAAAAAAATATGTGAAAAAGAATTTCTGATTCCACCTTTCTTACCTTGCCCTCATCTACACACCTTAGTAAAAGCAGTTTGGTCACTACTGATAGCTGTTTCCCAAAATAGTTGGTCTTGTTTTTGTCCATCTCCTATGGAATGACCAGGATCACAGAGCTGAGGAGTTATACAGACCTATTTTGAAACCTCAGGGTCCCACCATTCCATTCTGGCCATGAAAGCTTCTTGTTTTCCTCTAACATCAGCCTCTGGCCAGCTTGGCAGGTACTCTTTATGTGGTAGCCTGGCCAAAAGTTAGCCTATGAAACTCAAACTTAATTCAGCCATCTGAATCTCGACTTGGGTTGATATGGTCTGGATGTCATAAAGGTAATAATCACTTGGTTTAGTGCACTGACTTCTGAGTCCATGACAGAGACCCAATTGAGGCACGGTGATGGGTATAATGCATCTCAATAAATCTTACTAAAATGTTGTTATCCTTCTTGCATTTGACATTGTAGACGGAAGTTCTGGGTGCATGGAGATGCTGATTGGAGAAAACATGAACTTATAGCTACTGGAATGGGATGCACTGATTTTGTGGGAGTACAGGGAGAGTAACAACAACAACATCTGGCAAGGGAACACCTTAAAACCAAGGAGGTACAGAACAGAAAGAGAAATCAATGATCCTTTGTCTCTCAGAGACACTATGGAGAAAAACACGCAGTACACATTACCAAAGAGTAGCAAGCTACTTAAATTTAAATGACGCCTAAATCTGTCATTCCACACTAAATGGTAGAGACCATGACTTTATCACCAGTCTCAATAACTTTATCTAGAAGTCAATCAGAAAGTTTAGAGGGTGGCCTCAGCTCCTGCAGCTCCCAAGCAAAATGCCTGAGAACACTTCTTAAGGTCTTCCTTATTTCCATTCCCATCTCTGTCATTGGGTCACTCCATAGGATGGATGAGTTCCACCTTGCAAGTGTGTAGACAAACAGCAGTAAGTCAGACTGACACCCTGAGGCAACCCCTCCGAATACACAGGCTAAACTAGAATTGGGGAACCTGAGATCTACCAGCTGGCCTGGAGGCCACATTGGAGGCACTGTTCACCTGTGTCCCCTGACTGATGTAGGTCATACTTGGAGTGAGCAACATTTTACAGAACTGTTATCGAACATAGTATTGTACTACACATCCCTCTTTCAAACCAAGGTGGGACTTGTGTAATCACTCATTGCTGTACCTAAATTATTTCCTCTAAAAAAGTAGAAAGGTCAATGCAGAGGCTTAAAGAGAAAGTCAGGTGTCTTTCTAAAGTATACACCCTGATGTTTATGGAGCTTGATCAGCTGAGTCTAGGACCCTGGGAATCATGGTTGAAGTCAATTTTGCAGGTTGGCTCCATGTGCTGTGGAGTCCTGTTCATGGTAGCTTTAATTGAATGTTGTATGAGGCAAATGCTGAACTGATATAAGTCTTGTCTCTGTAGATAAGATTAATCCTAGGGGCCCATTAAGAACTTGTAGAGAGCTAAGGGGTAGTTTGGTTTTTTATAAACAGTCCACCAGGGCTCTGAGCATCCCTGCATATTCTAGCTGAGCGTGCGAAACTACAAAGGTCATTCATCTCCTGATACTAAGCAGTATTTCTAGATAATCAATAAGCAACTAATCAGGCCAAGTCCACCAGAGTGAGACAACCACGTAACTGCTTCCACTCCAGTGAAAGAGGGATCTGCTTTTCCCGCTTTGCCATAATGTTTGCTGCTTGCTCAGAGAGTGCCTGGCCCTGGGTTCCTCAGCAGTGAACCAAACCCATTGCCTGTGCAGCATCTCTCAGGGCCCACTGCACGGCCCCAGTGGGACCTGGGCGGCAAGGAGGACAGAGAAATATGCTGATGCTCATGTTGCTTGCTGTGCCAGGAGTAATACAGTCCTTTGTCTCTGACCCAGGGGTCTTGTGTCTTCTGCCAGCATGCTTGCGATTTTGGCCAGCTGACTTCTTGGCTTGCAAATAGGGTAAAATCAAATCTCAGAACCTTCACAGTTCTTTAGAGAAACAACATCCATTTTGAAAGGGATGTACTTGTATTCTATTTAAGTATATCTTAACCACTATCCAAACTTTTTTTGAATGTATCTTTAAAATTAATAAAAGGCACACTAGCTAGAAAGTAGCTGGATTAGGGTTTGAACTAGGCAATATACATACAAAGAATGTTTTTAACCACTCTCCTATACTATATGTTGATATAATGTAAAAGAATTGGAACATTTTGCATTCTATTTAGTATATTTATAGTCTATTTTATGTGATTCTGTTTATAATTCATTAGACATCACATTTTCAAAGTCCTGTTTTCTAAATTGATAATTGCTTTATCTAAATTTGGCAAATCTGATCACCATTATCTTTAATTTGCATATAAATTAAATGTTTTTTAAGGAAAACAATTGAATTGTAACATGTCCATGTTTCACATCACAATCTATCTTCTGAATATAACAGTTAAAAGTTTAGTTTAGTATTAAAAATAATTTAAAGCCAATTAGATCATTTATCAAAAAGTTCCAGAAATCTAGAGGCAAGAGTTTACAAAGTAAAAATACAATCTTTATGTTACTTTGTTCCAAATTATAATTCATAGGATGTGCTGACTTGGAAATCATCCCTGTACTACCATTTATTAATTAACCTGAAAGAGAAAAAGGCATATGTAAAAGTATTATTGAAATGTTTTCTAAAACATAAAAGGAACCAATATGACTTACAGATCCTATGTATGAGTACAAAGTAAGTCAACTTCGCAAGGCTTTTATTTCACCTTAAGCCCAGATTGTTCTACTCCTTCTCGAGTTTTTGCTCCAACCCAGTGATTTTCACCATTTTAACAGCAGAGCTTCGCCAGGCTGACTGCGCCAGTTCCGGAGAAAAGGAAGGATATCAGCCCCCAATTCCCATCACTTCCTTTCAGTCTTCTCTTTAGTTGTTAGTTAAGGGTTTGTACAAAATACTACACATTTATCCCCATTTTTAAAATGTTTCACCAGTTATTAAATCCACCTCTTTTGTACACACATCTATAGATTGTGACTTTTCCATTACGCACATATTCCAATTACTGAAAGGACTTTTTAGGAAAAGTGTTTGTTCTTCTCAGGATTCCATTTGCTAGTCCTTCAAAATACTAAAAAGCCCCAATATAGAGTTGAATACATCATGATCTGTCTCTTTATTTCCTGATAATTATACTTGCTTTTTGTCAACTTTCACGACAAATTTAAATTGTATATTTTATCCTCATGTTCTATATTAAAATATAGAAAAACACAAATGATGTAATAATGAAAATAGATAATGTGTAAATATTTCATAGTACAGATTATTAAGTCTAGTATTCAAAATAATGAGGAACATGTCAAACATTGGCAAGCATTCTTCAAGTTGAGAATATGGCTTTGAGCCAAACTGACCCATCCTTCAACCTCCATATCATTAGTTTTTAGTATTTGAACTCATGAACTCCTTCACTCCCTCTGTCTTGGGTTATTAATCAATAAAATGTGGATAACACCTACTTCACAGGGTTGGATGCTACGTCAGTGGCACCTGGCATGGTACCTGACATTTACTTGTCACAAGGGGTGGAGTAAATCTGAGCTATTATCATGATGAGAAATTTAGCAGAAAATTTATCATGTGAATAATATCATGCCTTCATCTACACACTAGATGACCACGTCTCAGCATTAAAACAATGTGAAAAATCTTCCAGACAATTGAGAAATACAGAATTCTTGCAGATATAGACAATGGAGAAAAAGTCTGTGTCACTGACAAGCAAAGCAAGTAATATAGTACCCAAAACAGCTCTACAATAAATTTACTCCATTAGATTTTTAGCAAAAACTGGCACTTTTCAGTTTTGTTAAAACCCTGCTCAATATTTCCTTAGAGGTAGCCCACATGCCTTTCCCCTGGGTTAAATGTTTACAAACCTTCACTGGGGATCTTTTGTGCTCACACTGTGCTGTGCTATTTTTCATACATTATCTTTCACTGTGTCTCAAAAACTACCCCCTGAAGTAGGCACTATTTTTACTATTTTAAAAATAAAACCAATACTCAAAAAATAAAACATCTTGAGAAAAATCTTAGTTATATTTATTAGAAATATAAAAGGGTTTTTTTGCAAAATAAGTTTGAATACCTTAATATACAATGCATTTAAATAGCAAGATACTATCACAACTCTTAGATTTTATAACCTTTCTTATGCTCTTTTTTATTTTTCCATCAGCTAAAAAATAATATTTAAAACTGCATAATTTTCTGTAGCAAGGACACCATTATTATTCACCTACCACCTAATTAGCATTATTTATTCATTTTGCAATACATTTCAGATCAAATTCAGTTTAATCTAGACTACATTTCATTTTCATGCTACAAGATATCTTTATTTCAATATGCATCTTGTCAACAAGAAGTTCTAATTAACTTTTTTCATGTTATTTCAAATCCATGACGGAGGGAAAAAAGTTAGCATATTTCCATGTACAAGTATTTTGCTAGTAGCCAGAATTTAAGTCCTCGGTTTTGAAAGTTATGATTAGAGACTAACTTAATTCAGGGATGAAAGATAAATTCATAATTCAGAACATGCAATTGAGATTTTCTTTTTTTGTTTGTTCATTTGTTGTTGTTGTTAATCCTCACCTGAGGACAGTTTTCCTTCTTTTTAGAAAGAGAGAGTGGAAGGGAAGCGGGAAGCGGGAGAGACAGAGAGGAGCATCGATGTGAGAGACACATCGATTGATTACCTCCTGCACACGCCCCACCAGGACTGGGGCTTGAGCCTGCAACTGAGGTTTGTGCCCTTGCCGGAATCAAACCCAGGAACTGTTAGTACGTGGGACGATGCTCTATCCACTGAGCAAAACTGGCTAGGGACAATTGAAATTTTCTTAGTCCTTTGGTGAAGCTCTTCATTGGCTTAAAAACACTATGAAGATACACAACTCCAAAAACTGGCAATAATAACCCAAACCGTATGTGAGACAGCAGAATCAAGTTAAGGCAGAGACCAGTATAAAATTAATAAGAACTATGGCATCTATAAATAATAGTAAATAAAATCAAGAGTAAATTTGCTAATACAGATTTCTTACTATTTGCCAACCATTCTTTAAGATATTTAAAATACATCCACTGATATTTATTTCCACTTTACAGATCAGAAAATTGGAGCCCGAGTAACTGGATTAAGGTAAATGACTTGCCCTGGGGCATGCAACTGACATGCGTGGGGTTATAGACAGAGGCTTAGCACCACATCCTACCTTCTGAATCTGAGGCTTTAAAAACAGTAAGAGTGTCTAAGATTCTACACCAGCGGCTGGGCACCTCCTCCAAGCCAGGTAGGGAGCCTGACAGGCAGGGGCGTTTGGGGACACGAAGGTCACTGAGGGGAAAATACTACCAAGTTCCTGCTTTCCACATCCATCTTCCAATTAGGCGTTCATATCTTTTACTTAAAACATAATGTACATAACAAGGCAACGTTTCCTGCAAATGCACTACCAAAAGGCACAGCAGGATTCAAACTACTTTTTTTGAAAATAAGTATTTGGTGACATCAAAGAATGACATGCTCTACAAAACAAGAAAATGAACTATAAGGAAAAGACAAGCTAGAATGAACATGTTATTACGAAGAAGTTGGAAGAAATAAGTAAAAGTTGCAAAAATTTCTAAATGCTGAAGCTTAATTAAAGTCCATACCTGAAGGCAGTAAAAAGCAGAATTAACTGAACATTAGTAATGTAGAGGAAAAACATAAAAGGTGCTCTGAAAATTGAGAAGAATGTCACTAAGAGAAAAAACTACAAAAAAAAAATAAAATAACCACCACAATATTTGTGGGGGAAAGAGAATGGAGGACATATCTATACATCTATTTCCATTTCTTCATTCAACAAATACTTTCCCCCACTAGGACTGCTTAAACCCAAAACCTCTTGCCTCTAAACTCATGTCCATATTTGTATGGCATTCATAAACTGAAAGTATCTGACCTCTGACCCTCATTTTGTTGAATTTCAGTGGAATTCCAATTATTCTTATACAGGAAATTAGAACAAACTAAGCTGTATTCTAAGATATTAATGGGAAACTTTCCAGAACTGAGGGAAGGGAGAAGCTAACCTCTAGATCACAATAAATTACCGAAGACTGAACAAACATACACAAATGAATGAATAGGGACATAGTCTCTTGACTTTTTTTTTTTTATTTCAAAGGTAATGCAAGTAAACTTTTTACATAGGTCCAGATATATGCACTGCTAATCCAATTCTCCAACTTCTTTCAACACTTGCCACAAATGTCACTTTCTCATTTCTCTGTACTAACCACCTTATTTAAAATTATAATCCACCCCCAACTTGATCCCACTGTGCTCTACTTTTATAAATTCTTAGCACTTAACACCTGCATTCCATCCACATTTCTTATTCTCCAAGTGTAGGTTCTTGGGGCCTGATATTCTTCCTGTGTTTTTAACTTGTCCTCTCTTCCCTCCCTGGTCACTTCACTATGTAATAAAACTAGCATTTCATTGATACCTGTTATGTGCCAGGCACTATCCTGTTCTTGGGATTTATCACTGAATAGCATGGACTAGTCCCATCTCTCATGGAGCTTACATTCTGGTCATAATATGCACTCATAACTGTTTTCAAATGTAAAAATGTCTTTACATTTTGGAACTATATTGTTTTTTTTCTTTTTTTCTTTATTGATTAAGGTATTACATATGTATTCTTATTCCCTCATTGCCCCCCTCCTTCCCCCACTCATAACCTCACCCCCCCTGGTGTCTGTGTCCATTGGTTAGGCTTATATGCATGCACTCAAGTCCTTTGGTTGATCTCTCCCCCTTACCCCCACCCTCCCCTGCCTTCCCTCTGAGTATCTTTTTAAATAAGTATCATCACAAAGGAAACTTTAAAACATAATTTGAATTCAGTGGCTCAAAAATTAATGAGCAACACAGATCACTGTGTTAGCTTTCCAAATGGTGAACGTTTTGCCTGCATTGATGGAAAAGCATACCCTAGAATCAACTCAGTCATTACTAAAAAGATACTGAAAAGTGTCCACCACATAGTTGAATAAGGTGGTTAGTGTTTAAAAGATACAAAACAAATAATTATGTCAACATATCAGAGAGGTCACTGAGAGAAATTGATAAAGACAGGTAATTGGGATACTTAAACATTGTCTAGATCACGTAATTGGAAAAACTGCCTTTTCACTTTTGTATGAAGATACTCTGCAGGATTTTTTTATACCTACAGAAATCTGTATATAAATGTATAAATTCTGTATGGCTATTTCACTATTCTAATGTAGTAAGATTCTTTTAATACTTTTATAAACGTTTCAGAAACTTTAAATGCTAAAACTCATTTTTTACAATCTTCTTACTATCTTTTTTTTTTTTTTTTTTTTTTTTACTATCTTCATACCTGTTTCTAGTGTGTGTCTACCTGGCGTGGCTTTTTTTTTTCCTGACTATCGGCTGAGTGCCACTTCTAGGGTGAGTCCCTCTATTGTAGATCTGATCTTGTACTTTAAAGGCAGACTTAAATTCCTTTAGATAACCTCAGATGATTATGTGATCTAGCCCTGCATCAGAACGTTTGTTGGTTTCTAACATAACTTGCTGCTTAATCCATCACCCATGTTATGCACGTGCTAGAAGGAGAAAGGCCAATGGGAAAAAACTTGTGATTTAATAACAAAGAACAATGGTTAAAGGCAGCAATTTTCAAGACTTTAAAATATGCAGTACCTGACTATTTAGTCAGCAGCACAGACCTATTTCTCCTTAAATTGTCAAATTAAAAAATGCCAACAGTCAACACACAATAACTGACCAGTGTGAATGAATCGAAATTATACCTATTTTTTGTCAGATTGGCAAAAAATATATTTTCTGGCGTGCCGCAGAATTTTAGTAATTAGTGTATGTGTGCCAGGAGATGGAAAGGTTGAAAATCGCTGGCCTAGTGTTTTGTAAATTTGTCTGCAAGGACATTTTAAAATGTGTCTTTCTCTTAGAGTTTGAGTTACTGTCATTCACACTCCAATGGGGAAATCAAATTCCTCAAAATCCAATTTCCCAGGTAGAAATCCAATTCTCTAAGTCTTTCCTTACTCTGTAATGATGCTTTGGGCTCCACACTGATTTAGCAAGGAGGATAAAAAGGAAAGCACTTCACAAAGAAATACAAAAATAAAACACGAGATCTTTTATGTCTCCAAAAGGCCAGCTTTTCAAAGTTATAAAAGACAAAAATACCACATGTAAGTTATTTCCTCTGGGCAAGTTAGAAAACAAATCAATATGAAACATTAAAAATAAAGACATCTAGCCTATTAGAATGGCTCTGAAATTCTAAATAAAAATGTACTTAATTAGTTAAAATACTTAAAAATTTAAATATGAAAAAGTTATGCATGATGATAGTAAAAAATTAATTTTAGAATTTAAAGTTTCTGAAAAACTTATAAAAATTATAATAAAGAAATTAATATATTACAGTAGTGAAAGAGCCATAGGGAATTAAACTTTAAGTACTAATTGCCCATTAAATATGAAGCACAACATATATATATAAAATATATACACACATATATGGAAATATAGATGTACATGTCTATATAGGAACACATACATACATATTTACTATAGGCAGTAAAATATAATTTCAGCCTCAAAGTGATAATTTTACTTGATTTCTGATTTTCTAGGTGAAAGGCTAAGAATTTATGATCTTTAATTTTATAAAACACTCTTTTTCCTGCAAAAACTTTACAAAATAGATCATATTTGTACACTAAATCCATTTAAAGGAGGGAGAAGAAAGTCAACATAATAGGCATAGGACATAAGAAGAAATTAACAAAATGGAAACAGGTGCTACATAGATGATATCAACATTTTAAAAAATCTCTCTCTATATAAAAGTCTAATATGCTAAGTGTCCGACCGTCTGACCAATAGCTATGATGCACACTGACCACCAGGGGGCAGACTCTCAAAGCAGGGGCTGCCATGACGCGCACTGGCACCATGGTCCTGGTGCCCACAAAGCAACACTCGGCTTCCCCCATCTGAGACACAGACCCCACCACCCACCACCCGGGAGCGACAGCCCACCAAATCACAGCCAACGCTGCCAAGACCCCATGGCACAAAATGCGGCCCACAGCCCAGCCCAGCCTGGAAATGGTTGCTGTGGGCATCAGGTAATGACGTCACGTAATAATGCCTGGCTTCCTCTCCCTAGCGACTAGCCTCCTTGCAGTTTCTTCAGCCCAGGAACACAACTTGCTTTATAGCCAAGTGCAAACATTTCACACTTTAACCAAATGTCTGTGAAGCGTTTTCCCATGCCTCATCTCATTTGATCCTCACAGAAGTCGTGGAGTAGGTAGATAGGAGACTCAATGGAATTCTATTTTCTTTTCATTAGCAGGAAAACAGAGATTTAGAAAGCTTAGAAACTTGACCCAACTGCGAAGAAGTAAGAAATGGTGGACCGTGAAAATGACTTCAGGTTTTCTCACTGCGCAGAATATAGTCAAAGACTGCTGTAGTTAAGTATTTTAGCCTTTGTTCTCCCTGCGTGATCTACAATAATAATCTGCTTTGTGTTGATATTTACTGCTGTGCTGCTGACAATTACCTGGAAGAGAAGTTGGGGTGTTTCACTGGGCTGAAAAAAGTTTAGCTACATCAGAAAGCAGCTCCAATTAAGCAAGTTTACTCTCTCTATATAAAAGGCTAAGTTGACTTGTGCATGCGAGATACATATAAAGCTCTTGCTGGTGCCAATCACACGCACGTGTTTCAATCTGTCATTGTCAATCATGAATTTGGCTAACACTTCTATTATAGAGAAAGGGCGAATAGAGATATTAAAATATTTCTTCTCATTAATTTCCTTTCAATGTGCATGAATCCATGCATGGGGCCACTCATATATTATAAGTCTGAATTGTATCTTGTAAACATTCATGAAGTCAAAGCTATTTACTGAAGGGCATTGTTTTGTGACAAGGGACATGCATGTTGCTGTTCAACAATGCATTCTCACTTGATAGACTTAAAATGCAGGCTCCCTGGAGAAGATAAAAAGAAATTATGGTTGTTCAAAAAGTGAATTCTTCAAAAGGATAGGTTCAATCAGATTATCCCAAGATACTTGCAAATGTTCCTTCATGAAGCTTCTTTAGTGTCCTTAGTATTTCTTCCTTAGTGTTACAGACTGTGTCCCTCCATTTACTATGAATTTCCTAATGGCTGCAGCATTGTTTATACTCTTTTTTTTTTTTAAGTTATTTCAGAGAGAAGGGAGAGGGAGAGAGAGATGAAAACATCAATGATGGAAGAGAATCAGCTGCCTCCTGCACGTCCCCTACTGGGGATCGAGCCCGCAACCCAGGCACATGCCCTGACTAGGAATCCAACTGTGACCTCCTGGTTCATAGATCAATACTCAACCACTGAGCCATACTGGCTGGGTGTTTACACCCATTTTTATAACCCATTACACAGTGGTTGGTATACAGTTTGGGTATTAGGAAAAAAACAATACATGGTAATCATCCTTTGTTAGGGAAAGCATCAGGAAACTTTTTATCAGTTACATTTACTGAATGCCTACCATGTGCTAAGTATTGCACACATACTTATATCAATAGAGTAAGACAATAAATTAAACTTCCATTGAAAAGATTGGGGTGGAGAACCAAGATGGCGGCATAGGTTAACGCGGGAGTTTGCTGCTTTGAACAACTACTTCAAAAGTGAAACCAAAAAACGGAAGGGACATCACCCAGAACCACAGGAACGCTGGCTGAGTGGAAGTCCTACAACTAGGAGGAAAGAGAAACGCATATGGACACTCAGAGGAGGCGCAGTGCTGAAGTCAAATTCTGAGGTGCGGAGTGCACGGAGCGGGCTGGCGGCGGAGGGCGCGGTTGTTGTTTTCAATCGGGAGGGAGTCGCAGACTCTGAGCACCAGATCCGGGCGAATCTTTAGGGACCCAGACTCAAACGGGAGAAGCGGGACGGTCTGGCTTTGGTCAGAGCGAGTGCAGCTTTCTCTCCGAGCTTTGCAGCCATTGCTGGGACTCAGAGAGGCAGAGCCCCTGGGGACAGGACTGAGAGCCGCCATAACTGCTCTCTCCGGCCCACCCTGTTGATCCTGTGCGACCCACCCCGCCCAAGCCCTGCACAGAGGCATTTGCCGGATAGCCTCAGGCAAAGGCTAGATTAGCACCTCCGTAGAGGACAGAAGTTCTCTCACTGCTGACACAGCTGATTCTCATAGCCACTTGGCCTGGAGGTCAAACCCTCCCTGGAATTAGCTACAACAATCAAGATTTATCTATAAGACTGTGAACAAAGACCACTAGGGGGTGCACCAAGGAAGCATAACAAAATGCGGAGACAAAGAAACAGGACAAAATTGTCAATGGAAGAAATAGAGTTCAGAACCACACTTTTAAGGTCTCTCAAGAACTGTTTAGAAGCTGCCGATAAACTTAATGAGATCTACACGAAAACTAATAAGACCCTCGATCTTATATTGGGGAACCAACTAGAAATTAAGCACACACAGACTGAAATAACGAATATTATACAGACGCCCGACAGCAGACCAGAGGAGCGCAAGAATCAAGTCAATGATTTGAAATGCGAGGAAGCAAAAAACATCCAACCGGAAAAGCAAAATGAAAAAAGAATCCAAAAATGTGAGGATAGTGTAAGGAGCCTCTGGGACAGCTTCAAGCGTACCAACATCAGAATTATAGAGGTGCCAGAAGATGAGAGAGACCAAGATATTGAAAACCTATTTGAAGAAATAATGACAGAAAACTTCCCCCACCTGGTGAAAGAAATGGACTTACAGGTCCAAGAAGCGCGGAGAACCCCAAACAAAAGGAATCCAAAGAGGACCACACCAAGACACATCATAATTAAAATGCCAAGAGCAAAAGATAAAGAGAGAATCTTAAAAACAGCAAGAGAAAGAAACTCAGTTACCTACAAGGGAATACCCATACGACTGTCAGCTGATTTCTCAACAGAAACTTTGCAGGCCAGAAGGGAGTGGCAAGAAATACTCAAAGTGATGAATACCAAGAACCTACAACCAAGATTACTTTATCCAGCAAAGCTATCATTCAGAATTGAAGGTCAGATAAAGAGCTTCACAGATAAGGAAAAGCTAAAGGAGTTCATCACCACCAAACCAGGATTATATGAAATGCTGAAAGGTATCCTTTAAGAAGAGGAAGAGGAAGAAAAAGGTAAAGATACAAATTATGAACAACAAATATGCATCTATCAACAAGTGAATCTAAGAATCAAGTGAATAAATAATCTGATGAACAGAATGAACTGGTGATTATAATAGAATCAGGGACATAGAAAGGGAATGGACTGACTATTCTTGGGGGGGAAAGGGGTGTGGGAGATGTGGGAAGAGACTGGACAAAAATCGTGCACCTATGGATGAGGACAGTGGGTGGGGAGTGAGGGCGGAGGGTGGGGCGGGAACTGGGAGGAGGGGAGTTATGGGGGGGCAAAAAAAGGAACAAATGTAATAATCTGAACAATAAAGATTTAATTTAAAAAAAAAAAGAAAAGATTGGGGCATTTGATTTATTTGTTATTCAATAATATTTAGTGCATCACATAAATGGAAAAATTCAACAAAAGTAATGATCCCACTTGTTCATAAATGAAATTCAGTATGACTTTCAGGGCAAGATGCCATTTGGTGGGTTAATCCCCTTTGCTGGGGAAATGAAAAGAGAGAATTTAGCTGTGAGTTATCTTCTAGATCTATTTATTCCTGGATCTCTCTTTCTCTTCCACTCAGTCATAATGCAACATATTTCACACTGCTTCAACTTGGAACAAACACCATCTTCAAAATTCAATTTGCAGAACATTAAAAATAGACTGAACATATCATGACAAATCAAACGTTTTGAAATAACACTGTTTGTAAGGTGGCTTTTACTTAAAATTGAAAATGTTAACATTTTGCAAGGAGGTGAAATATTTTCTTGGCAGATATATTTTAAAGAGCATTGAAAGGAAATAGTGCACAAGAAAATTTCGAAAGTACACTCAGCTCTTAAAGGAAATAAAAACATGAAAGAGACATGACAACAAAATATATATGATTACCTCTCTGACAAAACAACCCTGAACAGCAGCTTCCTATCAATAAAGCAAAAGAAATTCTTACGCAATAGCCCAAGATATAGAATTACAGAACATATTAACCTCATTCTTCCAGTTACATTTCAAATGCCCACTACAAATTAAGCCAAACCAATCTTTCCTCACAGGCTGACTTTGAGTTTCCAAACACTTTACATTGCTGAAAGTGAACATATAACAGCCCCTGAAAATAGCAAGGGGTTTATTTCAGGAGAAAAAAAAATTTAAAAAAAGAACTACCATAATGTTTGGGCTCAGAACTGGCCATATGAATGTCTAGAGATATTACATTCAATTACCTATGTTCAATCCATAGCCATTTTTCAATCAACCAATATTTATTAAGGGCCAGGTTTAAATGATGCATTCCTGGGATGCATTTCCTCACTTTTCTGAATCACCTGCTGCATAAACTATCCTGCGAAAGGGCATAGATAAAGGAGGGATTTGGCACCCTCTGCAAAACTTGTAGGATCACAAGTGAACCATGGTGGACTGTCTGGCAGCATATCTGAAAATTGCTTGGTATGGACACAAAGTTGGGAAGCTCCTAATTAGAAACAAAAAAGCAGATAAAGAACAAACCATCCACTCTACTTCTTTGCCTTTGGAAGATGCTGAATGAGGATGGGCTTTTGTTTGTTTTTTGACCTAATATAATCTCAGGACCTAATACAGAGCCTGGACCATAATAAGGGTTACTATATTTTTCTAGAATGAATGAATTCTGTTTTCCTGTGCACTTGCCCCATTCTATTAGGCATCTTGCTGATTAACAGTTTGGATCTAGTGTATTTTGTGCTTGAATCGCCATTCTTGGTTGTAAAAAACACACAAACACTATTATATATATGTAATGGTCTTGTAAACTTAGTAAAGGTTTCTAGTCTCTGTTTGACAGCCTGGTTCCCAGGCCTTTGCTTGAACTGCCTGCCCTTTATCTACCTCAAAGCAATTATATCACGAGCCGAACTCTGCTCTCCACAGTCGCGCATCCTTATCGCCTTTCCTACTGGTTCTGACACTTGTCCATAATGGTTGAAAGGGCAGATTTCTTGGTCACAGTCTAGTTTCAAAATCTGGCTTAGCCATCTGCTGGCTGTGTGAGCGCAGATAGGTTTCATAATCTCTCTTGAACTCACATTCTTTAAAATGGCAATAACAATAGAACCCACCTCATAAGAATTAAATGAGATAATGCATGTGTAACCAGTTTGCAGAACCTGCTAGTCTCAGAAGAGTTTGACAAGGAATTAAAAACATTATTTTTTTTTTTAACATTATAGCCCTCCAAATCAACTTTGAAGTACCCTTTCTCCCTTTCCCTGGAAAAAAATTGGGGCATACCCTTTAGATTTTTAACCACTTTTAGAAATTAATTAACAAGTAGTTCTTATAGTCTGTATTTAAGCTACTAAAACTTTAATTTTAAGCAATTTAAATTTCAATACTTCTCTAGCTCAAGCACAACCAACAAATTCCAAAGGTGGACAATGGGAGCAGGATTTACCTTTTTATTCTGTTATTTTCCCCCTCCTCCTCGAAACTCTTCCTCTCCTAAGCAATGCCTTCTCCTTTTAGCTTCTATCACTAATACATCTCCCACCTGCCCAGAAAGTAGGGGAGAAGATAAAAAATGTGGGGATAAGATAAAGTCTTATTTAACTAAGGCTGTTGAAATCCAAATGCTAGTCATCTCTACTGGGATAATTTCTTGAGTTAATCAAAGTTCACTTTTTGTGCTCACTGAGGTCTCACATTACCCCACTCCTCCACAGAAGGGTCAAAACCTCTCTGGTTGACCCCTCAGGACTCTCACCCAACCCCTGCTGTACATTCCATAAACTCCTTTCTGCTATGATCACTGCAACCATTGGAGGTACAGAGATTTGAAAACATATACCTTTTAATTGGAAACTCATCCAAAAAACTCCAAAATCTTAGTCATCAAAAATAAGGAAGCTCTCTTACATCCTATGATAAACTTTTAAAAATCTGTTTGATGTTATTAAGAACAAAGGAAATTCTCTTCAAAGCATTTAACCTCAAAACAAAGCTACAGTCAAAAATAACAGACAAGTAAAACAGTTAAAAATTAGTTTACTATCATCATTACTAATCATTCATTCAGGAAACCTCCGAGCAATTTAGGAGTGTCAGATTTAGGACAAGTATGTAAAAGGAGTAATGAAAGCAAGCAGAGGAGATAATTGAAGTTCATGTAACAATATAATTAGGAAATCATCAAAAATGTCAAAAGAGGGTACATGTTCTGTTTGGCATCTGCTGCTCTATTTCCATAGTAATTTGGCTGTCAAAGTAAGATTTACTCAAGTTAAAGTATGTTGTACACATGGCTGTATTACCAGTGATAGCAACATAGATATCCAAGGATATTATTTTTAGTTCCCTGTATTACCGGTGAATAATTTGGTCAACTTGTGTTGAAAGTTGTGCTATTTTTTGGACTTCCGTTAAAATAATATTTGATACCTGCCTGTCATGAAGGTGGGAGCCAAGGACATGCCCTGCTCAATGAGACTGGTATTTATGAAATATATCAGATCAGTTGTCTATCCCTTTCCCTACATGTAATAAAACAGCAGCTTGTTACTGATCACACTTGATGGAACTGGATTTCTGTGAATTTTTCAAACATTATACAGTAGGGGTGGGGAACCTTTTTTCTGCCGAGGGACATTTGGATATTTATATCATCTCCTGGTCATACAAAATTATCCACTTAAAATCAGCCTGCTCTATTTGATCAAACATTTAATGAACTCACCCCTAATGCCTTGGCAGGACAAGATCAAAGGATTTTGTGAGCCTTATATGACCTGCAGGCCAGACGTTCCTCACCCCTGTTATAAAGTATTATTAGTAATATTCTCATTAGAGATCCAAAATCACATTAGTGTCGATTGTGTATTTCTTTATTTTGTTCCAAATGCTCTCTGTTGCAAATCATATTCCTCCCATCACAGCTTCTTTAAACTTTCTTTTTCCAACTACCTACTTATATTTGAATATCCAAAGCCTGTCCTGTTTGGATACTTTAGTACCAAAAATACACAGTTCTCCACAGAATGTCAATAAAGATTAGACATTAAATGACAATATAAAATACCTGGGTGAAAATACATATCCCTAATGTTGAGGACAGAGGATAAAGGAAATTAATTTCTCTATATATCTTTTATGGCTACATTTTGTGTAGCCCAGAAGAGTTTATGTTTTAACAAATTAATTATATCTAACGTTTGAAACAGACAACCATATTCTTTATATATTTCAAGGCACTTTTGCATGCATTATTTCAGTAGTCAGATGGACTTCTTCTATTCTGTTAGGTATATTAAGAGCATAAAATGGAGAGTTAGTATTTTCCAAAAAAAGTAACGCATTGCCAACCTTCCTTAGCTCCTCTAGCTAGCTCTTAATAAAGTCTTCCATAAACTTACACAACTCAGATTCCTAGATAAAATAAATATCCTTAGTGTTTTCCCCATGATATTTCAACAAACAAAGCAAATTCAAAGAGATAGTGAGTTTAATTTCCCCGGAGGCCACTGTCTTCTTCACTTTAAGTTTAGCCTGATTACTATTAGGCCCTGGGTACATGGTAACTTCCTGGGCTTGTTAGTGAGACAAAATAAAAAGCCAAATTTGCAAAGATCTTTGTGCTTTTTTGTACAATATTATACAAATATTAAGAAAAATATCAGCTATCAAAGATCTGAGCTTTAAGCAAATTAAGGGCTATGAAATTTATGTAACACAGAGCAATCAATAATAGCAAAAGTTAACATAAATATCAACAAATTCTTGACCAACTGATAGAGGTTTCTCAAACCTTAAAACTGAAATTCAGAGTGAGACTCACAAGTAATTCTGAATCAATCCCAGATAACATAGTTTTCTTTAGAGCTCTCATATCCACACCAAGGCAAATTTGGGGTAATGTGGTTTTTGATCTTCCATGGCCTCCTTATTTTGTACAGCATGCTACCTTACTTCTTAAATATTATCCTTTCAAATACATATGATGAGTAGGTCTCACACTTGAGCTAGAACACACCTCAAACTCACATAGTAATTTTTTTCAACCATTTAAAAATTATAGAAATATTAATAGCAGAAAACATAAATATATTTGAAGTCAATATTTAAAAAGTAGGAAGAATGTGTGCCCATGCAAAGCATGTGTGTGATAACTGTTACTAGCCATTTCAAAATTTTCCATCAATGCTTATTTAAAAAACTAGTTTTGTAGCCGACAAGCAGTAGTATCAAAGGAATAAGGGCAAATGACAAAACATCCATTTAGACACAAGACTCTAACCAATAAATGGCTTCTCCTGCAAAATAAAAAAGACTGCCATTTTTCTCAACTGCAACAGTATAGAGCCTCAATTCAAATTCTAGGACACCTGGAGTCTGTGCTATAAACCAGAACCACTTATTCAGTACATGAGTTTATATTTAAGCAATCCCTATTTACCAAAAAGCAACTGGCTACAATAATCAGCAATGATTTTTGCTAGTTTCTTCATTATATATTCTCCATATTTCTATTTTCCATGTGCACATATTAGATGAGATTTGTGTAGATGACACTTACCTTATATATCAATAAAGATACGTGTGTGCTGCTTCTCTGACTCTCTCTAACTGGCCTCTATTTCTGTATCTCAAATATTGGTTATCTTCAAGGCTCTGTTCAAACACCTGTTCTCATCTCAGTTTTCATGAATTCTGTGGTAACATCAGCCACTCCATTTCTTAAGTTTCCAAACTGATGACATTTATGTGGATGAATGCCTATTCTCTTCCTGAATACTCTTCTCTCTACTCAAGGAATTTCTGGCCAATTAGCACAAGTGAATGTTAGAGTATATTCCAAGAAAGGTTAAAATTATTGTCATAAAAAAAAAACACACTGGATCTCATTTAGTTGGAAAGCACTAAGGAATAGTAGTTAGAATACTTGAGATGATATAAAACAATGCATTGCTTTTCCAAAGCCAGAGATGGAAGAAGTTGTGTTCCACCTAGAAGAAAAATCATGGAAAAAAATGCATGAATGCAGAAGGGCACAGAGTAGGTTCCAGGAGCCTGAACAGTACAGGTTGAATAGTGGGTGAGGTATGCTACACTTCTCTACATTTACATCCACCCTCCTATGGCTTTTCCATTTATTAACTGCTACTTGTTATGAGAATTGGACTTGAGGAAGTTTGAGAAAACAGAAAGAATAAGAAGAGGCAAATAAACACGTTTGTAATGCTAGCAGCAGTCACATTCATATCTTGCTCCTGGTTCCCTAGGACTTGGAAGAGGCTCTCCATGGTTGCTATGGAAGGGAGGAGGGCTGAGAGGGAAGAACACACAGGGTGGACTCAATCCCTGGTGCAGAGTAGCTCCATAACGATATGTTGAAATTCTACCAAAGTTTTTATTCCAAATAATAGGGTAAAAATAGCAAAAGAGAATACAGGAAATCAGTTTTTTAGAAACAGTGTTAGGAGAAAGAACCATTAGTGAATGGAGAGGAAGACAATGTAATGTCAGAAATACCTAAGTTACAGAAAATACAAAGGGGATGAAATGGGAAGTTTAATTCCAAAACCAAATATAAAAAAAGTTCTCCTGCATTTCTCAATTATAAAAAATCCTTTTCATTTCAATATACTTTTAAACTGTTTTTAAATTGACATACATTCTTTCTAGTGGCAAAAAAAAAGATTTATTGACTGATTCCAACACAAATGCCAAACAGTATCATCCATTAATATTTTTCTCTCTTAATATCTCAAAGATTTCCTTAAGTTGCATAGTAATCTAAATTTTAAAATAAATTTAATATTCTCTGGTTCATATTTATAAGCATAACTGTTAAATCTTCCGAGTTCCCTGTAATGTGGACAATATCCTCTGGTATATCATGGCTAATTCATTATTGTTTAGCTCTTCAGTTAAAAACAATGTCATCATTCAGTTTTGGCAAATATTATCTTAAACCAAGGAATGAATATATATATATATATATATATATATATATATATATATATATATATATATACATACACATACACACCACACACATACTTTCTTGTTTTTCTCAGTTGATTAAAATGAAATTCTTTTTATATACCTTTCATTTATGATGCACAGCAATCCTGATGTCATCAGAAGACATTTTGATTTGTTTTATTTGGCTAGGGGTAATAAGTAACAGATAAGTATTGAAAAAGAAATATACATGCATCTGCATCACAATGAGAAATACAACAGCATCTAGTCCTAAGAAACAATTGAACTGACTGAAAGTAGCAGGGGGCATGACATTTTATCCCTCACATAAAGGTGTCCGATAACCAAGTGTTAGTTATAGAGCTTGGGTGGGTAACACTATTGATCCTCAAACATACTTCTCATGTCCACTGTTAATACCCCAGAAATTAGTGATATATGTATACATTTGAGTATCTGTTTTTCAGGAAATTCCTAGCCTTCGATGTCTCCTATGTTCCCAGGGGTCTATCCAAGGAAACTTTTATAACCTTCTACCCTCAGTTCTCAAAGTGAGGGGATAAAAAGTTCATCAGGAATCAATTGAGGTAAAAATAGATAGAACACTGACACTGACTTTTTTAACTGGTGGTCATTTCAGAATAAATGGAGTAAAAACTCTATTTCAACAGTTTCCATCAGATTTGAAACCCTTTAAAATAGCTTCGGTCTGAGTGAGCACAGTGCTTTTTATAATTAATCCATTTCCTCAGGCAATGATATTCATACCACAACAGACAATCCTAAAAAGAGACCCATCAGTTTCAAAACTGAGACATCAGAAAGAGATGAAGATATCCCTTGGTTGGTTCAGACATTTAGTCACTGGTCTTAAATTCATTTGTCACAATTATGACTGTTATGGGCTGAATTGTGTTTTCCCATAATTCATATGTTGAAGCCCTGATCCCAGTACCTGAGAATAGGCTATATATGAAAGTAAAGATGTTAAATAATAAGTTAAGGTGAAGTATTTAGTGTAGGCCCTAACCCAATCTGATTCATGTTCTTATATGGAAAGGAAATTTGGACAGAGAGAGATACCAGGATGAGAGCTGAGGAAACACTATGTGAGGACATTGTGAGAAAGCAGCCACCTGCAAGCTAAGGAGAAAGACCTCAGGGGAAACACAACCTGATCATACCTTGGTCTTAGACCTCTAGTCTCCAGAAGAAAATAAATCACTGTGGTTTACTCTACACAGGCTTTGCCATTTTATGACAGCCCAGCAAACTAATGTAATGTTTTTGCCACACACATCTTACCATTTATATAAAATTACGTTCGGTGCATGAAAATTCATGCAATGGAGGGGGGCGTCCCTCAGCCCAGTCTGGGAGCCCTCAGGGGAAGGAGGTGACCTGGAGATCAGGGGAAGGTGATGCCCCATCACACCTCTGCTGCAGCCACTACTGGCAGCGCAAGCCTTGGTTGGCCCTGGTTACCTACGCCTCAGGCGGCCCTGGGCGGCTGGGCAGCTGCCATCTGAGGCTTGCCTGCACTCGGGCCGGCCCTTGGTGGCTGGGCAGCTGACATCTGAGGCTTGCCTGTGCCTTAAGCCAGCCCTGGGCGGCTAGAAAGCTGCCATCTGAGGCTTGCCTGTGCCTCGGACTGGCCTTGGGCGGCTGGGGGGCTGAGGGAACTGGGGGTCTCCAGAGGCAGGCACACGGAGTGGCCGGGCCCACCTGGGGGTGGGCCCAACCTTGCCATGTGCCTGCCACCCCAGCAGGGCTGAGGGGACTGGGCACTGCCATCTTGTGGCTGTAGGCACCGCCATCTTTGAGGGTGTGGCAGTCAATTAGCATATTCCCTCCTTATTGGCTGTGGGTGCCACCATCTTTGTGGTGGTGTGAGGGTCAATTAGCACATTCCCTCTTTATTAGATAGGACTAGAGGCCTGGTGCATGAGATTTGTGCACTGCAGGGGAAGGTCCCTCAGCCTAACCTGTGCCCTGTCACAGTCCAGGACCCTCGGGGGATGTCCGCCTGCCGGCTAAGCCAGCATTCAGACATCCCTCTTGCAGTCCAGGGATCTCGCAGTCTGGGACCCCTCACTCTTTACCACCCGCCTGCATTGAGCATCTGCCCCCTGGTGGTCAGTGCGCTTCATAGCGACCAGTCGTTCTGCTGTTCAGTTGATTTGCATATTATGCTTTTATTATATATATATATATATATATATATATATATATATATATATATATATACATATAGCCATCCTATATTCTCTATGAGAGAACAGTTGATAACAGCAAATTTAGAGTAATATTTCATTTACATAACTGGTTTCCCTGTCTTAGCTGCTATTAGAACATTCAGATTACAAGTCAGTAAAATGCCACCACCTCCTCTTCCTCCTCCTCCTCCTCTTTTTCCTCTCCACCACCATCACACCAACAACAGCAAAATCTAACTCTTACTGAATACATTGGTTGTTGCAGGACCTATTATAAATGCTTTACATAGTAAATAATTTAATTCTCATGATTCTACAAGGTAGCTACTATTACTGTGCTCATTTTATCAATTGGGAAAAAGACTCAAAAGGGTAGGTAAGTTGGCCAAAGACACAGAGTTAGGACACAAACCCCAGAAGCCTCAACCTAGAACTATTCTTTAACCATTATGTTATAGGGCAGTGATGGCAAACCTTTTGAGCTCAGCGTGTCAGCATTTTGAAAAACCCTAACTTAACTCTGGTGCCGTGTCACATACAGAAATTTTTTGATATTTGCAACCATAGTAAAACAAAGATTTATATTTTTGATATTTATTTTATATATTTAAATGCCATTTAACAAAGAAAAATCAACCAAAAAAATGAGTTCGTGTGTCACCATTGACACGCGTGTCATAGGTTCGCCATCACTGTTACAGGGTTTAAAACACTACTCTGACTTTTACAAAGTGAAACTCTCTTCCATTTTGGTTCAGTTACTTTTGGTTAACCTGAATCTTTTTTTTTTTTTTTTTTTTTAGTTGATCTAGAAAAAAGAAGGGAGAAAGAGAGAGAAACATCAATGTGTGAGAGAAATATGATCAGTTGCCTCTCACACGCCCCAATCAAACCTGAAACCTGGGTATGTGCCCTAACTGGGATGCACAGGATGATGGTCCAACCAACTGAGCTACACCAGACCAGGGCAACCTGAATTTTTATTACAAAAATCATCTCCACTTTCTGCTGACAGGTTATTCTCTTTTATATAATGCCAATAGTTTTTTGGTCAGACACATTAAATCTAAATTTTGTCCAGTTTTGAAACAGTCAAATAATATTTCTGTGATAAATGAGAACTTTTAACAATTAAACAGTGTTTGAAAATCCTTGGTAACATTACCAATTGGAAAACCAAATTTATCCTTGCAAAAATTATTGCTATATCATTAATGTAATACCTTCAAATCTAAATGAGGTATATTATAAACCTCAAATTTTATTTCCCAGCAAGAAAAAAGTAAAAATTTGATTTTTATTTAAAGTTTGTAAGTACCATACTCTTCCATAATTCTTTCGTGAATAAATGTTGAATTTTACTTTTACATGTGTTTTAGAAATTGTTTTCTGTATCTACTCCAATCAAAGAGCAGTAATCCAAATACATCTTAAGATCCAGCATGCATAGTAATTAAATGGTCCTCTTTGTTTGAGAAAATAGAATAATGGAAATAGTCACCATTTAGTTTCTTACATATAGAAGAAACATTGCCTCTTGCAGTTCAGAAAGGTAGAGTATAAGGTTAACTGGGTTCAAATTTGACCCTACCACTTTGTAGCTGTGAGCTCTTGGGTAAATTATATAACCTCTGGGTGCCTTAATCGTCTCTTCTCTATGAGAATTATTCTAACACCTACCTCAGAGTTTTTATGAGGATTTAACATTTACAAGTTAATATTTACAAGTTACTTAAAACTGTGATTTGGTCATAGCATCTTCTATATATGTATTTTTAAAAGAAATGAAAGGGCCCTGGCTGATGTGTTCAGTGGTTAGAATGTTGGCCTGGGCACCAAAGGGTCTCAGGTTTGATTCCCGGTCAAGGGCACCTACCTGGGCTGCTGGTTCAATCATGGGCCCCAGTGGAGGAGCGTGTGGGAGGCAACCACTCAATGTGTCTCTCTTACATCTCTCTCTCTCTCTCTCTCTCTCTCTCTCTCTCTCTCTCTCTCTCTCTCTCTTTCTCTCCTTTCCATTCTCTCTAAAAAATAATAGAAAAAATATTCTCAGGTGAGGATTAAAAAATAAATAAAAAACATGAAAGGATTACCATTTGGTTGTTAATCCAGGATGTTTGTTGTGGGAAACCGCCTATTGTCTTCACTAGCAGAGAGGTGTGGACAAGGAGCCCGGAATGCTGGTGACCCTTGAGCCCTGGCAAAGGTCAGAGCTATGCACCTACTGTTTAGTGGAGACAATAGTAGCTAAAGCAACTTCCCCACTAGATAGTCATGTAAATCCTTTCTGATAAGATTGTCTGTCTGTCTGTTACTGGGAATTGCCTGCCTAAGGGCTATAGTTGTATCCCAAATTGAATAAAAGTATGGCAAGGCCTGAGCCCAAGTGCTGTCCTTCCTCTTGGGATGGGCTCCCACCTGGCCGGCCTGGTCTCCCAATTTCCAAATTATGATTTCTTGTCTCGTCTCTGTCATTTGCGTGCGGCCCCTCTTCCAGAGCCCGAACCCTGAACCACGTGGGACGTGGGTCATTCCCAGTTTGTGGTGGCAGAAACACATGTACTAAGGAGACTTCTCTTACTAAGTCATTGGAACTCCATCACCATGTTTCCTTGTCTCTGTCTCATTCCAAGCAAAACAAAGAATTCAACAAGGAACAGCTCTGTGAACATTACTATAATGCTCATTAAAAAAAAAAAAAAAAAAAGCTGAATCATGCAAAATGCACTTGGGGATGCCGATAAAAATTTTTAACATCCTTGACTATTCCAACACTATTAAATTCGAAGCTACTTTTTGTTGTCCCAATATCTCCTCTGTGTGTTTCCTCACCAAAATATACTAAAAATGTTCTTTCATGAAATGTTCTCTTCATTCCAAGAAAATATTAAATTTTGTCTCAAGTAATGTAATTTTAACCCTTAGTCTTCTTTTGTACCCATACAAACCCTGTTCTAATAAGAAAGTGAAGTAGGGATGGAATTCTCCGTGCTTTGATTTGGGTAGAACCCTACCAAGAAACCCTACCTGCCGTCCAAATCTTTTCACGAAGGCAGATTGAAAGGGAATGCTTTATCAGTTCTCATGCATGACACCAGGCAAGCAGCTGATGACCTGTTTTAATTAATAGACATTTTATCATTATTTTCCTCCATTTTCTGATCTAGAAAATGCATGTTGAAGGTGAAAGTGTGTATGAGTTTGTGTGCCTCTGTGCTTTGTATAAAAACAAATACCTATGCTATTGTGTATGCCATGTATTATAATAGTTTAAAATGCATGTTTCACCCATTTTTAATTACATGTTAAGTAATTATAGCTAACATTTATTTAGCACCTACTGTGAACCTGTCACTATTCTGAGTAACTTAAATATATTAACTCATTTATAATTTCAGCATTCTTATGAGGTAGGCATTATTATTATCTCCGTTTTACACATAGGGAAACTGAGGCATAGGAAGGCAAAGGAGCTTGCCCAGAATTACATGGTGAGCAGATAGCAGAACTACATTTAACCAGGTATCCTGGCTCCATAGTTCTTCTCAAGTACCAAGTGTGTCTTTAAACAACCTCATCAAAGAATGCTTCCCAATAATCATGATGCATATAAGCAAGATGGAGCTCTTAAAACAGCACCAATCCTATATAAGCACCAATCCAATAAAAGCCTAATATGCTAAGTGTCTGGTTGTCCAGTTGTCTGTTCAACCAATCAAAGTGTAATATGCTAATGATATGCTAAGGCTGCTCAACTGCTTGCTATGACATGCACTGACCACCAGGGGCAGACACTCCAACTGGTAGGTTAGCTTGCTGCTGGGGTCTGGCCGATCGGGACTGAGTGAGATGGGCTGGATACGCCCTGGAGCCCTCAAGTGGTCCCTCTCTTGCTAGCCAATATCCCACGTTTCTCCCTGGCCCCAATTGTGCACCGGTAGGGTTCCTTGGCCTGGCCTGCACCCTCTCGCAATCCAGGACCCCTCGGGGCATGTCAGTCTTCGCTCCGCCACTTTGCCCCTACATATGCAAATTAACCGCCATCTTTGTTGGGTTAATTTGCATGCTCTCCTGATTGGCTGGTGAGCATAGCAGAGGGATGGTTAATCTACATGTGTGTCTATTATTAGGTAAGATGTCGTCAGTAGCCAAGAAGCAAGCCACTCAGAAGCCAAGATCTTGCATGCTATTGAATTCTATTATCATTTCAGTAATTAAAATGGACATTACTTAAGTACAAATTTCTACTCTTCATGGCTAATTCTTGCATTTGTACTTTTGTTTCATTGTGTGTTTCTCCTTTTTCTGCATTTTAGACTGGTTTCATTTTCTAAAATTCAAAGCTCAGGCTTCTCTGGAAAGATTGTGGATGATGGGTTGATACTAATATATCACTCTTGCAGTCTTCATATAAATAAGTAAGTGGCTATTGAGTTAGTTTTTGGTTCTTTACCATTAGAACTTAATCATTTCCTACTGGCTACCATACAGCCAGTCTCACGCAGCCCATGTGGCTCAGTGGTTGAGCGTTGACCTATGAACTAGGAGGTCACAGTTTGGTTCCCAGTCAGGGCACAATCCCCAGAGTGGGGTGTGTAGCAGGTAGATGATCAATGATTTTCTCACCGTTGATGTTTCTATCTCTCTCTCCCTGTCTCTATTCCTCTCTGAAATCAATAAAAAAATGTATATATATTTTTAAAGCCAGCCTCCTTTCTCTCTTCAGTTTCCTTTTTCAACTTGGTCTGAAAATTAAATTGGGTCAATTGACTCAGAGTAGCTAAAGTTGAAAAATTCACCAGGTTTATATTATATTAAAATAACTTTTAAGCCTTTGAAACCACATTACTAAAGAATGAACTTTGAAAGAAGTAAACATTTAAAAAGCTAAAACACTCCCCAAGCCCCATATATTTAAACAGAATGTATCAAACAGTGGGAATGGGGGTGGGTGATTACTGATTCAACTTTCCAGTATCCTACACCAGGCAAATCTATAAAATGTAGCAGTTTACTGGCAGGGAATGGGAGGGGGGTGGGGATGTTAAATAAAAATGAAAAAAAAAATAGAATTTGACAAAGTGACGGAAAGCAGGAAGGTCAGTTATGATTTCACAGGATTGTTGCTGGTTACATATCTTGCACTGGGTCAGTAATTTTTGACAGCAGACAAAGTCAACCTGGCTAAACTGAGATATGTGTGTGATGCCCATTACAAAAGAAACATTTTAAAATATAATTTTAAAAAAAATAATTTTCTTAAGTTTCACACACACACACACACACACACACACACACACACTCAAAAACCAAGGAACATGATGCAATCACAGGAAATCAGCAAGGCTTATTGCAATTCAATCACACATTCTCAATGAAAACTGTTTGAAAAGACCCTACTTATACAAAATGTTTTTATTCATCTGTGGTATGTATAAAGAGGTGTTTCAGGCTGGATTTACTATTTTTATCCATCAGACAAATTTAGCTCATGCCCCAACTGCCTCTTCCCAATTCATGACTTTTTTTGAGTGTGTGTATGTGAAAATTAGTTGAAGACACTGCTGGAAAAATTCCTTTGGAACATTTAGAAACTGACTGATGATATGTGTGATGCCATTTTAAAATAGAACACTAGAGCATAATTCCACTTTACAGAAATTCTTAGTTTCAAATATGTAGGTTTTTTTCCCCTACTTATTGGCGATACATTGCTAAGAAAATGAAAATGCAAGACAAAAGATAATACATTTTCAATAAACTTGAGGAACATTGCTAAATGTCTAATACTATCATCTTTTTCTTGGATTATCATAATTTAACTATAGTAATATTTTTTTACTGACATTGTAGATATATACCTTGTCTTCAGTGAAACTAAGATATTAATTCAACATAATCAAGGATAAGTTTGTTTAAGTACTTGATTATCCTTACTAAATCATACTGAACAGACATGATAATTCAATTAAGAGAATGCTTCCTATTTTATGTATAAAACAATTTAAAGAATGGAATGGATGGACCTGTTATACTAAATATTGTGCTTTTAAACTTACCTTGGAATGGCTGAAGTCTTCAGCTTTAAATGCACTACATTTAATTAAATGGTTTAGCCCTAGCCAGTTTGGCTCAGTGGATAGAGCACAGGCCTGCAGACTGAAGGATCCCAGGTTTGATTCTGGTGAAGGGCACATGCCTGGGTTGCAGCCCGATAGATCCCCAGTAGTGGGTGTGCAGGAGGCAGGCCAATCAATGATTCTCTCTCATCATTGATGTTTCTATATTTCTCTCCCTCTCCCTTCCTTCTTGAAATCAATAAAAATAAAGATATTTAATTAAATAGTTTATAAATTACTTCATTTTATGTATATCAATATAGTATTGTGCTTATATGTCTTTATCATGACCAATACGAAACAACTACTTTTGATCAAGCTCCTTTGCCATCTATTCTTCAAACTTCCAGGCAGAAAGGGAGGATGAGAAAGAAAACCATGACAGGGGAAGAGCAGAAGCACTAAAAGTCCCATCTCCTGAATTCCTTTTAAAAACGCTCATGGTCTGCCCTGTTGGCATGGCTCAGTGGCTGAGCATTGACCTAAGAACCAGGAGGTCACAATTCAATTCCCAGTCAATGTGCTCAGGTTGTGGGCTTGAGCCCCAGTGTGGGGTGTGCAAGAGGTAGCCGATCAATCATTTTCTTATATCATTGATGTTTCTATCTATATCCCCTCACTTCCTCTCTGAAATCAATGCTCATAGCCTGAAAAATAAAGATGCTGTTATGAACCGCAAAATAAGAAAAAAAGCAAGCTCAGTATGTTGGAAGGAATTTTTGTCTGCCTCATAGATAAGTCAAGTTTATCTAAACTTTATCTCTCTCCCTCTTCGTATTTTTTCCACCCCCCAAGGTTGCCCTGGTCTAAGTTCTTGCACTTTCAATTGTCTATATAAATGCATATTGTTTAAGGGAGAAGTTCTATAAAATTCCAAATGGAGATATGTTGCATTTCTTTGATTCTAAAATAAATGCTGTTACATAATGACATTTATAAAAATGTTTTCTAAATTTAATTAGCATTATTTGATTGTTGTTGAAGTTAAAATAAGTCAAAGATGTAAGAAACTATAACTTTGGTTCTAAATATAAAATACTAAGCCAGTTAACTGTTTTTGTAAATTTGTATAATTGGGGTATAATAAAGATGTACTGTATATAAATATTTGATGCAAAATGTTAAAATGATGCCTAAGACTATAGATTACTATATTATAGATTACTATATTATAGATTACTATATTACTATATTACTATATGAAGTAATGCAAGTGATCAAGAGGTAGAAATAAGTGTAGCCTTCTTTATTCAAATGCTGTTAAACCAGTACTGGGAATGGCCCTAACTGGTTTGGCTCAGTGGATAGAGCATCGGCCTGCGGACTGAAGGGTCCCAGGTTCGATTCCTGTCAAGGCCATGTACCTTGGTTGCAGGCACATCCCCAGTAGGGGGTGTGCAGGAGGCAGCTGATCGATGTTTCTCTCTCATCGATGTTTCTAACTCTCTATCTCTCTCCCTTCCTCTCTGTAAAAAATCAATAAAATATATTTTTTTAAAAAAACAGTACTGGGAATGAAATGAAGTGGAGTTTATAGGCATAGAAATTAGTTTCTATTTGAGGAAACTAGTTTTCCTCTATAAAATCCTTTAAAACACTTGCCCTGGACTAGTTAGATATTTTGTTTTAGTTTTCATTTTGAGAATATGTGTCATTTCAAAAATTATGTGCTGGAAGCAAATTATGATTGGCAAATGATAGTTGGTCTACTTGGAAGTGACTAAAATATTAAAGTATCACTGATTAATTTTTTTAATTTAATAAAATAGGAGACCAATATCCATCCATGGCCAACTTAACATGCCAAAGCTACATTTAATGATTTTTTTCTTTGCAGCTAACTGGGATGCCATAAATGAAATGTGAACTCTTAAGAATGTAGACAATTAAAGAAAAACACTCTTGTGCATTGGTGGTATTAATAGTTATATAGTAAGTCTATGAATAGCTGAAGATTAATAAATTTGTATCTAAGAAAATCATTCCCTGACAAAGTGTTAAAGAAATAACGTAACATCTCATAATGACTACACAAATATTTTTAGCAGGTATAATTTACATATTAAGACATGCTCTCAAGTATGAATATTAGACGTTCAATCACTTTAATAACTCTTCAAAACTTCTAAAAGTGAAGAAAGGAAAAAATGTGCAACCAAAAATGGGATAGGCCTGAATTATTAATATAACATTGAAATACAGAATACTAGTGATATCCAAGTCAAAAATAAAAGGCATTAATTGAAATATGACTCTAGCATGATAGTTCTTGACATGTGGAAAAAAAAGTGAATTCTACAGCACTGTCATTCTGCTCAAAACTGGAAAGTTTTCCAAAAGTGAAGTTCATCTCTGGTCCATAAAATTTCTCCCCAAACCTTCCAAATATCCTAACGCTCCCCTAAACTACCTCCAAATTCCTGTTTTCATAATTGCACTTAAGCCAACGAATTAGCAAAATGGCCCATGGCTCAAAGACATGTCAGAATCAACAACCACCCCTCAAGTACACACTCTTAAATTCATATGCTGGTGCTAATCTCAGCAGTTATCAAAAAAAGTAATCCCAACCCAGTCAGCGTGGCTCAGTGGTTGAGGATCAACCTATGAACCAGGTGGTCACAGTTGGATTCCCAGTCAGGGCATATGCCCAGATTGGGGGCTAGATCCCTAATGTGAGGCATGCAGGAAGCAGCCAATCAATTATTCTCTCTCATCATTAATGTTTCTATCTCTCTCTCCCTTCCTCTCTGAAATCAATAAAAAATATATATACATATATGTATTTTTTTAAATAGCCAATTTTATGGTGTCATGATTAAGGGAAATACAGCAAACCCTTCAAGGAGGTGTCTTTAGGATAAAAATAAAGACTAAATACAGAAGAGGGGCCAAGAGGGATGTAATGGGGGACATCTGTAATACTGTCAACAATAAAATGAATAAATAAATAATAAAAATTAAAGCAATTCGTATACTTTATAAATTAATTTCAATAATTAAAATACGTTGTTCTCTCCATATTAAATGTGATACCTTTTAATTGGGGGTCTCTTCTTAGGCCCCATGCTTAATTCAATTAGCTATTTTGTCCCAATGTATTCACTGGAATTTACCTCCCTATTACTTAAGGATTTTCACAGATTGACAATAAGAAAAATTTAAAGCCAAACCGGTTTGGCTCAGTGTATAGAGAGTCGGCCTGCTGACTGAAGGGTCCCAGGTTCGATTCCGGTCAAGGGCATGTACCTTGGTTGCAGGCACATCCCCAATAGGAGGTGTGCAGGAGGCAGCTGGTCGATGTTTATCTTTCATCGATGTTTCTAGCTCTCTATCCCTCTCCCTTCTTCTCTGTAAAAAATCAATAAAATATATTAAAAAAAAATTTAAACTTGAAATTTAAATTAAAATATTATTATAATACTAGAAGCCCAGTGCACAAAATTTGTGCACATGGGGGAGGGGGTGTCCCTCAGCCCAGCCTGTGCCATCAGTCGGACATCCTTAGTGCTGCCACAGAGGCGGGAGAGGCTCCCACCACCACTGCTGCGCTCACCAGCCATGAGCCTGGCTTTTGGCTGAGTGACGCTCCCCCTGTGGGAGTGCACTGATCACCAGGGGCAGCTCCTGTATTGACCGTCTTCTCCTTGGTGGTCAGTACACATCATAGTGATCAATCATTCTGCTGTTTGGTCAATTTGCATATTAGCCTTTTATTATATAGGATACTATTGAGTTAGTAGAACCTTTTTAAAGAGGAAAATCATTATATTTGGTTCAACTTGAGTGATTAAAAGTTTTCTCCACTTTTTTGACGCTGAAAATGGTAAAGGCAAAAAGAACTTAAAAGACTGTCACTGGCATCAGAATCAGGCTTATAAAAAATAAGCTCTGAAAACAGAATTTTAAGGACAATAATTCAAAATCTCAGCTTTCAGTATCTCTGATTGAGTTTTTAAAATCAAATTTTTATTAGACATGCAGTACATTTCTTTCCCACCAATCAGGGAAAGTACCAAGAAAAGTAAAACATTAAGATGACCATCATTCTGTCACAAATCATATTTCAAGAGCAAAACCATTAATGCAGATTTTATACTATTTGTGCTTCAACCTTTCCAATTTACATGATGCATTCTTAATACCTACCAACTGCATATTAGAATGTTTTTTATTCCAGCAGTATGGAACAAGTGAAAACAATGAACTCTGATAAAGAAATTATTAGCTGTAGTTATATCAGCTTTTAAGTCTTGTTCTCTCTCCCTTTTTTCAATGTACTCTATCCCAAGGAGAACTTAAATGTAAGGAGATGGTGATTATTCAGTACATAAAATAAAATTTAAAAATCCTGCATCTTTGCAAACAATTAGAAAAATTTCTGTTTGGATGTCTCACTAAATTCAAATTTTTATTATAGATGGTTGGTTAATATCAATGTTGGCTTAGGGCAGTGATGGCGAACCTATGACACACGTGTCAGAGGTGACACGTGAACTCATTTTTTTGGTTGATTTTTCTTTGTTAAATGGCATTTAAATATATAAAATAAATATCAAAAACATAAGTCTTTGTTTTACTATGGTTGCAAACATCAAACAATTTCTATATGTGACACAACACCAGAGTTAAGTTAGGTTTTTTCAAAATGCTGACACACCGAGCTCAAAAGGTTCGCCACCACTGGCTTAGGGCCTCATTCAAAACCAGTCCTCTTTCTCACGTTGGGCCACACGTAGGGTGGCACATTTGGGCACCACATGTGCCGCGCCAGCATGGCCAAGGGTGAACCTGAGGAGGGCGGGTGAAGGATTGAAGAAAAGACAGACAAGAGAATACGGCTGGGGCTCAGTGGATCTCCCATGCCTGGATGAGGGCACAACAGACTCAGCCCGTAAGCTGATGCTTTATTTCATAGTCTGATTAAAACAAGGGTAGATTAACATGTATACAAATGTTCTTGTTTTGGCAACACTTGCTGCACCTCACACAGCCCATTAGCTATTTAGGAAGGAATTAGGGAGGGCTCCAAGGTCAGGCTTAATTATGCTAGGAGAGCTCTGCCCTCCAGGCTGGGATTTGTTTGTGACTCTGCCACAGGTCAGCCCAAGGCTTGACCCTAGAGCCGCTCCCTACAGTATCAATTTATATATTTTCAGCTCTTGAAACACCCAATATTTCACTTCTGTCTCTGCATCTGTTTCCAGAACATGTGAGACTAAATGTCCACAACCTCATGTGATTTCTCTGATTAACCCCAAACCTAAGCCAGAATAATTCAGTATATTACTTCAATACTTAGTAACAAGTCACCCTTTATGTGACGCTACCACTAATGTTGAACTTCAAATTCCTTATCTAGTAAATAGCCCACTTTGCTAGTATAAATTCTTTCTAAGGATTAGAGGAGCCAAGCCCCTGATGTCATGTAAGGAGATGGTCCCCTCAGCTATCAACATAGTCTAGAACCTAGAGTCAGTCTATTTGCTTTTTCAACAGTGTTTGCTCCTTTTCCAGAACATTCTAACCTCGCTGGAAATAGCTGATAGCGACTGTAATAAAGACCATCTGCTTGCTTATTGGCTCAAGGTATAATGAGTTCTACCTTTTGGAACACACTGCCTCCCCACTCCCATGGCTGGGTGTGTCCTATTCTGCCCCCTCACTTTTACCTTTTCAACTATCCCTCCCTAGTAGATCCAAACTTTCCTATAGATTCCTTCTCACTGACATTAGTTTTTTACATTACCACTCCATATTTATAAAGTAATTCCCTAATATTTTTATCTAGTACTTTTATGCTTTCATTTTTAATATCTGAATACTTGATATGTTTGCAATTCATCTCATGCATGTGAGCTATAGATCCCAATTTATTTTACTTTTCAGGTATAACTATTTACTTTGCCTAAAACCATTTATCGAAAAGTCCTGTATTTTGTGGGGAGTAAAATCACTAGTTTTTTTATTCTTTTTTTCATCTTATCAACAAATTGCTCTTAACAACAACCTTTAAAATTATCTTCTTGAGGCTTACTGTTTGAAAGAATATTTAATATTTTAACTATCAAAATTCTGTCACATAAATTAAATTCTATTGGCATCTTCAAAATGATGGGTTCAGTGTTTTGCCTAAGAGAGCTGCCATGCAGAAACTAGAGTAGGGGATAACAAAACCACTTCTGGTAAAGGAGTTAATGAAAATTACAGCATCTTTATGGATCCTTATGATTCCTAACCTCCCTCTATTTCACCCCCTTCCCAATAATCCATACTAAGAACAAAAACAGTATTTTCAAAAATAATCAATAATAGCATATATAAAATGGACAAAAGTCAACTTCCTTGAAACAGAAAATCATCTAATTAGCAATGGCAAAAAATAATCAAGATACTATATGATAATACATCTTTAAAATACTGTCGGCAAGAAAGAAAAACAAAACAACCCAAAAAGCTAAAAATTCTATTTCTCAGTTCCTTAAATCTTCCAAATACATATGTTGCTTTCAGTTTTCAAGGGCTGTGCTAGATCAGATTTTAGGAGTAGGAAGGTTTCCACCAACATGAATTCTACTCATCTTTCCAAGAAGTCTCAGTAGCACATATTCTTAACAAATTAGTATGTGTAATATGTGCACAATATCTGGAACTTCAAAGAGGGTGTTGAGAGAGCAGTGAAATACAAAGATATGAACTGAGGGAAGGACATGAAAGAGCTTTTGTGGGTGTTTTTTCTTGTTTTTGTTGTTTGGTTGATTTCTTCGATATAATCTCTTTCTGAAGATATAATCACCTCATTGAAAATTCTTTTATAAAGCTTGAATTTGTTACTGAAAATGTCTGCATTAAAACTATCAATGGGTAAATTATACTAAGGAGCAAAGTTGAATAATAGTTGCAGGAGTCATAAAGTTTCCCTTTTATGCATATCTGCAGTAGTTCATATAACACAGAATGTTGGGATTGGTAGATAGAAGCCAATACAAATGTAAAGAATGCCTCAGCAGTTAAACAGGATTTGGATTGTCAGCTAAAATAAATTTGATTTAATTATAATGGTACTTATGCAATCTATGGCACAATTTAGCAAAAGTTATTGAAAAAGAAAATGCAAAGAGATTTGGAGTTTAATTAATGAAAATTATAATTATAACCAATTCCAAATAAATTCTTATAAAAGCCTTATTTAGTTCAGCCAAGATGTTAATAACTTACAAGTTTAGTAAACATCTGGTAGATACAATAATAATGTCTAACATGTACTGAAAAAAAGCTTAGTTTCAGCTTTAACAGGCAGATAGCTCCTACAAAAACAAAAAATGCAAATGAAAATGGATAATTTTAAATAAATTTTCTTCTTCTATTTAAGAAAACTATAAAGTGCTCTAAAATCAGTCCCAAATTCTCTGATAATTGAGCTTCAGCATAATGGCAGGATAAAACCTGCAACCTATATCAATCTTAAGTTTCTTATATATTATATCCTTTTACAAATCATGATGTAGCATGTCATAAATGCATGATATACCTCTTAAAATATGAGCATATAAGTAACTAAAAATTAGTGTCTAGTAAAAGAAAGTGTCTAGAGTAGACATGATTAAATTGGCTAAATGCAGAGATTTCCAAGCTCTCTCTCTTCAATGCTTCCTTACTGCCTTTAGTTTCTTAACCAAAAGAAATATCTACTGTTCTATTCATTAAGTAGTTAGGTTCAAACAACCTACCAATGTGTTTCTTAAACAATTTGGTAGCCATTTTAAAAACTAAACAAAATAGTATTTGATTTCATTCTTAAATAACCACAGTTACTTACTACTTACTGGTATGTGTGCACCTGTTTAGTAATACACCATTTCTCAGTTTGAACATCACCAGCCCCATTTTCGGTTCCACATTAATTTTTCTTGTAGTAGTTACTTTTTGTGTCAAAGCAACTGTCAAAACCTAGCTACACAAAGATATGACATCGTCAAAAGTAACAGAATACAATTTAGTGTTGAAACTGAAACAACTAAATCTAGTAGTTTGCAGGGATGTTACTTTATTTTCCTTGAAAAGGTATTTAAAATATTCCACAACCTCGGTGAGTTTACTGGGCACCTTGGCACATGGTTTGGGAATCACAGAGCTAAAGATTATTTCAATGACAATAACAAGACGTTCTGAGGACTCTAATGATTGCAAAGAATCACTAATTTAAATGTACATTCAAAATATAAAATAAATATATATTCATTTTATATAATATAAAATAAACAGACACAAATCACAGTTCATCAATTTTACAAATGCATATTGAGTGCCAGCTATATGCAAGGCACTAGGATTATAGTGCAAAACCAGGCAAGAAAAGTCATTTCCTTCATGGAATTTACATTCTAGCAGAAACATATAATGCAAAGTATAAAAATAAATATTAATACAGTTATTTTTGTGTGATAAGTGCTATAAAGGAAACTAATAGACAAATATGATAGCCTGATTGAGAACAGATAAAGGGTAGAAGGTACCAAGTCATTTTAGGGGATGAGAAGTCTTCCTGAGGAAGGATATAACATTTGCAGTAAGCTCTAAAGTAGTGATCCTTAACTGAGGGTGAGTTTGCCCCATGGGACATCTGGCTGACTTTGGAGACATTTGGGTTGTTATGACTGGGAGGGATTCCACAAGTAAGCCCAGTGGGTAGAGGCCAGGAATGCTGCTAACATCCTACAATGCATAGGACAGCCTCAATGCACTCTCCCCCAACAAAGAATTATCTGACCCAAATGTTAACAGTGCTGAGACTGATTTAAATAGGTGTGTATGTGGGTGGGTGTTTGAAGGTGAGAGGGCATCAGAGCGCACTCCAGCTAAGGGGAACAGCATGTGCGAAGATCTTAAATAAGACTATGGTGTACCCACTGAACCAAGAGAGGGCCATTGTAGTTGGAGGCCAGTGCAGACAAATTGCAATAATCCTCAAAAATGAAGCGTAAATTAGAAGAAAGGAGATTCTGCGTAAATAATCATCAGGATAAAAGGAAGATGGTTGTTATTTTAATTATTCAAGCAAACGCCAGCCTATATGAAGTTTCAACTTTCGCTTCTGCTGTAAAATGTGACACAGCAGGCAAAGTTGGTGATGTACACGAAGGCCTATGCAGTCATTAAGTGACTGTATCGTGGCTTGTGTTGCCACTGAGCAGCTGTGAGATTCTGCAGGTTGGACAAGCATAACTTGATCAAACCAAAAAACCAAAAGCAGAAAAGAGAGAAAGGTATTTTATCGTCAGAGATGTTTTCACCCCTTGGTTTCCATTATAAATAATGACTTTCATTGCTTTTCACATTGACATTTCTTTCAGCCCAGCCTATAACTGAGACAGTTCCAGCATTTTTCATACTTAAGCAAGGCCAGTAAGCTGACAATAAACACTGATGTCACAACCAGGGGCAGAGAGAATAGCTCATTTCTTGAATAACTGTGGATAATTCAGCAGGGACACCTGCACACCAGTTATATCCTAATTTATAAATCATTAGACAGAGGCTATACATTCTTTTAAAAAAATCTCTCCTCACAGTAGCAACTGCACAACAGAGGGGACAGAAAGGAGGAATGTGGTTTTTGTTAAACACCTAGTTTGTAGACACTAGGTTTGAAGCTAAATATTTTCACTTGTTTCTATCCAGACTCAAATGTTCTCACTTTAAGGCAGAGAAATTGAGGCCATCCAAGAAAAAGTCACTTGTCCAAATCCAGTACTTAAAAACTGAAAGCCACAGCCAGGGTTTGATTCTCACAGTTTCCAATATACAGCGTGGAGCAAAAGTAGGCTTACAGTTGTTCATATGGAAAATAATAAAAACAATTAATAAATAATTATACAATAATAAACTCTGTTTCATGTACTCACTACTGTAAATCTACTTTTGTTCCACCCCATGCAAACTCCTACCGTGCCACACTTGTTTGTAGAAACAAACAAACAAAAAATACTAACTTCCCTCTTCTCTGTAACTGATTCTCCTTCTGTATTTCATCCCCGTGGTGTTCTCCATAGCGGCTGGGCAGACCCTGAGGTTGGCTGAGCACCTACTTCCTAATCTTCAGCTCTTCCTCTTGTAAGGAAAGGCTATGCCACTCTGGGTCCCAAAATAGGCAACCCATGGCGACAGAAGGTCACGACTACCTCAGATCCTTCAGACTACCAACTGCAGAATACATAGCTGAAATGAACACCTATTTATGTTGGTCAGAAACCACTTGAAAAGGACAAAAGCACATGGACACATAGAGGAAATCTCATGGGAGTCAAAGACTCCACCTTCTTCTCCAAACTGCACTAGGTTCTAAGCCTTATTAGGTAGCCACAAGAAAGAGACTACATTCATTCTGGTAGCAAAATATGAAACAAATTATAAAGGTATACTCTAACACAGTTAATTTTTTAATAACTAGGCAAAATTCTCACAAAATAGATAATCAGACATCCGAGTTCCAAAGTTACAAATATAAGTATACGGGACAGGAGACAGGACAGGTATTTCCATTATGTGACTTTATTTTATCATCACCACAGCTCTGCAAAGCCTTGGAATTGTGCTCATGTTACAGATGAAGAGACTAAAGCTTGGAGAAATTAAATAATTGGCCTGAGCCAATAATTCATAGCAAAATGGAGAATTATCTGAAATTTCCAGCAGACCACCTGCAAGACACAGTCCCCCATCCCCTACCCACTCTACCCCATCCCGTACTCACCCCATTCTTTCTCTAAGCCAAATAGCTTAAAGCTTCCAGCCCTCTGAATAAGCAGTGGAAGTTACTTACAGTATGTTCAAGTCAATACCCAAAGACATGTAATGGCCAGATTTAGAAAGGATCTTATCCAATTTGATTACCAATTGATTTTCTCTTTCTGATATGATCTTCCCTAGTGTAAGCCTAGAGAGTGAAGTCCTTCCTACTATTTTCCTCTGAATACGACTTGACAGTTTATATATAAGACCTTATTTGTCTTATATATACCAACAACTTCTGGATATAGGAGATACTGGATATAGGAGATGTCTTTTCTGATGAACAAAAAACAAACCAAAAAAAAAAAAAAAAAGGAAACCAAGTACCGAAGAGGTGAACTGGCTTTTGCTGGAAGCACTTTTGTAAATAAATGTCTGTCGGGTCTTCTAATGTGTAGCATAGAACTTCCTATTATAAATGACTGCCTCCCTTATCTTCAGCCAATCTTAATTTCTGGCCCACTCTCTAGGGTCCGTTATTTATACACAATTGGTAAAACTGATCCTCTCCCAAATGCCCCTACTCCTAGATGCACCGTTACTAAATTAACAAACGTTTTTAATAGATAAAACATTTGCTATTTGATACATAATATTAAAGACACTTTCTACCTCACACTGAAATAGAACAGAGCCTCACAAAGCAATTTCATCAGGGCACATATTCGTTTCTGTAATAAAATACCACAAACTTAGTGGTTTAAATCAACACCGATTCATCTTACATGTTTGGAGGTCAGAAGTGGAAAACCAAGATATTGGGAGGACTGAGTTTCTTCTAAGGGCTTTTGGGGGAATACATTGCTTGACTTTTCAAGCCCCTAGAAATTACCTACATCCCTTGGCTTGTGGCCACATCAATCTAGCCTCTATTTCAATCAGTTACAACTCTTCCTTTGCCTCCCACTTTCATCTTTCACTTATAAATCCTCATGATGACACTGGGTCCATTTGGATAATCCAGGGTAATCTTTTCATCTCAAAATCTTTAATTTATACATCAGCAGATTTTTGTTAGGCAAGGTAACATATTCACAGGTTTTGAGGATTATAACATGGGCAACTTTGAGAGGCCATTTTTCTGCCTACCACAAAACTTATATTAAAAAATGAAAGTATCATAAATAATCACATGTTACATATTGTCACAGGCTTTGATAAAGTCATTTCAAGAAGTTAAAAGAAATAATCTGATTCACAATGAATGGTAAAACTTAAAGTATTCCCAATGAAATCTACTACATAACAAAAACTCCTCCACAAATGTTTAAAGCTACAAACAAAATTGTTATAAAACACATTGCTCATAAAAGCTTATATCCAAAATATTCAAAGAATGCCTACAAATCAATAAATAATAGGTACTTGAATAGGAAATCAAGTAACTAATAATATTATGGTTACATTTGACTAGAATCGGGAAAATATAAATTAAAATAATGACAGTGACAGTTCTAAGTCACTAGGCTGGCCAAAAACTTAAGAGTCTAATTACACTGGGTATAATTTAGAATATGTTTTTTTATAGAGTTCATGAATATAGTTGGTAAGAGTACAAACTGAAGTAGCGCTTCAGAGAGGAATTTGGCAATGTGTTACAGTACATAGAAAATCTGCCACTCTGCATTCTCTACCACCCAGCATTTCTTCTAACAGTTCTTTAGTCTTGCAAAACCCTATCTTACCTAAAGAAATTTCTACCTTTTCCTCTTCTGGGGACGGTGACTTCAGGCATTCACCATGGTGCAGCATTTGACATACTGTTAGAGACTCTCCTGCAACACAATCTCTAACAAAACTAGGCTGTCCTGACCCCCTGGTAATAGAATTGGTTACCTTTATACCAAGAAGGTTGGGAAAGCACCAAAATCTGCATGTGGCATGTGCCCAGGCCGACTTCTTGGAGTTTGTGCTGTGAGACCTAAAGTTCTAATGAGGTTGTCTAAAACGAAAAAAATATGTCAGCAGGACCTATGGTAGACTCACATGTGCAAAATGTGTATATAACAGGATCAAGTGTGCTTTCTTTATTGGGGAGCAGAAAATCATTGTGAAAATATTGAAGGCACAAGCACAGAGTCAGAAAGCTAAATAAAATTTAAAAAGAAGCTTTTTTGAGTAACAAAAGCAATTAAAAAGCAAAAAAAAAAATAATAAGAGAGAGAGAGAAGCTTCTAAAATGCTATTCAGTTCAGCAAGGGCTTATCGTACTTATAATTGGAAACAATCTATCAGTAAAATACTGATGAAAGAATTTTTTTTTCCATACCATAAAAGACTTTAGAGCTGTTAAATGCATGAGTAAAATCTCTGGTTTCAAAACATACAATAAAGTTAACAATAAAAACAAATTGAAAATTATATAATTTACCTATATTTTTAAGAGAGAAAAATCAACATTCATTTTTCTGAATGCATACAAATTCTATATAATAAAAGCTTAATATGCTAGGTGTCCAGTCATCCAGTTGGCCATTCAACCAATCAAAGCATAATATGCTAATGATATGCTAAGGTAACTCAACTGCTCGCTATGACATGCACTGACCACCAGGGAGCAGACAGTCAACTGGTGGACCAGTCGCTATGACATGCACTGACCACAAGGGGCAGATGCTCCAACCAGTAGGTTAGCTTGCTGCTGGGGTCTGGGCCGATTGAGCGAGATGGGCTGGACAGGCCCTGGACTCCTGTCACAGTCCAGTCCCTCCCCAGTAGGCCAACATCCCACATCCCTCCCCGGTCCTGATCTTGCATCAGTGGGGTCCCTCAGCCTGGCCTGTGACCTCTCGCAATCTGGGACCCCTCAGGGGATGGCAGAGAGCCTGTTTCAGCCTGACAGCAGACTGACTGGTTGCTATGATGCACACTAACCACCAGGGGGCAGACGCTCAACACAGAAGCTGCTTCCTGGTGGTCAGTGCGCTCCCACAAGGGGAGTGCCACTCAGCCAAAAGCCAGGCTCATGGCTGGTGAGAGCAGCGGTGGTGGCAGGAACCTCTCTCTCCTCCACAGCAGCCACACCCGCCTCTGCGGTACCACTAAGGATGTGTGACTAACGGCTTAGGTCTGATCCCCCGGGGAGCAGTCCTAAACCAGCAGGTGGACATCCCCCAAGGGCTCCTGTACTACAAGAGGGCACAGGCTGGGCTGAGGGACGCCCCCACAAACACACCGAGTGCATGAATTTCATGCACCAGACCTCTAGTATGAAAATAAAAACTGCGCAAGGTATTAATACATGTCATTTCAGAATAAAAATGTCCTTGGGGGAGGGAAAAAGTGAAAAGAAAATTAGTTAGATCTTAGTGATTTGTGTTTTTAAAACACAAAATCTGTAATGAATATTCCCAAATATAAACAACTCTTACATTTTGAAAAATGGGTACACAAATGTTTCTGCTTACCCATATGTTTGAAATATTTTGTAAATAAAATTAAATTGAATTAAAATCCAAACAAAGAAGGCCTTTTGGCTATATTGCAAAAAAGAACCAACTTAAAGGGCAAATAAGTAAGCTTCTAGAACTACACTGATATAAAAAGTGCAACATCCTTCTGGTGTGTTTGAGATAATCCTCAGTCCAAACACTAGACTGAGATGTCCATTCAACTGTACAAAGTACTAAGAATTGACATTACCCAGCATTGTGAGTTTGTTCTGAGGTTCAGTTCAATTCCACATAAATCTGTGCTTTACAGCTGTGAGATGCACTCTGGGTTGGCTACAGACATGAACAGTACAAAAGGGCATTTCATGGAAGGATTAGAAGCACCATCTGTTCATGAGTCAGCAAAACCAGAAAATTTCCATCATCCATTAGAATCTTTTGCTTATGAAACTTGTTTTACTGTTGTCAGAGGTTTCTAGGGCAAACCCAGAAGTCCAATCAACAGTGGAAGCTGCAAACTTGAAATCACTAAGCATAATGCCCTTAAAGGAAAAGCTAAAAAAAAAAAAAAAAAAAAAAAAAAAAAAAAAAAAAAAAGAGCTATTAAGACAAATACTTGAAAAGCACCCAATTTCTTTAAATTGGACTCCCATGTAATTAAACTGTCCTCATGTATATTAAGTTTTTTATGTAATCCAAAAAGAGGATCAGTATTTGTTTCAGGTTTAAAAATAAGCTTTTTCTCTTACCACATTCTATCTTTTGTTCAAGATTGCAATTCACCCAGAGACATCCAACATTAGTATGCAAATGTACCTGGTTTAGGCACAGCTTTTACATTAAGAACTTGTGTGCTTTATGTTTTTACTTTGCATTGCATTGCATTTAATCTGCCACTTCTCTGGAAGTCCATCATTGGTATAAATTCTGAACAATGTTGCTTATCAAGTATCATTTTCACCACATTAAAAACAATTCTTGTTCTGGAATTCTGAGGAAATTCTACCCAAAACACTCAGCCTAAACATAGAAAATAATTGTCAAGAGATTAAGAAACCTTACATAGTCAATGTTCAATAAGATTGAAACATTAGTCTTACTTAGATTGAAACAGTCAGTATTCCCCTCATTTTAAGGGCAGAATTTCTAAAGATGCCATAAAATCAAAGATTAAAATTAAGCTTACAAATAGAGGGAAGTACCTGAGTCATTTTTCTTCTTCACACTATATAATAAGATCTCATGTGGAGGGAAAATAAGCCAAATGTGCACATTCCTAAATCTGGGAGATGTAGAGAAGAATATAGGAGGGGAAAATGTAAGAGTTTACTCGGTTGAATGAGAATTGTATGTTAAGCTCTATTCCTACTTTTGATAGTAGAAGCACTATTTCTGATAAGGGAAACAGCCTGAAGCAGCTGCCACAATACTAAACCTTCCTCCCCCAAATATTCACTTATTATACTTCTCTACTGCTCACAGATACAAAATCAGCAGCTTTCCTTAGTTGCTCATCTAGGAAGAAGCAGGAGGGAGGGAGGGAGGGAGAGAGAGAGAGAGAGAGAGAGAGAGAGAGAGAGAGAGAAGACAGAGAGAGAAATAGTACATTCTGATGCTTTCAAATATCTTAATTTATAATATATCATCTATTAATGTGCTGTATTTCACTATGAAAAACCCACACTTGCTGTGAAAATACTTATATAATGCTTTGATGTTTAGAAGTACCTTTTAAATTCATTATTAATGTATTTCTAATGGCCTGTGAAGTAACTGTCATTATTTTTCTTTTTACCTATTTAACTTGGAAGGATACAGAGGCCTAGAGATGTTGTGTCATTTTTCCAAGATCATACAGTTCCCCAGAGTAAATCAGAGTCAAAATCCTCCCACATATATCTTGCGCTGTTACTACTATAAGTTTCTTGGATATTAAAATTCACAAATTTACTTTTGTCCTAAATTTTAAAGTAAACTGAAAAGAAAGAGCTTTGTTCTCTTATAGCATATAGCACATTTAATGAAAGTGCCACTATGAATATAGAAGTACTTATAGCACCAGTTTTATAGAGCTCTAATATATAGATTTCCAATATATTTAAAAAATGTGAATTTTTTTATATCCACTGAATTATCAAGCAGGAGTTATAATTACTAGTAGGCTAGAGGATATTAGTGCTTAAGTACATAAAATGGTGATGTTTAAAAAATAAAATAACACATATAGTGGTTAAGATAGAACTTTGCATATAGGAAGTTATTAATATATATGACAATTGCTACAATCATCATCATTATTATTAATATACATAGGTGATAGCTAACTCTCTTTGGTACTGGTATTAAGTCCTACTGTATGTATACAAAGTGAAAAATGAACAAAAAGTATAGTATAACATGAATTCTATATAAAAATATAAACCTGCCTATATAAAAATATAAATTCTATATAAAAAATAAAAAAATATGAAAATATAAAATCTAGGAACTATAATGTAAAAATGCTGCAGGCCATCAGAATAAAAGTGAAAAGAAATGTCCTTAAAGTGACATCTTTTGGGGCAAATGGTATCGAAGGACAATAGTATATTTAAGACACAGAAGAATTAGGGTGATGCTGGCCTCATAGGAAGTGTTCCTTCCTCTTGAATTTTTTTGGAATAGTTTGAGGAGTAGAGGTGTTAGTTCTTCTTGGAATATTTGTTATAACTCCCCTGTGAATCTGCCAGACCAGGGCTTTTGTTTGTTGTTGTTGTTGTTGTTGTTACTGCTTCAACTTCATCAGTAGTGCTCAGTCTATTCAGGTTTTCTGATTCTTCTTGATTGAGTTTTAGAAGGTTGTATTTTTCTAGGCCAGTAACTACTGATAAAATCGAAGCAGAAAACCAAATGATTCCCTGAGACATAGCACCAACCAAGTTGCAAGCCCATCCCAGCTGTTTCCAGTGGCTTTCCATGCAAATGGTCTGTCTTGGCTTATGGTTCAGACTTTACCAAAAATCTCTCAGACAAATGGCATCTGCCCTATACCTGTTACTAAGTGGCCCCAGGCTCAGCACTAGCAGTAGCCGGCCTTGGTTTACAGCTTGACCTCTCCTGGGCATCTCCAAACCCAGCACAAGCAACAGCCACCTGCAGATTGCTTTGTCATATCAGCCCAATTCTAATCAGCACCACGCCATGTTGTTTCAAAATGGCTTTATGCTGCTATTAAAAAACATTACTACAATTCATTTATGGAGGAGATAATTGATTTAACCTGCATTGAAACTAACAGGGAGATGGTCATATTGTTGTCCTTTGACCTCATAATTATAGTTTTAGCAGTCCATGACAAATAAATATTTCAATAGTTCAAAAGGGCTTGCTAAAAAAACACACACAAAAAAACACACATGGTCATTACATTATAATTCATTAGACAAAATTTGTGTCCAGTAAGAGAGCATTTAGGGTATCATCTGAGGTCAATAAATACCAAACAAATAAGATTGCTCTCTTAGGAAAATAACTGGTACATTTTCTTCTTTTGGCCTCACATGATCTCCCTCCTATGTCTGCCTGACCTATTTCCTTTTTATGACATCAATCATGGAGCAGCAGGGTCCATCCATGATCTAATTTTTAACTTACCCCTTTCAAGACAGCCATGTTCTGAGGTGTTGTGGGTTAATTAGGACTTCAACATATGAATTTGGAGGCAGGGGCGTGTCAACCTATGACATCTATTAAAATTACCTTGTACTCATTTAAAGAAATGTAGGTTTTGTATTTTAATTAATTCCTTCTTATAAGGATCCATACAAGTGAAATGCCTTGATGCTATCTTGAGTGCAGAATAAAAAATATTTTGGAATACAGAAAAAACATCTTGGTGTACTCAAATTGAGATTGCTTTGCTTTTAAAGCATACTATTATCATTATAAAAATATTACAACAAAAATCAGCAATTTTTCCTTGCAATAACCAATTAGGAAATGTGATTGGAAAAAACAAACTTATTCATAATAACAACACAAACTACCACATAAAGTACAAAATCCATATGAATAAATATAAGAAGGAATGTGGAAGATAAAAAAAAGTATGAAGCTTTATAGAAGGATATAAAAAACATGAAGAAAAGTAGAGACATGTTTTCAGTTAAAGCAATCTCAGTTTGAGTACACTAAAACATTTTTTACCTGAAAAACAATTAAGGAAAATATTAATAATAAAGCTTAAATTGAAATGCCACATATTTGGGAAAATTATAAAATAAAGTTTTAAATACCCTAACTTAAAAATGGTAATTAGGAAATATTTTTATATTTAATGAAAACTGTATTATCCAAACTTGTGAGATGGAGTTATACCTTTTCTTAGAAGTAAGTTTGTACCTTAGAGGGAAAGTTATAGCATATATTTAAAAAGAAAAAAGGTTGAATGTCAACAGGCTAAACTTTTATCTTAAAAAATTAGAAAAATGAATATCCATCCAAATAATGAAGTTTTTAGCCATTATCTACATTAATGAAAGTATAATATGCTAATTAGACCAGATGACCTTCCAGAAGAAGCCGGGGCTGTGAGGGAAGCACGGGTCCCGGGTGCCAGAGGGAAGCTGGTGCCGGCAGCCGGGGGGAGGAAGGCCTACTCTTGCACGAATTTCATGCATCAGGCCTCTACTAATGATCATATATGCAAATTTCAATTTGCCAAGTCCCAAATACAGATTTTCAAAATTTTTTGATGAAAAATAATTCCTTATCACTGAAGTAAAAACTGAAAAACAGTTATTTCTGACTAGAAAATATATGCAATTATGATTCCAGTTATCACTCTTGATACACAACTTACATTCTTTTTCATTCTATCCATGGTCTATAAATAAAAGAACTGTGATGAAGGGGAAGCTAGCAAAAGCCTCCTGTTAATAACAAATCTGCAGGGTAAATCAAAGCCATGTCTTTAGTTCTATCTTATGATGAAGTTGTATAAGAGGCACAAGCAGCTATGAGATTGAAGATAAATTGGTCAACTAGTGTTTTTGTTGTTATTATTTATGTGCTTGTCTATTTGTTTATCTCAGGCTGATATGAAATAAAGGGATTATATCACGATTCAGAACCTATTCCAATAATTGGTATAATTTCAAGATAAGAATTTATGGAAAGTCATATGTAAAGAATTCTAATCAGTTTAGAACAAGATACCACTGTATTAAGTAGCAAAAAAACATTAAATTTGTAAAAGTTACATGTCTTACCCAAAAGTTTGTTCAGTATAGATATTTTAGTTATATTATCAATAATTATTACTAAAATACTATAATGAATTAGCAAAGCTTATGACCAAACCGTATAAATATTGAAGCTAACATGAAGACTTTGCTAATTAATTATCTGATTAATTACTTAAACATAATTGTGTTTAAATAAAATATAAAGGATTTATTTACATGGAACTATCCAATTCACATGTTTCCCATAATATTTATATAGTTCCATTGTTTAATATTGTTCAAAGGGAAAATGTGAGTAAAAGATAACTTCTGAAAATGTCACATCTTAATTGAAGAGCATAATTTTCACAATTTTGTGTCTATACAAAGGTAAGTGAATGGATATTTATTTAGTGTTAACATATATTCACCACCACTTTCTCAAAAATAACCTGTTCTCATTTTACAGATGAGAAAAATAAATATCAGAGTAGTCATGTTACTTTTCCAAAACTATAAAACAAAGTGATAAAGCCAGTAATTCATGCATAGCTTAAAGTACAGAAGAGCAAAAGACAAAATATCTTGGATTACAACCCTCTAAGATGAGTTATATTCTTGTAGAGTTCAATGATCAGAAGTTCTGTCTGTGCAATATTATGACAATCAGATGCAACCACAAAAGGTTTTGCTTATTTATTCACAGCATGCCTATGGAATGTTGAGAATGACAGAGAAATGGGATACCATACTAGGGATTAGCAAGATAAATACATTCATGACCACAATAAAGCAGATCTCCTGAGACTTTTGAGCAAATCCAGCCTTTTCATGGACATGTCCATGAGCCTATTACAAAAAGATATCTGAGAAAAACAAATTTTGGGGGGGTCACTTGGTATCAACTACATATATCTGAAAGGTCTCTTACTTGTCAGTGAATCTATTATTTAGTGTTCAGTGGCTAAATTTCCAAATGATGATTTGTACAAAATTAATATCCTCTATAATAACTGCTTGACCTCTGTGTTGACACAATTCACCCCACAATTCCCCATTCCAACCAAAAATAAAAGCAGCAATCCTGTTTATGTACACATCTGGTAACTTTTAAAAATGAAATGAGAATGGTCCCTGCTAATCTACACTAATAAAAGACAAACATGCAAATTGACCATACCTTTGCTACACCTTAAGCCACGCCCACCAGCCAATCAGAGTGACTATATGCAAATTAACCCAACCAAGATGGCAGCTGGCAGCCACAGAGCTGGAGCAAGCATGAGGCTTGGTTGCCCCAATGATGGAGGAAGCCAAGCTTCCCGCCTGCCGTGGCTGGCTCTGAGCTCCACTCAAAGCAACAAAGTTTCAATTCTAGAAGGTAAATAAACCCCAGATACCAGCTTTCAGCCGGCCGTGGCCACAGAGCTGGAGCGAGCAGGAGGCTTAGGTTGTCCCTGGTGATGGAGGAAGCCAAGCTTCCCTCCCGCCCACCCTGGCTGGCTCTGAGCTCCTCTCAAGGCTACAAAGTTTCAATTATAGAAGGTAAATAAATCCCAGAATAAAAAAGGAAAAAGAAAAAAAGGAGAGGCTGGGAGCGTCCGTCACCAGGGGGGCTTGGCCAGCCTGAAAACGGTCCTCAGCCCCTCACCCAGACTGGCCAGGCACCCCAGTGGGGACCCCCCACCCTAAAGGGGGTGTGGCAAGCCTGAAAACAGCCATCAGCCCCTCACCCAGGCTGGCCAAACCTCCATGGGGTGAGGGTCCCCACTCGCGGGGGGGCTTGACCAGCCTGTAAACAGCCATCAGCCCCTCACCCAGGCTGGCCAGGCACCCCAGTGGGGACCCCCACCCTGATCCGGGACACCCTTCAGGGAAAACCAGCTGGGCCCCACACATGCACCAGGCCTCTATCCTATATAATAAAAGGGTAATATGCAAATTGACCATAACAGCAGAATGACTGGGAATGACTGGTCACTATGACACACACTGACCACCAGGGGGCAGACGCTCAATGCAGGAGCTGCCCCCTGGTGGTCAGTGTGCTCCCACAGGGGGGGCTCTGCTCAGCCACAAGCCAGGCTGATGGCTGCCAGCACAGCAGTGGTGGCGGGAGCCTCTTCCGCCTCCTCAGCAGCGCTAAGGATGTCTGACTGCAGCTTAGCTCTGCTCCCTGCTGGTAAGTGGACATCCCCTGAGGGCTGCTGGGCTGCCAGAGGGATGTCTGACTGCCAACTTGGGCCCAATCCCCCAGGGAGCGGGCCTAAGCCAGCAGGTGGACATCCTCCGAGGGGTCCCAGACTGCAAGAGGGCATAGGCCAGGCTGAGGAATGCCCCCTCCAAGTGCACAAATTTTTGTGCACCAAGCCTCTAGTCTATAATAATAAAAGAGTAATATGCTAATTAGACCAGACAGCAGAACAACCTTCTGGTCCAGACGACCTTCTGGAACAACCAGTGGGCAGGGGCAGGACCAGCCATGGCAGTCCCAGCACCCCAACCCCCTTCCGCAGAGGCAGTGGAAGAGGCCGCAGTGCAGGCCCGGTCCTGGTCCGGGGTCACCCCTTACACAGAGGTGGCAGGAGAGGCCATGGTGCGGGCCTGGTCCTGGACCCAGCGCCGCCCCTTCTGCAGAGGCAGTTACAGAGGCAGTGGTGCGGGCCTGGACCAGGTCCTGACACCACGCCTTCCACAAAGGTGGAGGGGCAGGGGACGGCGTGATCCCGGAGCCTCCACAGAGGCTGGACGGGGTGCGACCGTGGTGCCTCAACCTCCCACAGCCCCTCCCCCATAGGCCTGGCCCCAGATCACACACCCACCAGTGGGCCGGGGGCGGGGCCAGGGCTAAGAAGCAGCAAGCCCAGCTTCTGGTTGAGCCACACTCCCTCCCCACCTCCCGCTCAGCCAGAAGCCAGGTTCACAGCTGGCAAGTGCAGTGGAGGTGGCGTGAGCCTCTTCTGCTTTCGTGGCAGGTGGGCGGTAAGGAGCAAGGGGTCGTGGACTGCGAGATCCCCAGACTGCGAGATGGATATCTGAGTTCCAGCTTAGGCCAGATCCTCGGGGGTCCTGGACTGTGAGAGGGCACAAGCCAGGCTGAGAGCGCCCCCCCACCCCATGCATGAATTTCATGCACCAGGCCTCTAGTCCTATATAATAAAATTGTAATATGCTATTTGTCAACCACTTGACCAGATGCTATGACATGTATTGACTACCAGGGGGCAGATGCTCTAACCAGTAGGTTAGCTTGCTGCTGGGGTCCGGCAGATTAGGACTGGGCTAGAGGGCCAAACATGCCCTGTAGCCCTCCCGTGGTCCCTCCCCAGCCAGCAGGCCCCCATCGGGACTGAGCAAGATGACCCTGATCGGCCCCGACCAGGCCAAGAGACCCCACCCATGCACAAATTCATGCACCAAGCCTCTAGTATCAAATAATGAAAATATTAAAAGTTCTATATTGCAATGAGTCTAGTCAGCTGAATTTTGCAAAGTGCTTTGCAAGCCACTTCATTTATCACCATCATGCTAAGGAAAAGTCAAGTAGCTGACAGATAATTGTTACCATATCCATAACTGTAGTACATTTACCAAATGTCTAATCTCCTGAGATCACATGAAACAATTTATGTTTCCTAGTATGTCTATCAGTCTTCTCCCTGACAGTTTTAGCTAAAATAAAAGAAAAATCTGGATTTTATTACTGCTTCTTGAGCGTGTAAGCTATTACTTAGTCTAATTTCTTAATATATCTGAATGAAGAAACTAAAGACTTCTAAACAACTTGTTGATCACTGTATGACTAATAATTTTCAGGTTACTCACATTTATTCTAAACTAGATCTTACCATTGGATGGGTTTGGTTTGAAGGCATAGGACAAAGGGCACAAGGCATCTTAGAAATATCACATAGAATTGCTCCCTCACTTGCTCTCTCTAGACAATAACATTCTCCACAACAATTTGAAAGAAAAAAATAGCCTGTAACAAAGAACCACATGTAACTTTCTTTTCGTTTTTAAAAAGGACAGTCAACTGCCATGGCCAGTGTGGCTCACTTGGTAGAACATCTATCTGCCAGTGCACTGAAAGTTTGCTGGATCAGTTCCTGGGCAGGGCACATGCCAGGTTGCAGGTTTGGCCCCCAGGTGGGGTGCATACGGGAGGCAACAAATTGATGTTTCTTTCTACATGTTTCTCTCTCTCTCTCTCTCTCTCTCTCTCTCTCTCTCTCTCTCTCTCTCCTTCCCTTCCTCCATCCTTTCCTCCCTCCCTCCCTCTCTACAATCAATAAAAGTTAAATAAATACAAAGCTCCCTATCTTATATAATAAAAGAGTAATATGCAAATTGACCCTAACAGCGGAATGACCGGGAATGACCAGTCACTATGATGCACACTGACCACTAGGGGGCAGACGCTCAATGCAGGAGCTGCCTCCTGGTGGTCAGTGTGCTTCCAGACGACTCATGGCTGGCCAGAGCAGCAGTGGTGGTGGGAACCTCTCCGCAGCAGCGCTAAGAATGTCCGACTAATGGCTTAGGTCCGATCCCCTGGGGAGTGGGCCTAAGCCAGCCGGTGGACATCCCCTGAGGGGTCCCAGACTATGAGAGGGCATAGGCCAGGCTGAGGGACTCCCCCCAACCCGAGTGCATGAATTTTCATGCACCAGGCCTCTAGTTTAAAAATAATAGCAATAATAAAAATAAAAGGGACAGTCAAGGTGATATATCATACTCTAAAATGCCAACATATTTATGTTTTTTATATGTTTTATTTAAAATATATATTTATATCTCTAACACATGAAAGGTTTATGAAATGAAAAAGTACTGTAAGTGCAGTATGCACCACCTATTGTACAAAAGTCATGACCTGGGCTTCCATATTCTTTCAATAGAAACAGCAGGAAGTAGTTTCCCTGTTAGAAGTCTATACTGTCATTTACATCAGGAAGACTAGATTTTATTGCTCAGATCCGAGCAACATGATGTTCTGCTTATTTAGATAAAAACATTGACCCTTTCATTGTGGTGTGATAACTTAGAGAATGCATTTCATAAATGATTTTGTAGGAAATTACAGCAAGAAAATATCAAGAAAAGATTTAAAGGCCTATTAATTTCCTATGTAGCTTTAGGAGCCTTTATGAACTTTCTTGTGCTCACTGTGATTTTTTTCTCCAAACTAAATACATTTCAAATATATATTACATCTATCTTATATGTGAGTAGGTATCTTTATTACAGTAATGATCATGGAATGATGTTATTACATGTCTTTATTATTTTAGCACACATACTGGTATGTCTACAAATCAAAATGTCACAAATTTCTCTGGGAGATAACCTGTTAATATATTATATTTAATTTTTTATATAAAATAAAGTCCAAAGTGACTTCCTCTTCTGGGAAGAAAGAGTAGATATACTTACCCTTGTTCCTCCAGTTAAATGTAACTAAAAACTCTGAATGTTATATATAAAACAAACATAAGAAAATTGAAAGCAGAAAAAAAAAAGGCCAATATGACAGGGGATCTCAGTCACTGGGGAAAGATATGGCAATTAATTTACTGGGTTTCCTTTTGGCCTCTTATTTCCCAGACTTGAAGCAAAATAACTGGCAACCAAGAAATGCCAACAGACAAAGATCCAAAAACGTCCCATGAAAAGCCTGTTCTCCTTGCCAAAGAAAAAGGCAAAGGGCAGAACAGAAGTATAGAAAACTTAGACAATGATCACTCTGCTCTAGTCAAACACAATAGAAAACATTTGGTTCTACCCCAGGTACATCAGCAAATGTCAAGTGGGCAATTCACCTTCACCTGGGGTACTCCAACTCTCCACCTGAGTAGTCTCAGAGAAGGCTGAGTAGGGGCTACCCAGCCCCCACCCCCCTCCCCCTCACCCCATGTCAATGAAGACCATGTGAGAAGTCTGGCCTTCCCTCCCAGTGGGAAGTAACAGGGTGCCCTCCTCACTCCTGTGACAGTGTCAGAGGAGAAAGAGACAGGACTTGCTCCAGGAACCATGCCACTCCCTTCCACCCATTGACTCAGTGGAGGCCACGTGGGGAGCAGTATCAGTGGTGGCCTACTAGGGAGACAGAATTCCCAGCGCTGCCTAGCAGTAAGGAGGAGACTCCAAAGTCAAGGAGGTTAAGTGGGAACTGGACTCCCACTCCTACAGCTCTTTCGCTGCACTCAAGCAGTGTTAGAGGAAGCCAGCTAAATGAGAAGTTAGACAAAGTCCAGAGTCTCAAAATGTGCACTAGCCATTCCAAGATTCAAAAAAATATCAAACTGAGTAATCAAAGATAACCAATATATACCAAAACTGAGATGACAAAAAATATTAGACTAATCTGATAAAGAATTTAAAGCAGACACATCATCCTACAATTATAAGTATGCTTGAAACAAAGAAAAACTGTGGTCTCAGCAAAGTAAAAGACATAAAATGAACAAAACGGAAATTTTAGAAGTAAAAACACTATAACTGAAATAAAATAACCAGGGACAAATAAGGACATTAAATAAGAAGTAATAACAATCCTAAATGTGTACATAACAAAATGCATAGACAAAAAGTAGGTGAATCAAAATCTTAGAGAAATGAAAGGAGAAATGCATAAATCAATAACTATAGTTGGAGACCAAAACCCCTCATTTGAAAATTGATGGACTAATTACAGAAAACTAGAAAGGATATAGAACTAGAAATACTATTGACCAACAGGATCTAATCAACATTTGCAAAGTATTCCACCAATCATCATCAGACCATATCCTGGGCCATAAAACAAACCTCATCGAATTTAAGAGATCTGAAATCAAGCAATGTGTTTTCACTGAGAACAATAGGAGCAAAGCAGAAATCAGTTTCAAAAAGATAATAGGAAACTCTCCAGACACTGGGAAATCAAACAGCACGTTTCTAAATAATCCACAGGTCAAGGAGAACGTCTAAAAGGAAATCAAACAGTACAACGAATTGCATGAAAATAAAATTTTAACATATTTAAGTTAGTACAGTACAGCTAAAACCATGCTGAGAAGGAAATTTATTTCACTAAATGTATATATTATAAAAAAAGGGAAGGTTTCAAATGAACAATCTAAAGCCCTACAAGCATCTAGGGAGCATGGGGAGAAAGCAAAATAAGTCCGCAGTAAGCAGAAAGAAGAAAATAAGAGCATAAACCAATGAAATTGAAAGCAGAAAAACAACTTTAAAAAAATCAGTGTTACAAATAGTTGGTTGTGTGACATGATCAATAAAACTGCCCAACCTTTAGCAAAAGTCTAACAAATATATATACAAATTATCAGTATCATTACAGACTCTGTAGACATCAGAAGATTAATCAGGGAATACTATGAAAAACTCTACAAAAGTTTGACAACATCAATAAAATGGACTAATTCCTTTAAAAAACACAAATGAAATAGAGCATAAAAATATTTGAATAGCCTGATAGCATAAAGAAATTGAATTTCTCATTACAAACTTCTCAAATGGAAATCTTCTGGCTGGTTTCAATGGAAAATTCTACCAAACACTTAAAGAAGAATTAACACCAATTGTACATAATCCTTTTTAAAAATTAGAAATGAAGAAAAGACTACAAAATTCATTTTATAAAGCTAGAATGAATCCAATACCAAAACAAAAACAGTACAAAAAGGAAAATTACACATCAGTATCCCTCAGAAATACAGATATCAAAATCTCTAACAATGTAAGCAAATAGAATTCAGTAGCATATGAAAAGAATTCTAATCCATGACCAAGTGAGGTTTATTCTAAGTATGGAAGGCTGGTTCAATATTCAAAAATCAATCAATATAATCTATCATATTAACTAAAGAGAAAAATCACTGTATCATATCAATTGATGCAGAAAAAGCATTTGATTAAATTCAACACCCATTCATATTAAAAACATTTGAAAAATAGGTAGAAATTTTCAAAAAAGTTTTTTTTAAATAAAACCCCTCTATCACTAATAAGTAAGTTCAGCAAGGTTACAGGTATGTCTAAGTCCATTCAGGCTGCTAAACCAGAATTACCAGAGACCGGGTGGCTCATAAACAAACAGAAATGTATTTCTCATAACTCTGGAAGCTGGGAAGTCCAAGGCACCAGCAAATTCATTGTATGGTGAGAACCTGCTTCCTGAATTCATTTATAAATATTGTTTTTGCTGTGTCTTCACATGGCAGAAAGCAAGGAAGCTCTCTGGGGTCTCTTTTATAAGGGCACTAATCCAATTCATGAGAACTCCACCTTCATTCCCTCATCACCTTGCAAAGGCTCCAGCTCCAAATACCATCATATTGGGGATTAGGTTTCAACATATGAATTTGGGGAGGATCACAATCTTTCAGTCTATAACAAGACAGAATATATATATTAAATACCAATTTTATTTCTATATACTAGCACCATTTGCAACCACTAAAAAATAAATAGGAGTAAACCTAACAAAACATATATAAAATTTCTATGCTGGAAATGACAAAATGTTGGTGAAAGAAATCAAATCAAATAAAAAATATATAAAGACATACATTGTTCCTTGATTGGAAGACTTAAAATAGTAAAGATGCCAATTCTCCCCCATATTGATATATAGGTTTAAAGAAATCCATATAAAAATCCAAACAAGATTGTTTATAGATGTAGACAATATTATTGTATAATTCACATATAAGAAATAAGAATAGCTGAAACCGGTTTGGCTCAGTGGATAGAGCGTCGGCCTGCAGACTGTAAGGTCCCAGGTTCGATTCCGGTCAAGGGCATGTGCCTGGGTTGCGGGCACTTCCCCGGTGGGAGATGTGCAGGAGGCAGCTGATTGATGTTTCTCTCTCATCGATGTTTCTAACTCTCTGTCTCTCTCCCTTCCTCTCTGTAAAAAATCAATGGAATATATTTAAAAAAAAAGAAAAAGAAATAAGAATAAATAAGGTGGAAGAATATGTCTACCTGATTTTAAGACTTATTATATAGATATATAACAAGAGTGGTATTGTCAAAGGAGTAGACACATAGATCAATGGAACAGAACAGAGAATGCAGAAATAGATCCACACAAGTATGCTTAACTTATTTTTGATGAAGGTACAAAAGCAATTCTATGGAGCAAGGATGGCCCTTTCAACAAATGGTGTTAGAGCAATTTGACATCTATTGGCACAGAGAAAAAAATTAATCTTGACCTAAGTCTAACATCTTATAAAAAATAACTCAAAATTGTTCACAGACTTAAATGTAAAACTAAAAAGCTGTTAGAAAAGAGTAGAAATTCTTTGGGACCTAGGGTTAGGTGACTTCTAATCTTTTACACCAAGAGCACAAATTCAAAAAATTGATAAATTAAGCCTTATCAAAACTAAAAACTTCTGCTTTACAAAAGACTCTGTAAAAAGGATAAAAAAGATGAGCTACAGACTGAATGAGAATATCTGAAAACCACATATCTAATCTAACAAAAGACTGTCTAGATCTAGAATATATAAACAACTTTCAAAACTCAACAATTAAAAAAATACAATTAGATCATAGGTAGAAGAAATTAATATATATTTCACTGAAAATATACAAATGGCAAATAAGCTCAAGATAATAAGTTATCATTAGTTATTAGAGAAATGCACATTAAAACCACAATGAGACACCTATAGGGATGGTTGAAATAAAAATTGTGTACATCATTGATGTTTCTGTCTCTCCCTCTTCCTTACTCTCTGAAATCAATAAAAATATATTTTAAAAAACACATAAAAATAATAGTGTGCTTTAAAAATATTTTTATTGATTTCAGAAAGGAAAGGACAGGGAGAGAGATAGAAACATCAACGATGAGAAAGAATCACTGATGGGCCGCAATCTGGACATGTATCCTGACGGGGAATCAAACCCTGACCTCCTGGTTCTTAGGTCAAGGCTCAACCACTGAGCCATACCTACAGACAATAATGAGCTATTGATACATGCAACAATCTGAATAAATATCCAGAACTATGCTGAGTGGGGAAAAAAATTCCCAATGTCACATACTGTAGGATTCAATTTATGTGATATTCTTGAAATGACAGAATTAGAGAACAGATGAGTAGTTGCCAAGTGTTGAGAAAAGGCTGAGCAAGAAGGGGAAGTAGGTATGCCTGTATAAGAGCAGCTTAAGCAATCCATGTAGTGATGGAAATATTCTGTCTTGACTGTCAGGACCCTGGTTGTGATATTGTACTGTATGAAATTTTGCAAGAGGGTTACCACTAGGGGAAATGAGGTAAAAAGTACAGGGAATCTCTATTATCGCTCAAAAGTGGATGTGAATAAACAATTATCCCAAAATAAAAAGTTTAATTAATTATATTAAGGCCCAAAACTGTTAACACTGAAATTTGCAAGAACTATCCCTGAGCTTTCTTCTGAGTCACTTTGCCCGAGTTAGTCAGAGTTATAATATAGTAGAGTGTCAAAACAAAAGCTTTAAATGACTGTACAGTAATCAGAAAGCAAGGGCTGATGGGTTCTAAAATAGGAAGATCAATCAGAAGAAAAATCCAAGATGGGAAGCAAGGTGAAGAATAGGAGATCTCAACTAAAGGTCGACCCCAAATTTTCAGTTTTCTGCCTGAACAGAGTAAAGCTAGAAAACACAGGAAAATTTCACTGGCTCAAAGGTTACCTCCTATATTAAAAAAGCTCTCTCAGCATTCTCCCCCCACCTCACCCAAATCTGGATCAGAAATCAACTAATATTTATGGAAGGCCCAGCAGGTATATTTAATACTTTGGATATGCACTGCATAAAATCTGTCTTGTAGGGTTTTAAAGTGTATTAAGAATGCAATTACAAAAGAAAGTTTTATTATAAATAATGTGACCAATATGAGCATGAATTTTGAACTATTTTGGGATATTATCCATGGATAAAATGTATGTTTAACCATGTACATTTATGTATATTTAACACTTGCAAATATCGTATCTATAATAATAAAAGCATAATATGCTAATTAGACCAGAAGTCCTTCCAGACAAAGCCAGGGCTGCTAGGGAAGCCCAGGGCCCGGGTGCCAGAGGGAAGCCGGTGTCAGAAGCCAAGGGAAGGAAGGCCTGCTCTTGAATGAATTCCGTTCATCGGGCCTCTAGTAAATCTATAAAAAGTTATTCTCAGTACAGCAGTCACATACAATATATCTAATAAAGCAAATTAACTAATCTTTGTGAAATACATCCCACTTCTATTTTGTTGTTGTTGATATATTACCTTTGACAGAAGTATGGAATCATTGCAGATTTGCTAAATTACCAGTGTATTTACATAACTTTTTAAAATTAATTTGTTTGCTTTTGAGTCTCTTCTAACTAATGACTAAAATATTTCAGCACAAGCTTCCAGCAGACTGCTCATTTTAAAAATTGTTTTTTATTTATTGCATTAGTCTCTAAATTACATATTACCTGATTTTTAAAAAATCATTTAGTTCCTGTAGTCTGGTATATCTCTGCCTGCCCTTTTACTTCGTCTCCCTAACTGACCTTTGTCATTTTAAGCGTCAAGGAGCTGGGTTTCATAAACCTAAGAGCCCCTTTCAAGCAGAAAATGTGCCTCAGATTTAGGAATGTGAAGTCCTGAAGCCTTAGTGCCCTTTATTTTGCTCATCTCTCCGTCCACACTGACATCACCTTTCTCCAGCCCCACACCAGCGAACTCTCGCCTCTGCTACACTCTTGTCCTCCCAGGCTCGGGGGGTTGTGAACATGGAAGCTGGCAGAGGGGCAGAGAAGTCCAAGTGGGCCACTCTACCAGGCTGTCTCCAAGTATCCCTGCATAGCGCCTTCTCTAAGGGGAAGAATTTTTTTGGTTCCTTCCATAAAGGGTGACATCAATTCGCTCTGAAGCAAATTTCAGGTTCAATTTTTGTGTTTCAAATTTCTCTGCTCTGATACCTCCCTCAGTGCATTTTAATGGTTTAACACATTCTGAAAATTCAGCAAAATGTCTTATCTACTGATTGTACCCTTTCCTGCTTCCCGGATTCTTATAAACTCATTTCTTTGCACATATATTTTTTTTTCTGTCATTTCGATGAAATTTGGGGATGGAGGGAAGCCAAACTCATATGTTTCACCTGTCATCTTAAACCTCAAGTCAATACTTTTAAGTTCTATTTTCAGCTAAAATTGTCCATAGACATATTGGATTTTTTTTTAACTCAAATTTTCATTCAAGTCTGGCTACAAGCAGAAGATCTGAAAGACATGACCATGTCCCAATATCTATAAAACAATTCAATTTTGATAATATTAATACAAATATTTTTTGTCACCCATTTAAGGAAACATTTTACCCAAAACAAACAAACAAAACTAAGGGCTAAAGAGGAGAAAAACTTTCATTAAAATATAGCTGGAAAATCATATAGCAAAACTAGACAAAATTTTTTTTTCTCTGTAAGGTAGTTTAAATTCAATATGTCAGGGAAATGTGGCACCAAATGGCTTTGTAAATATATCCCGGAGATAATCAAGCAGTACATTATAATGGTCTGAAATCATACTGAAAGAGCTCATATCCCAGATGCACCATTAGCTAGCTGTGTGGCTCTGCAGAGGTTACTTAACCTCTCTGACAATCGGGTTCATCATCTGTAAAATGCGATGAGCGTGCCTTCCTCATACGGTGATGAGAGGTTTAATAATATATGAAAACACTTAAAATAAGAACTAAGAAACAGTAATTACTCAAAAAAAAATTTACCTGAACTAAGTCAGTAATTACTCAAAAAAGATTTACTAAGGTTATTAGAAGTGGAGTTTCTCAGAAAGTATGGATGTAGTACTGCCCAGAGATACAGACCAAATATCCTCTCAATATTAATATCAGTTCCCAGATTCCCTGGAAAGCTGCACTGTAGTGAGTAAAACAGGAAGCTATTTGGTACTTAGTACAAAAGCTCGGGAAAAAATGACAAACGCGCTTTGTCTTGGTCTTGTTTGCAATTTGTATTGTTTTCTGTCTGGCAGAATGCAGAGCCAGAACTCATCGATTCTGCCAATACAAAACCTGTGGTCTGGATTTATATCATGTGCCATGATAAAATGATTTTATATGGGCTTTATTTGAGAAACAGCATTTTTTTTTATCACAGAAAACCTTCACCAAAAAATATATAGAAAATAGATTTTTAAAAGCCAAGGCTAAAGCTGCCTGTTTAAAAGCAAAATCCTACCATCTGTAGCAGGAGGACTTTATAAAACCCAGGGGTGTCTTTCACCCAACTGTCAACACCAGGAAATGTGCCAAGGGGACAGATGCTAAAATTGGGAAGTCTCTTCTGGGGCGTGACATCAGAGTTTTATAATTTCTCTCTCAAAAAGCATCAGTCATCAGAATGGCAACAAAGTCCTAAGGAGAAAACAAAAGCAACCCCCTTAATGAGGAATGGCTTCCATTAGATAGTTATACTACTAAAATTCTATTAACAAAAATGAACATATTGTAGGATGGGAAGCAAAATCTGTTTTGAGCTAGTTTCCAAGTGACCAGGCAGCTTCTTCTTTTTTTTTTTTTTTAATCGTTGGCAACAACAGGGAACATATGAACAATCAAGAAAGTAATAACAGCAGCCATTACTGAAAACAGTTTCCAATGACAGCGCAGAATTGAAGAAAAACAATAAGGAAAGCTCTCCCCTGTTTTAACAATACACTGACAAAGATCTGATTATGAAAACTAATAACTGAAAAATAACATTCAGCATTAAAAAATGAAAAAGCAATCTATAATTAATGCCATTCCATGGGGCTCTATTGTGCAGAAAGTAGAATGTACTTCACACTCATTCAAGAATTTGTTGAATTTGGATTTTTACTCCCATTAGATTTTTCCCATGCATCAAAGAAGAGATATGACTTTTAAGATTTCAGAGTCTTCAGCTGTTTCACACCCAGGCTCAGTCTGAAAACATACTTGCTGAATGCAGCTTTAGTTCCTAAGGGAGAGGTTGCAAACTCAGAGTGTGCCAAGCAGGTAACATGAATGAGCGAAGGTGAGCGTGAGCCTGTGGGAACCTGGGGAGAGAATGCCCCAGGTACAGAGCACAGGTGCTATTCAGCTACAAAGCAAGCCTGGTATTGTGAAATCTCATTTTTCAAGAGAAACCTTAAAAACCCACACTTCTATTTGAAATCTCCAAGTTATGTAAGTGTTGGTTTTAAAAAAAAATCAAGCATCACTGTATTTATAAATATGGGTGCCACCAATGAGCTAAATCCAACACACAGGTTATCTCTGAAGGGTCTCCACTCCATAATAGTAAGAATGCCTGTTTTGACATTGCCCCAAAATCATATCATATTTTATCTGAAGATAAAGCCCATTATTTGAAAATTCTGTTCAGTTTTTATATGTAAGAGATCTAAGGTGGCTAAGAATAACTGAACTCGTGTTTATCCAGCCTCCCCACTATCAAAAGTAATACTCATTCTTTCACGAAATGAAAAGTAAAATGAGAAAAAAAAACCACTAGCAGTTATTTGCTTTATTTCTAAAAGGTAAGAGAGCAATATAAATTTCCATTTGTGCTGTAGGTGAGAAGAAGCACTAATGTAACCCAACCTGCTTTGGGCTTATTCAGTGTTTCAGAAGGAAATAAAATCAGTAATAAGAGTTGTGTTTTAATGAGATATGAGCCACTAAAGACAACAACTCTAATGGAAAAGACTCAGATAAATATATTGTTCTTTCACTTACTCTATGAGTAAAAACTGACAATAAAAACTCAAAATATTAATAAAAAAGTACTATAGGTGAATATTTTATCACCTTCAACTTCTATACAACTCCAGGAAACCCTTATAATCCACTTTTACCTCACTTCATTCTAAGCCTTAGAATCTAAGGCAAATTAATAAGGAGATTTTCTTCCCATCAGCCAGTCTTCATTTCCACCCCTCACTGCTTCTCATTTCTATTTACCAAGAAGAAGACTCATACACATCCCTCTATAACACAATGCCATATCAGTCCATTGCCAAACAAAAGTGAATACATTGAATTTTTCTCCAAATTAGCAAAATAAAGGCAGAAAGCTCACTTTTGTCAGAACATATATGGATATATATATATATATATATATATATATATATATATATATACACTATCTAATAAAAGAGAAACATGGTAATTGCCATACAACCGCTACCCCTCCCATTGGCTAATCAGCGAGATATGCAAATTAACTGCCAGCCAAGATGGGAGCCGGCAGCCAGGCAGCTTGAAACTAACATGAGGCTTGCTTGCTTCAGTGACGGAGAACTCCAACGTTCCCCGCCTGCCTTGCTGGCCTCTGAGCCTGCAGTTTAAGAAACATTGTAACAAATATAGAAGCTAAACAAAACCCCAGACCTGCTTTCAGCGAGCCGGGATCTCAGAGCTGGAGTTGATACAGAGTTTTGATTATAGAACCGAAACAAATTAGATAATACCTGCTTTCAGGAGTGGAGGCCTAAGAGCTGGAGCCTCAGAGCTAAAGCTGGCCCAGAATAAAAAAAAAAAGAAAAAAAGGAGTGATTGGGAGCTTCAGTCACCCGCCAGCCTGAAAACAGCCCTCAGCCCCTCACCCAGACTGGCCAGGCACCCCAGTGGGGACCCCCACCCTGAAGGGTGTGTGATCAGCTGCAAACAGCCATCATCCCCTCACCCAGGCTGGCCAGGCACCCCAGTGGGGACCCCCACCCTGATCCAGGACACACTTCAGGGCAAACCAGCCGGCACCCACACGTGCACCAGGCCTCTATTCTATATAGTAAAAGGGCAATATGCCTCCCAGCACCGGGATCAGCAGAGCCACGAGGCCTCCCAGCACCAGGATCAGTGTGACAGGGGGCAGCGCCCAAACCCCCTGATGGCCCTGCGGCTGTGTGTGACAGGGGGTGGGGCCACAACCTCCCTATTGGCCCTGCTCTGTTCGTGACAGGGGAAGGCGCCCTAACCCCCTGATCAGCCCTGCTCTGTGCCTGATAGGAGGGAGCTCCCCAACCCCCTGACCGCCCTGCGGCTCTGTGTGTGACAGGGTGCGGTGCCCCAACCCCTCCCCCCACGGGCCCTGCTCTGTGTGTGATGGGGTAGAGTCATAACCTCCCCATCAGCCCTGCCCTGAGTGTGACAGGGTGCGGCACCCCAACCCCCTAATCCGCCCTGCTCTGTGTGTGACAGGGGGCGGTGCCCCAACTCCCCTATTGGCCCTACTCTGTAAGTGACAGAGGGAGCTCCCCAACTCCCTGATGGGCCCTGCTCTGTGAGTGACAGGGGGAAGCTCCCCAACCCCCTGATTGGCCCTGCTCTGTGCGTGACAGGGGGTGGCGCCCCAACTCCCCAATTGGCCCTGCTCTGAGCCCGACTAGGGGCTGAACCTAGGGATTGGGCCTGCCCTCTGCCACCCGGGAGCAGGCCTAAGCCAGCAGGTGGTTATCTCCCGAGGGGTCCCAGACTGCGAGAGGGCACAGGCTGGGCTGAGGGGCCCCCCGCTTCCTCCCGAGTGCACAAATTTTAGGCACCGGGCCTCTAGTATATATATCTTGAAGTATTAGCCTGAGTACTCTTCTGTATACTTTTTTGTATGTTTTTCCTAATACTGAATCGTCTAACAATGACCCATGAATTACAAGGTTTTCTACTCTAGCAAGTGAGAACAAGAGCTCTTGTGATTTCCAGCTACTGTTCCCTCTGATCCTTTTGAATGGTTCTTTCTCCAGCTGAGGTACGTTTCCTCATGCATGTGAGCTGAAGACTGTAGACGTCTGCAGCTCTCCAACGTTCTTTCTCTGTGCAGCTCTATCCTCTCGTGCATTCTGCCCTGTGAACTCCAGCCCCTTGGACCTCTCTGGGCTACCAGCTCTCCTTCTCAACTTAGGGAAAGCTCCAGACTCCACCAGGGGGTCTCCCATTAGGCACCTCAGTCTGGGAACTGTGCAGGCAGTAAACAGGGGCAGTCATAGGGCTCACCTCGTTGGTTTCAAGTCTCCCAGTGATCACTGCCCTTCCTTGTCTGATACCCAATGTCCTGTTTCAGATAGGTCGTTGTCTTTGTGAAACTTTTATGTTTCAGGTGGGTTAATTTATCTAGTTCCCGTTGTAAAGACAGGAAAAAGAAGGCCTTTCTTTTTCTTTCCTGTGGCCTTCCACAATTTATGAGTAGCACCTGGTAATTAAACCCCAAGATTGTTAGCTCCTCTGATTCAAACAGCCCCTCTGTTCAAACTGCAAGACAAGATAAATTACTCTCAACGTTACATTTTTGCATGCATATCCCTCCTCTCTGCTGTTTTCACAACTCAGGGATTATTAGTAGAAATTTCCCTTCTGCCCTCTCCTTCAAAAAGGCCTCTTTCAATCTCTTCCTAATTTGTAATTTTCACTCCAAGGGTTTTATGGGCTTGGGATGATGCTGACAAAGACATCTCCCTAGGACAGTGGTCCTCAACCTTCCTAATGCCGCGACCCTTTAATGCAGTTCCTCGTGTTGTGGTGACCCCCAACCATAAAATTGTTTTCGTTGCTACTTCATAACTGTAATTTTGCTACTGTTATGATCGTAATGTAAATATCTGATATGCAGGATGTATTTTCATTGTTACAAATTGAACATAATTAAAGCATAGTGATTCATCACAAAAACAATACGTAATTATATGTTCAATATGTGTTTTCCGATGGTCTTAGGCAACCCCTGTGAAAGGGTCGTTCCACCCCCAAAGGGGTCGCGACCCACAGGTTGAGAACCGCTGCCCTAGGACATCTGCCCAGACTGTCTCCTAAAGAACAAACAAACTACTATCCCTCTGATGTCTGCTCAATTTCAGTCCAAAAGTCCCCCTCCCTGCCTTGTTGCTTAGCAACAGCCAAGGCTTAAAGGGGGAAGCCACTTTTGTTTCTTGCCCTTGTATTGATTAGCAATGCACTGGCCCTCCTTTGGGAAAAGTAAAATAAATTTTCTCTCCTCATCTATCTCTTCTCTCAGTTGTGAATTCTTTCACAGACCACATCACCAGCCAAAACCTTAACACCTGTTACTCCAACATTGCAGGCATGGAAGATTTTTTTATTTTGTTTCTTCTTTCACATATATAGTTTGAAGAGTAAGAATATGTTCTTTTTCTTCCCACACTCATTACTCTTTACAATTTCTATTGGCTCATTATACATACACATTGTTAACGCTCAGGGTTGGTAAATGGTATTAGAATAAGTTAGCCCAGGCAACAAGCAGAATCCAATGTTAGATCTTTTTGTTTTGTTTTGTTTTGTTGATTTTTACTTATGACTAGTGACTCCCTTTCACTTTCTCCCACTCTAAAAAAAACAAGATAAGCCCAGCTGGTGTGGCTCAGTGGTTGAGCCTCGACATATGAACCAGCAGGTCACGGTTCAATTCCAGTCAGGGCACATGCCGGGTTGCGGGCTTGTTCCCCAAGGTGGGGCATGCAGGAGGCAGCTGATCAATGATCCTCACTATTGATGTTTCTATCTCTCGCTTCCTCTCCTTTCCTCTCTGAAAATCAATAAATATATATATTTTTTTAAAAATAAAATAGATAAAATGGCAAGAATCTTTGAGTGTCTCTTAGTTTTGAAAAAGGCTCAGGTTGTGGCCATTAAAATGACCTGTATCAAAAGCTGTGATAATTAAGTTTATGATTTATTATACTAACCAATGTGTGATAAACTTAGGGACACTACCTAGTTTACAGCAACAGGAGAGAAAGAGGAAAGAGCATAGGAAACAGGGATTCCAAGAATGATTCAAAAGACAATGCAAGTTTCCAAAAGGCAATGAATGCCACAATAAATTACATATACTCTGTCCTAGGACATTAACAGGAACATGGGAACCTTTTCCTAAGAGTCAAAGATTATAACTTAAAATTCAAAACTGAATTTACTACAGATTTTGTATCAAATTAGAGAAATGAAACTAAAATCATTTAAGCCAATCCTTAACAGCGTTCTATGAAACAGCGCAAGGTCTGTCACTCAAAATAAAAAATTTCAGTTTTCTTCTGTTTCTCCTAAAAGATATTAGGGGTGTGGGGGATGAAAATACACAAACCATGACTTCCTTCAGACATTTTGACTATTCTGAAGGAAATAAATATTAAGATGGTAATTTAAAAATGATAATATTAAGGAAAAATTAAATTTTCAGAATGACTGGTCATGTCTCTATATACCCTAGTTTCGCTTTTAACTCGGACTTCTTAATATCTTAATATTCAAAAACACTTTAGCATCAATATTAGCATTAGCATCAATAATTTAAGCAAATTTAATTAACTACATCCCATATAAAAAGAAAATAAGATGGGATTTTACTAAGCACATATCCAGTGTTTTTCTTCATGTCTGGAGAAAAGCTACCACATAATTACAGCTGTTCTTATCCTGGAAGGCCGATTGTCTTGCAATTTCAGGTGGTTTGTGTCAACCGGAACACAGGTTAAGATATTCATTCCAGTGGCCTGGAGACAGGCCCACAATGGGGTGCAAAGTCCAGAAAGCTAAATCCCTCACTATTGCTTGACTGAACATAAATGGAACTTGTTTATTAAGTAACCTGAACATGATGAGGACAGAAAAATTGGCTTCATTCTTCTTTTTTTTTTAATCATCACTCAAGAATGGATATATATATACTAGGGGCCCAGTGCATGAAATTCGTGCACTGGGTGTGTGTGGGGGGGAGTGTCCCTCAGCCCAGCCTGCCCCCTCTCACATACTGGGAGCCCTCAGGCGTTGACCCCCATCACCCTGAAATCGCAGGATCAGCCCCTTGCCCAGGCCTGATGCCTCGGCCAGAGGCGTAGACCCCCATCACCCTCCAATTGCCTGATCGGCCCCTTGCCAAGGCCTGGCGCCTCTGCCAGAGGTGTCAGGCTTGGACAGGGGATCCCCATCTCCCCCTGATCACTGGCTCTGACCCCCGCCCAGGCCTGAGGCCTCTGGCCCAGGAATCATGCCTGGGCAGGGGACCCCCATCTCCCTCTGATCGCTTGCTCCACCCCCCGCCCAAGCCTGACGCCTCTGACCCAGGCTTCAGGCCTGGGCAAGGGGACCATCATATCCCCCCAATCCCCGGCTCCGCCCCCCACCCAGGCCTGATGCCTCTGGCCCAGGCCTGATGCCTCGGCCAGAGGAGTTGACCCTCATCACCCTCCGATCACCAATCACCAGATCGGCCCCTTGACCAGGCCTGAGGCCTCCGGCAGAGGTGTCAGGCCTGGGCAGGGGACCCCCAGCTCCCCGCGGTTGCAGGCTCCGCCCCTGCCCAGGCCTAACTCCTCTGGCCTAGGCGTCCGGCTCGGGCAGCAGGGACCCGCAGCTGCAGCGGCCCCGCGATCGTGGGCTCCGCTTTAGGCCCAGGCAAGGGACCCCTAGCTCCTGGGACTACCAGCTTTGACCGTACCCAGCTCCCATCGCTGGCTCCACCCCTACTTCCTGCTATCACTGGCCAGGGTGGCAAAGGCGCCTGATTCGCTGATCATGGCTGGGGGGGCAGGGCAAAGGCGGCCCCAGGGCCTCCTTTGCCCTGCCCCCCAGCTCTTAGCTCCCCCCTGGGTTTCCGATCACTGTCAGTGGCAGGGGGCTTCTTCCTGCTTTCCCTTTCGCCTCCCTACATTGTGCCTACATATGCAAATTAACCACCATCTTGTTGGCAGTTAACTGCCAATCTTAGCTGGCAGTTAACTGCCAATCTTAGTTGGCAGTTAATTTGCATATAGCCCTGATTAGCCAATGAAAAGGGTAGCGTCGTTCGCCAATTACCATTTTTCTCTTTTATTAGTGTATATATATATATATATATATATATATATATATATATATATATTGATTTCAGAGAGGAAGGGAGAAGAGAGAGAGAGAGATAGAAACATCAATGATGAGAGAGAATCATCGATTGGCTGCCTCCTGCACAGCCCCTACTGGGGATCGAGCCCACAGATCAAGCCCACAACCCGGGCATGTGCCCTTGGACCAGAATTGAACCCAGAGCACATTGAGACCCTTCAGTCTGCAGACTAATGCTCTATCCACTGGGCCAAACCAGCTAAGGCAAGCATGATTTTTAATTGATTTTTCAGAGAGAGAAGTAAGGAGAGAAAGGTAGTGACAGAAAGAGGGAAAGAGGGAGAGAGAGAGAGATGAAACATCGATTGACTCCCCCCTATAAGCACCCCGACTGGACAAAACCCTCAACCTAGGTATGTACCCTGATTGGAAATTGAACATGCAACCTTTTGCTGCACAGACAATGCTCCAACCACGTAACACTCCAGGGACATTTTTCTTTGCTTTCTGCCTTTTAATTCACTTTGCTGGATCTTCATTCTTCAATGAATGGCAACATCTCAACTTTCAGGTATAGAATACTTCCTTAACTGATAATTACAATTCACTTTTACAATTAATGGTTCAAACTTCTATAAAATCAAACAATCTCAGAGTTTTTTTCCACTCCATCTCAGTGGTCTGCTCTTTCATTCTCCTCATTCTGTTCCCTCACCCTTCTTCCCATCTCCTATTCTGCAAAATTGGAGAGGGCAATGGGAGTAGAAATTAGAGCTAGATGGGTAAAACACTAGTACCTCTCTTGCTTAACACAAATAGGTTGTCTTTTAATCCATTCTAGCAATCGTTAGTTGCTAGTTCTTTTATAGGATGCGTGTGTGCATGCGTGCGTGCGTGCGTGCATGTTTGTGTGTGTTTGAGCAGCTCACAATTTCTTACCCTTAGTACTTCACTAATTCACTTTTTGGAGGTGAGATGCTATAACGGCTGCTTTCTCAGATCCTGACCATAGAAAATCATCCTAGATTTTCTTAATTTAAGGTGCCCTCCCTTCCAGCAGGCAGGATTCCCCTTAGGACAGATGAAGCCAGTCTCTTGCTCTGGCACGCAGTTAGCTTCTGGCAAGTAAGGCATCCTCGCCATGCCAAATGCTAGCTGCATTACCTCTTTCGGGCCTGTAAAATTCTGTTATCTCAAGCATCTCTAGTAAGTGTCCATGAATTCAACAAGTAGGGAGCAAATATTAGTTTATATTAGAGATGGAGTAATCGTAAAGATAAGTTTAAATTCAGGATGTGATGCTGTTACAATTAACCTGGTTATTAATAGTAAAAGGAAAGAAGCAAGGGGAAGATAAACAGATGCCCAATAAAGTTGGGGTGACATCAGGTAGGTACCTGTCTATCAGTCACACCCTGAAACAGGTCATTGGACAGAATGGGCGTGGCCACTGCAAGGGCATGGACTTTGGGATGTTTAATCCCCTAACCCATGGTCGGCAAACTGCGGCTTGCGAGCCACATGTGGCTCTTTGGCCACTTGAATGTGGTTCTTCCTAAGCCTTAGGAGTACCCTAGTTAAGTTAATAACAACGTACCTATCTATATAGTTTAAGTTTAAAAAATTTGGCTCTCAAAAGAAATTTCAATCGTTGGACTGTTGATATTTGGCTCTGTTGACTAATGAGTTTGCCGACCACTGCACTAAACAAAGAGATTCACTCTCTTGGTTTCTCTTGGGACTCTTGCAGGTGGTGCACTCTCATGGCTCTCCTGCATTCACTCACATGGCCCACGGCCATTGGGATCCCCACTCACAATGGACTGAGGGACGATAACTCGCCTGATGCTGAACTGGACCCGGCTGCAACACGGAATGGAAACTCTGGACACTGGCTTTGCTTTTAGCCTTACTAAAACCCGGCTACACTTCTGTGATTGGACTGGGACTTAGGAAACCCAGGGATGTAATTCCACACAAATAAAAACCACTCATCCTCCCGTGTGAGTCTCAGAACATTATTTTTCTTGAGAACTCATAAGGACCCCACCCCCAGCACTCAGTGGAGAAAGGGATACCCCAATTTCCCTGATAACAAGCCCTTTCCAACTCTCTAAAAAGGGCCTTAGCAATGTATTCATATCATCAGATAGTTTGTAAAATTTGAAAAATTTGAAAATAATATAAAGCTTAATATAGTCAAACCCCATATTATATAAGCTAAGCTTTAAGCCCCACAAAACTTGGAACTTCTCCAGCCATTCTCTATATGAAGTTATATTCACCAGACTTCAAGAGGAACAAACATATCAACTTCTCATAAAGACTCTCAATAGGATTTCTCCTCTTTAATCTTTTACTAGAGAGGATGGAGAAATGACGCAGGACAACAATCTCTCCAGTATGCAGACACACTCTACATTAATAAGTCTCAATAATACCCCTTCAAATGGAAGTTGGCAATGAGGTTGAGAGGTACCAAACCAGTTTTGCTTTTTTCTTTTTTTGAAAGCCCTATATGAACATATCTAGGATTTTCTTATAAGGTGAGGCCCTTATCACTTAGTAATTTTGGCTTTGGAGCCCCAGCCTCAAAATTCAAGATAACAAGGAATTGCATGTGACTTCCTCTGACAAAACAAAAGCATTCACCCAAGACAACACAGGTGGATATCATTGACTCAAGCTTCTTCCTTCATCCAAAAGACAGACTCAAAACAAAAATGATTAAAATATTCAGGAAGATAAATTTATTTTATATTTTATTTTACTAGGAAAAAAACATTGTTTCCCTTCAAGGCAACATGGAAATAAAACTGACTATTCCCTAAAATGTTTATTATATCTCAATGAAAAGTAAAATTCTAGAGATTAAATTTGTAGAAGGTAAACATTTGTATGTTTAACCATAAATTTAATTTTGTAATTCATATAGAGTAAGAAAAAATATCTTGCAAATTAAGTTTAAGGATAGATAGCCAATCCAAACATAGTAATTTAAAAAATAACAATTTAATTTTGCAATGTATAAAAATTGTGAGAAATCTGTGAGAGAAAAAATCTATTTTGATATTCAAAACTAGTTTTTGTCATCAATAAATTGGCTGGTTTAATCTCTAAGGAATGTAGATTTTGAAAACCAAAATGTATACATAACAACAGGTTAAATCAGAAATCAATACTAGAGTTTTTATTTGTTTGCATTTTCTTATGTTGTGCTGGGCAGACTTGGCTTCTATTTCCCAGAAGCCAATAAATATCTGATTTATTTTCTACTTTTAAAATAAATCACTGATAAAAGCTAACTGTGTTTTTATACTTTCCTACCTTGATTAATCCCTAGTACTTTCAAGTGATCTGTAAATACTGCATGCTTTTGAATGATATCTTGCCAGATTGTTTGTAGCAGGCCCAGAGCTACACATTTTATTTTGATGGGCAGTAAGTGAGACATGCAAAGAAGGCACAAATGAACAGCTAATGAGCCACTCAGGATGCCGGCCTGGAAAAACTTCAAACCAAGTGGTGATACAAAGGGGAAAAAAATGATTAAAGTCACAAATCTTTTCAATCCCATTCCAAAATATGATTCTGTAAGATATTTTTATGTTTCTAGAGTCCACTGAAGTCTGCAATTGTCTTTCATTTATCTGAAAACCAATAGGTAAGAAAAGTATGGACTGTCGTGAAGAAAAGGAAGTGAGGGTTATAAAATAGAAAACCCCCCATAAATGCTATGCTAGTTAGCAAACAATGACAACTTCCATAGCACCGAAACAGTCCTGGGATGTCTAGGACACTTAGAAATTTAAAGTACATAGACATGCAGAATCAGACAGGGCACAAAACTCACTTTTCACTAGGTTGTACCTCTACAGACAGTTTCATAATGGCAGAAAAAATAAGTAAATTGTACAGCTAGCACTTTTTTACCTATTAGGTAGGTGTCTTAGCTTATCTTATAAGATTTAAATGGAGACTTTGACATGAAAAAGGAAAGTACTCTCAGATTGTTTCCTATTCTCTCTATATATAAAAGCCTAAGCAACTATTACGACCTAGCCCCCTGGTGGTCAGTGCACATCATAGCTACCGGTTGACTGATCGACCAGTTGACTGGTCGCTATGATGCGCACTGACCACCAGGGGGGCAGACGCTCAATGCAGGAGCTGCTGCCTGGTGGTCAGTGCGTTCCCACAGCCAACCTCCCACTGCCAGCCAACCTCTCCTGGTCCCTCCCCCAAGCCAGCCAGCCCAAGGGACCCCACCTGTGCATGAATTCGTGCACCTGGTCTCTAGTCTACAAATATGAGAAAATACTGCCTAACTCATGGAAAGGTTATGACTAAACATGTTTTAGTAACAGTACAATTTCTAGTAACTGTACTAGCAATATATGTCAGTAGAGCATTATAATATTTTTTTGCTCTACGAAGAACCACTAAAATAAATTAGCATTTTCATCTTGACAAATTTATTCAGTAGAAAAATTGTGAATTGAATTATTTCAGTTGATAAAGTACTGACAAGCAAAAACTCTTTTTTTCCAAAGCAAGATCTGTTCACCTGTCTATTTTTTAAAAAGGTAATTTCATATGACAACTATATAAGACAGTATATATATATATATTAATTAATTTTATAAAATACTTACTTATATTTAAAAGATACCCAAAGAAGTTATCTGGTTTATCAGAACAACTCAAATATATATATATATATATATATATATATATATATATATATATATATATATATATATAACATTTGTATTTTAGAAAATGATTTCCCTTCAATTAACTAGGTAACTTCTCTTATTACAAAACAACTGGCCCAGCTGACATGGCTCAGTGGTTGAGGGTCAACTTATGAACCAAGAGGTTACCGTTCCTGGTCAGGGCACATGCCCGGATTATGGGCTTCATCCCCAGTGTGGGGTATGCAGGAGGCAGCCGATCAATGATTCTATCTCATCATTGATATTTCTATCTCTCCCTCCCTCTCTCTTCCTCTCTGAAATCAATAAAAATATATTTTAAGCAACAGAAACAGTAAACAAGTATAGATATTGTGGCAAAAATTACTAAAAACAAAAAGGTAGGCAATGGAGACTAATAATTTTAACAGAAAAGTTTACCTTTTAAATTTGAATTTTTAAAACTGTTGAGAATTCTGCTAGTCCCAAACCAGCTATCTAAATATCTTCATGATCTGGCAACCCCATCTCTTACGTTGTGTCTCAGACAGAAGGGCACACACATAACTTTCCCTAAATCACACCACACTGCATCACTCCTTCAATCCCTTGCTCTCCGTGCTGGGTAAGTTCTATTCCTCTTTTAAAATTCCAGTACAGTAAACACTTCATCTGGATAGGCTGCCTTGACCTCAAACTCAAGAGGAAATTTAATTATACCATCCTCTAAAAAGAACATCTTTATTCCACATCCCTCTAACATTATATGAATCACAACAGAGAATTTAAATGAACTGCATACTTTTTCCTTTTTTAAAAAAATTGCTAAATTACTTTTGAAATGTGATTTCAATTTTCGGTAAGCTCATTGTACCATCGCTTAGGTAGGGAATAATTGTAACTTACTGAAGGGTGTGATTTACATTACATTGTAGATTTTAAAAAGTCTACTGGGAGAACATTTAAATCTGTGATGAGATTCAAACCAGAATATGTTTAGGAGAAAAAAGCCCCTTATATGAATGTATAATTAAGGATAAAATAAAATTGAGTATTTGTATAATATTTTACATGGGCTTTAGTATTTATAGGTGCGAAATTAATGAGGCAATGAAAAAAAGCCTGTGCTGTTTTTCTTTCTTTATACCTCAGCCTTATCCTATATAATAAAAGCTGATATGCTAAGTGTCCGACCAATTGGTCGACCACTTGACCAGTAGCTATAACATGCCAGGGAACAGACACTCCAACTGGTAGGTGAAGTTGCTGCTGGGGTCCAGCTGTCGGGACCGGGCGGGAGGGCTGGACACACCCTGGAGCCCTCCCTCGGTCCCTCCCCCACCAGCCAGCCAGCCCCCAAAGGCCCCCATGGGGACTGGGTGAGATAGCCCTGATCGGCCCCGATGGCAGGCCAGGCCAAGGGACCCCACCCAGGCACAAATGTGTGCACCAGTCCTCTAGTTTCATATAAAAAAGCAATGTATGTTTGCTTATTTGGGTAAAACCAAATCACCAGGCTGAATAATTTTAATATTTCTCTGTCACTAATTTTTCTACCTTATATCAGCTTTTATGGGAAAAAATATAAAACTCTTGCATTTGATTATTTGCCTTTTAAAATTAAGTAGAAAAAATTTCATTTAAAAACAAAACTTTTCATTATATTGCTTTATCAAAATGACTGTTAAAACTTGTCTAAGTTTCCTTCCCCCTCCCGCCCCAACAATGTTTATTCCCCCATCCTGTTATTCTTACAGAAAAAATCCTTATTTAATTCAAGAAGTTATGCACAGCTAAAAATACTCAATGCCTAAAACTCTTCCAGTTGGGACAAGGGCGTAGGAGGAGGTTCTGACCAATACAATAGAAAATGTCCTAGGAAATGCCCTTTCCCGAATGCAACACCAAAGCCTCTCTAGGAGAAAGCCCCATTGGGCTTCTTCCCCTACTCTCTGCTTGTAGCTCTGAAACGATGCCTAAAGGTGCAGCAGCCACATGACAACCAGCAGGAAAGACAAACGTTAAAGACAGCCACGCAGGAAGGCAGGAGGAGTCTGGTCTTTGATTACATCCTTGAGCAGCTGGGCCAGACTGACGGCCTGTTTCTGAACATCCTGTTACAGATGAAAAATAAACCTCCAGCTCCTGAAGCCACGGGCTGGATTATCTGCTATTTACAACCACGTGCATGCCTGATTCATACACTATTTGGGAGAAAGTATATTGCAAATTTAAATCAAGCTTTCTGAAAGTTAGTCTTATTTAACAATATTTTATTATAGTTTGTTTTATAATAAAATATTCATGATTCTTATTCATTCCATTTTTAAAAACGGATTTATAAGTGTGTTCTGCTCTAGATATGTAGCGCATTAGTCGCCAGTCCTTGGTTCTCATTGATGATGAAAAGTCTCAATAATTAACTTTTTTTGGTAGTCATTGTACACCAATGTAATGCTTTACTGGTGATGGTTTAGAAAATGATTAAGCTATTGAAAAATGCTTTCAAAAATATAGCATAACAAAATGGAAAAAGAAAGGAGCTAAATATATAGATGATGATAAAATAAGATGTAAGACCATTATTCTGAACAGTCAATATTACATTTGGATCATGGACCAGTTCAAAAGGAACTTAATTAAATTACTGTGGCTTACTCAGTTACAGAAAAGCCCCCTACTCTTGTTATAATTTATGATATTTAATAACATTAAAAATTAAAGAGTAGGTGAATTCTTCTGTCTGACTGGCAAAGCTAATTGTAAACATTATAAATTTTGAAGCTAATCCCTCCAAACTGACATAAAGAAATATAATTTTCAATCCATTCTAATCATGTTAAACTTACACTTATCAATGAAAACCCTGCTGACACAGAGGAAGCCTTCATTTCTGGTACTCATTAATAAAATTTCATTATGCGTTCCCATCAGGTCCATCCTTCATCAGTAATTTTTTAAAAAACTAGTCTAAGAAAATTTGTGTATATTACATATGTTAATACATTCTTAGTCTTCAAAAATGAGCTAAATTAAGAATTCTGGAACACTGATAATTTTTATTATAACAATAACAATCCTATATGATAAAACCCTAATATGCAAATTGACTGAACAGCAGAATGACTGGTCGATATGTTGTGCACGGACTACCAGGGGGCAGATGCTCAATGCAGGAGCTGCCCCCTGGTGGTCAGTGCAGTCCCACAGGGAGAGTGCCACTCAGCCAGAAGCTGGGATCACGGGCTCTGCTGCAGGTGCTGGGATCACGGGCTCTACTGCAGGCAGGCGGTAAAGAGCGAAGGGTCCCAGACTGCGAGAGGGATATTTGACTGTTGACTCAGGCCCAATCCCTGGGGTATCGAGCCTAAGCCAGCAGGCAGACATCCCCCAAGGAGTCCCGGACTGTAAGAGGGACCCCGCCCCCCCACCCCAGTGAACAAATCCATGCACCAAGCCTCTAGTTAGTAATATATACTGATTGGCACTTAAGTACTAGATAATATGCTCACTCTACTATCTTATTTTGATATCATTAATTTAATTTCCCCGCCTCAAAAAAAGAGAGATAGGTAAAATTTCTACCTCCATTTTCCATATGAGGATACCAAGGCAGAGGAAAGTTAGTCAACTTTCCCAGAATCATGCAAATAATACATGGTCTATAGACTTTAAAACCAGGTAGTCTGACCCTAAAGTCTATAATCACCCTGTGTGCTAAATCTCTTAAATTCAACAGCCCACTTTTCTGTAGCACCAGACATGTTTTTAAATCGACAGGTTGAAATATCATGCAACACATTCTTCTACAGGCAAGTCAACTCTGCAAAAACTAACTCTTTTTACTAAGGCTAACAGATTTACTCCAGTGCTTTCAGGAACCAACCACAAAAATGTCCAGAAAGTGTGATAAATTAATAGGGAAGCGGTTTATTATACATCACAAAAGTTTTGAGAACATATGATCCTTCAGATATTCCCCTTCCAAACTGGCATCAATACAAAGTAGCCTAGACACTTAGAGGAGAGTATATAAATACATAAAGATTCTATATAATAAAAGGCTAAAATGCAAATAGACCAAACAGCGCGACAACCAAAGCAACCCAACAACTGAATAACCGGTCACTATGAGTGCACTGACCACTGTGGGGGGAGGGGTGTGGAACATGGTGGGCATTGCCTGGGGTGGGATGGTGGAGCAGGTGAGTGGGGGCGCCAGACCAAGGCGGGGCACCAGTCACTGTCATTGGGGCTAACATCTGGTGGTTATTAAAAATTCTTTGCTCCCATGCACTGCAGTCCCACACGGCGCTCACACCTGCTACCGGTCTCAATCACTCGGTGCCATCAGCGGTGTAAGCAGTGGCTGCTGGCCCTGATCGTCCCTGAGGGCTTCTCCACCTCCCCCTGCTCCTGAGGGGCAATTGGGGCAGCAGCTGCTGCTCGCACCTGATGATGGCACCAGCCCCGCTCGCACCCACTGTTGGCGCTGGCCCCAATTGCTCCGTGCCATCAGCAGATGCCAGCGGGCCCGATGCCACCAGCGCATGGGAGTGGCAGCAGTGAGAGCAAGGCTGCCAGCAGACAGGAGATCAGGGCTGCAGTGGGAGGGGCTGGGCGGGGGCGCAGAGAATGGAATGAGACCCACCCCTGTGACAACCACAGCCTCATGGCCCACAGGTCCTTTCAAGGTGCACTAATTCATGCACTGGGCCCCTAGTAAGTACATAACGTAGTAGATATAAGGAAACCGCAAGGCTATTTCTATAAAAATAAAAATAAAATGTCAAGCAGTTTTACTGGCCATAAATATACTATCATAAAAAATGAGGTCACAATAACCACAGATGTATCTGTCCTGAAAATATACGCAAAATGACATAAAATGCTATTAAACTTTTGATACAACCATAAGGGTTAAAAAAACATAATAGGGAGATAATGACACAAGTGAAATACTAACAAGATGAAAAGGACATAAGAAAATAATGTTTAAGTAATTGTCATTTATCAAAATCGTATGTTATATATTCTCACATTTAATAATTTCAAAAAAATATACATTTTCTTTGCCTCAGAAGAAACAGGACAAGAAACATTACTCATATATTGTAAATAGGGAAATTTTACTCAAGAATACCATTTGACTTGGCAAAGATAATACAGCCAGTGAAGGGCAGATCTGGATTCTAACTCGGCATTCTTTCTACCACAGTAGCTAGCCATGCAGGTATAGATTATTCTAAATACCATATTAAAAAGTCAATACTATGTATAACCTCTGCACTCTAGAAGTTTTCAATATAATCAGACTTTCAATGTGAGAAACCATATAAAAGGACTTACAGTATTCTGTAAATAATGAAAGATACAGCTTTTAAATAAATTTAGTTTATACTCTTTCCATAACTTAATGTTCAGGTTACTGGTAGATCTCTGTAGATTACACCAAATAGTTAAATAAAATGTTAAGAATATTGCCAAGAACTAGTGAAATAAATTTTGACACAAAAAAATTAGTCAAGTATCTGTAAGAAAAAATGCTGGAAGTAGAACCTTGGAAGTTCATGTTTTTAAATATGTGGTGCGAGAATGGGGGTGAAGGGGGTAAAAATGAAAGACATGAGTTTGGAGACGTTTTCCTATACAGGACTTCTATGCTGCAACACATGTTTTATACATTATTTGAATTCTTTGAGAGATAAGTGGAGGTGGTATATTACCATTTTCCAAAAAAGGAAACTTCCAAAGAAAACTATATTCCCCAAACACCCAAGCAGTTGGTAGAGGATGCAAGATATTAAAAGTAGAAAGTAACTGAAGACAAATCTCTAAAAGAGAATTTTGAAGAGAGGGAGGGGGAAAAAAACAGTTAATAAATACTTATTAGCTGACTAGTAAATGACAGTGGGAGAATGTGATCCAAACCAGTAACAATTTGAAGGCTTTGATTTTTTTAAAAAAACAAATGGCTGAAGTTGAGATTATTACCAATGAAGTTATATTTTTTTAAGGTTTTTGAATGTCTAAGGAAATTATTTTAAAACATGGACCATTAAGCAGCAGAATAATATCCCAAAGGAAACATCAAAAGCCCAGATGAGCCATTAAAAACTCTTCAGAGTCAAATAACACTTCAAGTCTCAGCTCTACATTAAAGGTGTATGTGTTAACAAAATTAAAATTAATTTTAAAAATTAAAATTAAAAAATTACCTATATTGCCGAAACCGGTTTGGCTCAGTGGATAGAGCGTCGGCCTGCGGACTGAAAGGTCCCAGGTTCGATTCTGGTCAAGGGCATGTACCTGGGTTGCGGGCATATCCCCAGTAGGAGATGTGCCGGAGGCAGCTGATCGATGTTTCTCTCTCATCGATGTTTCTAACTCTCTATCTCTCTCCCTTCCTCTCTGTAAAAAATCAATAAAATATATTTTAAAAAATTTACCTATATTTATAAATAAGGTAAAACAAAACCTTACATGTATAATGTAATGGTAATACAGAATTTCCTGTATCCACTACCATCAGATTTTATTCTCCCAGTCATGTAAGATCCTCATTTTCCAAAGTGAAACCACATTATATTGGGGCATGGCAAAGTGAACGCAGGAAGGCAATACCCCCATGCCTATGGCACATAACTGCTGTCACAGTTCCAGAAAATGAAATGTGTCAGGGAAGGCATTTTTCAACAGATTATGCTCTATTCTCACTTTTGTGTGCAGAGTAAAAACCACTGCACAAGCAGGAAATGTATAACAACTTAGACAGATCTTGGAGACACATCAAAAGAAAATCCTTGAACCATAAAAATAATTGATTTAGCCAGGCTGGCATGGCTCAGTGGTTGGATTAAGAGGTCACAGTCGATTCCCAGTCAGGGCACATGCCCGGGTTGCAGGCTCAATCCCCAGTGTGGGGAGTGCAGAAGGCAATTGATCAATGATTCTGTCTCATTATTGATGTTTTTATCTTTCTCTCCCTCTCTCTTCCTCTCTGAAATCAACAAAAATATATTTAAAAATAAATAATTGATTTATCTATACCTTTTTTCCTAAATAAGTTTGAAATTTATTTTAACCAAAGTTGGGGCAGAATTTATCTATAGTTAGCATTTATTGAAGTAAGTTATTCTCATAACTGCACAAATCAAATAATAGCAGCTCTTTATTAACTTTCAGTATGCTCATGAGAAGGCACATACATATTGACATTTTGCAATTAAGATACTCATAGAATCTTATTAAATGGACAGTGTCATTAATAGCATAATCTCCATAACTATAAAATTTGTCATCTAATTTTAACATATCAAATGTCTAAGATTTTACTTTTTCTTCAATTAAAATTTTATTTCTTAAAGAATTCTAAAAGACAAGTGGGGCATGATTCAAAAGTGCTCTCTAGAACTTAATTTTAAATTATAGAGTACACATGTATAATTGAATGATTTTAAATATCTTCACAGATATCTTCTAGAAAAGGTTTTGGATTCCCACTTTAATTGGACATTGTATTTTCATATCACTGTATCTTTAAAAGATTGTGTTTTGAAGACAAATATTCTAAATACTTAATAACTCTTTAAAATTAATTTTAGCGACAAATTTCGGATTAAATTAATAATTTCAGACTATTTATTTTTACCAAAGCACTGAGCATATAGCATCTGACTTATAAATGTACTCATCACATTGATATAAGGCATGTTTCAAAAGCTAAATGAATTTAAGTAATATCCATTTAACTTATGTTTCCTTTCCCAGGAAGGACAAAATGAACACAGAATACAACAAAATGATAAATACACACTATTAATACACACTATTGCTATTTTACACAGACTTAAGTACAAATCAGAACATAGCACTCTCCTCTTAAAGACCTATGATCTTTTTTGCCTAATAATTGAAGTTCTAGCACCCTTGGCCAAGGGTCCTCAAACTACGGCCCGCAGGCCACATGCAAATACAAATATTGTATTTGCTTCCGTTTTGTTTTTTTACTTCAAAATAAGATATGTGCAGGGTGCATAGGAATTTGTTCATAGTTTTGTTTTTTTAAACTATAGTCCGGCCCGCCAACGGTCTGAGGGACAGTGAACTGGCCCCATTTAAAAAGTTTGAGGACCCCTGCTAGGCTCTCCAATATCTTTCCAGCCTTTTCCACTTTATACCTCACACTCTTCGGTCCAAATCTGAATTTAGAAACTCCCCTATCTATTCCCTTCATTTTTGCACCCCTAACCCTACACTTTTACAATCTTAAGTGTCTCTCCTTCATCTCAGGCTTCAAACTCCATTAAGCGCAACATCAAATTTTATTTAATTCAATTTTTTGCCCTGGCCAGTGTGGTTCAGTTGGTTGAGCATCACCCCAAGCACCAAAAGGTCACCTGTTGGATTCCTGGTCAGGGCACATACCTGGGTTGCCCGCCGATCCCCCTGGTAGGGGCGTGCAGGAAGCAGCCAACCCATCTCTCTCTCAAATCAATGAAAACATATTTTAATTCAAATTTTCAACAAGGTTTTTCCCACAGCCTAGCCAAAAGGGGTTGTTGATTCTTCAAATTTCCACTAGCAACCACCTCTCATCTGAATTCCTGCTATAGCACTTGAATTGACTGACCCACTTCCAGGTTTGCCCCATTTAGCACTTCCCCAAGGTCAGCCAGAGTAACTTTTTATGCAGAAGCATAATTGTGATCATGTCATGTTCATGCTTAAAATCTGTGACCCTCCATTACCCAAAACAATTAAGTGCAAACACATACATGACTAAAAACTGCTACGTTTTCCTGTCTTCTCCCACTACCATCTGCTGCAACTCCTTCTTTTCCCTGTGACCTCACACATACTCTACCTCTAACCCTATGAGTGCCATTCAGTACCTTAAAGATAGCAAGTGCTCTCTTTCTCCTGCACTTCCGGCCTTCTAACTTTGTACACTGTTTCAATAATACTCTTTGCATTTCTCTTTGCCTGGCTAACTCCCACTTACCTTCCTGAGCCTAGATGGTGGTCTTCACACTGCCCTCCATCTCCTGGTATACATCCCAATTTACACCATTCACCACTGCTTATGTAAGAGTTTTTCTCTCTCATTGGATTATGGGCTTTGCTGGCTGAGAACCACTGAGTTTCTCATTCACTATTGTGTACCCAGAGCTTGGATTAGTGCTTTACATCTAATGGTTGCTTTATTCATAGTTGTTGAAAATATGAATGTCTCAATAACCACCACTCTTACTGTATTTGCTCAGAAAAGAACTTTTAAAGTTGTTCAAGATATAGTCTATAAGGCATTGATCTCTTGACTGACCTTCCCCTCTGCTGAGCTAGGCAACTAGATGATCTGACCTAAAACTTAGAGCCAAGTAACAGAGAAAAAAATAATATTATTGACATTTCTTAACAAAATACAGTCTCCGTGACCATAAATTGTGTTGTAGTAGGTAAGCAAGAAATGCAATTAAGTAAATGAAACATTGTTGGTAATAAGAATGCCAGAATAACACTCAAAGCACAAAAACATATTCCAGACTATTTTGTCAACTGGTTTTGAAAAAAATGGGCAACTTATTTTATCTCACAGAATCATAGTTTCCATTTCCAGCAAATAGACATTTTGATTAGATTATCACTAAAGTGTATTTATAATTCTATCATTCCAATTCTATTATTGAATTAGGTGACAACTGAGCTTCAAAAATCATAAATGTGCCTTTTCTTCTTCTATCAACTTTTTCTGGTTCTAATAATATTATGGCTTCTACTACAAAGAAACTAAAGGCTCCCTTAAAGGTGAAATTAGCATATTAGATTGTACCAAGCATATGCAAGCAAGGGAAGATATCATATCATAATTAAATGATAGCTTCAATAATATCGGATACTTTAACTGGTATCTGTACTGCTGGTCTAGTTGAACCTGAAACCTAGGAAGGCACTCCATAAAGGTCAGGTCCCTTCCTTTACTGACAATTCAGACACATTTTAGAGATAAGCTTAATTCAGCTTTTAGACAATATTCTATAACTGAATTAAAAACATTGGATAAACATAAAAAGTTCATGATCAAAAAGTGTCTTCAATCTTAGCCTCAAAAACTTAAGACACTTGAACTTCTTTATAAAGAATGATTGTGAGGCACAACCATTCTACAATTTACAGTTTATGAAATATTAAAATTGTAACTAAATGAAGAGAATAGCCATATAAGTTTAATAAACCTTCCCATTTTTTCCATTTACTGTATAAAAAATGGATGGTAATGAAGCACATTTGAGAAAAGGCCATGGGGAGAAACTGCAGAGCAAAGCAAAACCAGAAAGAAACAGATAACACATGTTAAAACATTTTTGGAACTGATAATGCTAATCTGAATAAATACACACATATAAAGAGACTATCATTTTCTCTCCACATTCTCTAAGTAGTGCTGCCAAATACGGGAGGATTGGAGCCATTTCGGGGAAACTGCTGAATCAGGAGCATGAGTCAGAAAGTAAACCCTTCGCACAGAAAAAGTACTTTAAAAAGTGCTGATACCTCATCCACAAACAGACATGCATTCGGTTCAGCAGGTCCAAGCCTTCTCTAGGCACCAAGGCCCCAGGCCCTCTTCCCTTCCTGAACTCATCCGCTCATATCATGTGCATTTGGAAGAAAGTGATTCCTCCCAAGGACCAGAGTTTATCTGTGACTACATACTGCCTGGGATGTCTGTAAAGATGTCTCTAAAAACTAATGGCAGAACGTTTTCTAATTCAAATAACAAGAAAGTCTAAAATAAAAATAAAATTAGGCAACTAAAATAAAGGCTTAAATCATATTACAAATTAACTGAGAGACACAGGGGGAAATTGCTTGACAGTAATTTCAGGGAAACTAAGAAACCCCTTCTCCACAAGCCTTTAAGATCTAAGCATCCCTCCCGCCTGGTCTAGACATTGCTCTTCTCTGAAGGTGGCAGCAGGGATAGATCCTAAGTAGAGTTACCCTCAGGCTGATGAGGATATTTTTGGCACAAGCGGTTCAGCAAGGGCACCCCGTGTATAATTACCACAGGGTGATGTTCCAAGGTTACGGCATCCTTGGACAACAAGGAATTGATTGTTCTCTCTCCTCCCATGCCCCAAGACAAGGCCTTCTCATGCTGAGACTCTCCATCAGCGTCATTAGTAAATATTAAAATGCCCCCATTTATAAAATTACTTCTTATTGATCTCATTGGACATTTATTTTCTAATGCAACAATAACAACAGCAGCAATGATTTCCCACTTGAATTTCAGCTCTAAGCACTACTCTGTGAGCTGAATGGGTTAATGATCTTAGCTCTTCTTTAGACAGAGCCTAAGGCATAGAAGGGACAATGTAATAATTAATCAAAGCAAGCACTGTTAAATTGGGCCTAGAATTTTTATTTGTCAAGATAAACTCACTCTATTTGGATCTCAAATCATCATTTCCTACTTTAAACCATATTTCTATTTCATTTCTGCAATCTCCACAAAATATAACATCAAAAAAGAAAAGGCCTCAAATAGTTTAGCTATATTGTGTAGTAGCCAGTGTCAGTCTTAGAGTAAAATTATGGAAATTGTCCTTTGAAACTTTTCAGTAAGCATAATGACATCCCCTCCTATGAAACAGTAAATAACCACACAAAGTATTCTGTAATAATGCATGTGCAGCGATTTCAATGATCAGAATTCTCTCCATCAATGAATGGTACTAACATCCTTGTTTGGCATTTCTATTACATCTTCACACAATGTTCCACAATAGCTATAACATCTTGTTCTTAGTTATGATGATGAATAGCAGTGCATTTTAATTCATATTCCTGATTTTCACCCTTTTCTACCCACCTTAATTTGCATTTGGCTACACAGTCTGAAGTGAAATAAAGCTTCATCTCTGAAGACTTGAGAAATTTAAAGAATTATGTTGTCCTTCATTTTTATCAAATGTCAGTGTGACAGTCTAGGCCAAAATATTGCAGTTGAGTAATTAATTCAATAAAGTTATCAAACTTTATTTTCTTAATAAGAATTAGCCCTAACCGGTTTGGCTCAGTGCATAGAGCATCGGCCTGCGGACTGAAGGGTCCCAGCTTCGATTCTGGTCAAGGGCATGTGCCTTGGTTGAGGGCACAGCCCCAGTAGGGGGTGTGCAGGAGGCAGCTGATCGGTGTTTCTCTCTCATTGATGTTTCTAACTCTCTATCCCTCTCCCTTCCTCTCTGTAAAAAAAAATCAATAAAATATATGTTTTTTTAAAAAAGAATCACCTGGGTACTTTTTTAAAATGCAAATTTCCTGGGCCACAAGCACTAGACGTTTTGACAATGTAAGTCTAAGCAAGGACCCAGAAGTCAAATTTTTAATAAGTATCCTATAGGGTCTTAGTGTAGGTCATCCCAGGATGTCACCTTGAAAATCTCTGAAAATGAATTAGTTAATGTCTAAAATGTGAAGTTCCTTGTCATTGAACTATGCCATATCTTCACCAAAACTGTTTTCCCCAATTACAATTCCCCTATGCCTACATTAAAAATTAACTAGGTTATTCATAAGGTTTGCTAACATATTTTATTCATATCAGCCATAGGCAAGATTGCGACAAATACAGTGTCAATACTGTCCAACACACCTCACTCACAGTAATTTACCCATCCAACCTCCTACTCAAAAAAAAGGAGAAACTTCCATCCTAAGAAGCTGAGGATGGTATTAATGATAAGGGTTAGCTAGCTAGCTTAGTTAGGCACACAGGAAGTGGGGGTCCAGGAGGCATTTCTGGCCTGAGCAAATAAAACAGCCATAAACAAAGGACAGGGGTATCTCTGGCCTGAGCAATTAAAGCAGCCCTGACCGGAGCAGCTGGAAGAGCAGAGGGGTAATAAAACATCCTCAACCAGGACACCTGAGAGAGAGCCATCAGGAAGTTCAAAACCAACTCCAACCAGCAAGATAAGTGGAGAGTGAGGGGCACCAGGTGGGCTTTGAGCTTAGAAACTAATGCTATGTAGCAGAGGAAAGCACGAGGGTCCCAAATTAAGGAAAGGGTCCAATTAGAAAAGGTCATGTTCAGACAAGGAGCCACAGCCTTTATAAACCCAGAGACAAAGAGACTCAGCAGATTACAGATTTTTTATTTTTTCCCATTAGAGAGAGAAAGAGCAGGCTTTTTCCATTTGGGGGCCCACCCTGAGGAGTCTCCTTTGGGAACACCCTTGCCCAGATCGAGTTTGTATATGCTTTCAATAAACTTCTACATTTTTATGAAAGAAATCTGTTAGTCCACGAATTTATTCTTCAACTTCGCCGGACAAGAACCCAGGAGAAGAAGTCTGAACCCCAAACCCTACATTTCATTAATTAAATATTCTATAAAAGATAGCAATAAAATTATAGAGAAAATAGGTAAGTGAAAATATTCTTTTTATGTAGTTTTGAGACAATGTTGACAAAAACAGAGTAAGAGAATTAGTGGAGTAACACCCATCATGAGTTTGAAAAGATCTATTCCACTATTAATAATTCAAATTTCTCAATTAAACTGAAACCAGGATGTAGGAAGGTTTAACTGACCAACCATCCCAGCTTGATTTTAGCACTGAAAGCCCCCCTGGCCCAGAAAACCTTTTAGTCCCAGGGCAACCAAGACGGTTGGCCATCCTATTTCCTGCCTCAACATTTAGGCATTAATTTTCAAAATCCGTTGAAAATTTCTACAACGTCCTATTCAAAGAGAATGATGGGGTAGGATTTTATTTAGGAATTGGTCATAAAAAGTTGCCTTAAATTAAAAAATATCAATATACCCCCCCAAAAAATTTTTGGTTTTCTTTTGACTCAAAGACTTATTGAAAAGGATCTCTAAAAAAGTATCATAATTAGGAAGCAATAAATATTTAATCAATGTATAATTATAAAAATTACTGGGAGGAAGGTACTTTGAGATTTCTAATATATACATATCCATATGCCATGAACTTTTATCTGATGAGGTGGAATATCTTCTGAAATGGCAGCAATTACTTAAAAAAGTAACATCAATCTGGGCAAAAACAGGGCAACCAGAGAGACAACCCATCAATGCTCCTGATTTAGGGCCTGGCTACCCCAAATATAAAGAGCTCACAGGCTAATGACTCAGAACTGCAATGAGGAGGGGTGAATAACATTTCCAATGGTCAGGAGAGTGCTACCTCATTTACAATAACACTAGGGGGTTTGCTGATCACTACCTTCTGACAGATCACTAAGGAGTAATGATTCATTACAGTTAATAAAGCTAAATACTGTGGAATCATTCAGGAGGAAAATTATTAGCACATCTCAATTATTCACAAGTTGAGCTCTCCTCTGTGCTTTATTCATTAGAAAATTTGAAAATGTTTTTCACTAATAAGAAGAGTCAATAGCTTGTTTGTGCTATTTTATTCATTTTTTCTCAATTTATCTTTTGATTTTTTGGGTGCCTTGACTTCTTTTAAATAGCTTGTGGAACCTCAGTGGGAAGGATCCTGTGGCCCTTTTTCCTATTCCTGGTTAATCATAAGTAACAGCTTTAAACTAGAGGCTTTTCTCATTATTTTCAAAAATCACATAGTTGCCTGAGCCAGACAATTCCATGCAGGACCCAATTACCTCTGGTCTGGCCTATTGTAACAGCCTAATAACTGGTCTGTCTCCGGTCTCAGCCCTGCTCAATCCATCCTCCACCTGCAGCCAGAGGGATCTTTCTATCAAACAAATCTGATCATGGCATTCTCCTGCTTAAAATCATTCAAGGGTATTATTGCTTGAAGAATTAGGTATAATTATGACTCAGGGATAGGCTCATCTCCAGCCACTTCCGCTCCACCTCTTCTATGCTCTGACTGTACCAAATCATGTGATTCCTCTAACAAAATGAATTCTCACTGTTTCTCTGGCCAGAATGCCCAGCTCCCCTGTCCCTGCTGATGAGCTTCTGCTTCACCTTCCTGTCTCAGCTCCCGCTATGTCCTTTAGGGTGGCCTTCTCACTCCCCTTAAGAACAAATCCAGAGGGAAACCAAGATGGCAGTGTAGGTAACCGCTCGTACTCGCCATCTCCCACAACCACATCAAAGTTAAAACTAAAATGCAGAACAACCATCATTCAGAACCTCTTGAAATCTGGCTGAAATCTGGTTGTAGGAATGGAAGTCCTACAACTAGAGAAGTAAAGAAGAAAGCACATTGAGACTGGTAGGAGGGGCAGAAGTGTGGAACAGGCTGATCCAACACCCACACGTGGCATTAATTTAATTGAGAGGGATATCGCTAAGGCCTCCTGTGAGAAGCAAGGGGCCCCAGCCCCACACCAGATCCCTAGGCCAGGCCAGGGGTCCAGAGCTTGGAAGAGAAGTCTCCATAACTTTGGGCTATAAGAACCAGTGGGGATTGTGGCTGAGTGACATGGAAGCTGCTGGAGTCCCAGATATTCCTCTTAAAGGGCCCGACAAACTTACATGGTCCTGCTTCCTCTGAGCTCCAGCTTCGGGCATTGTTTTTGAGATAATCCAAGGACATACAGGGACGAACGGGACTGCTTGACATTGGGGCAGGAACATGGAGATCGCTTCCTCCCAGACAAGGGCACTCCCAGGCGTCATTATTCCTGTGCTAGAACCTCCCTGTCACAGAGCTGACTGGCAGCCAAATTTGAGTTTCCATCAGCATGGCCCACACTGTTCACTCCACCCTGGTGATTCCCTGAGACCCCAGCCCATCCAATTTGCAGCCCCACCCAAGCTGTTTGCAGCAGCTTTTTGATATGAATGGCCTGTCCTGGCTCAGGCTTCAGACTTTGCTAAAATCTCTCAAATGAGCAGCAGCTGGCATCAGACCTATCAATAAAAGGCCCAAGACTCGGCATCAGCATCAGCCTGCCTTGCTTCACATATGGGCCTCACCTGGGCACTTCCTAGCCCAGTACAAGTAGCAGCCCTCTGCAGAGCTCTTTGTAGCTCCTGCTGGGTGGCCCCAGGCTGTGGCTGACTTTGCAACTCCCTAGAGGTCCCAGAGCCATGCATGAACCCAACAGACAGCTTCAGACCAAAACAGATTACAAATCTACACATCCACAAGCAACACACTCAAGAGACAGACTCAGTGAGCACCAAAGCCCCACTGAAACAAGTTCTGCTCCATAGGGTTTTCTCCTGCACAGCAGCTCTTCCATTCTAGACTCAGCTGTTCCTCACAGCCAATTAGCCTGGACACCAACAGCAATCAAGGCTCAACTACAACAAGACTGTGCACACAGCCCACACAGAGGCACACCTAGAGTGCCCAGCTGAGGATAGTGGGGAAGCTGAACCACTGGGCCTTACAGGACACCTAATACACAAGGCCACTCCACCAATTCCAGGAGATATAACAGCTCTACCTAATACTTAGAAACAAACACAGGGAAGCAGCCAAAATACGGAAACAAAGAAACATGTCACAAATGAAAGAAATGGAAGCAAGCAACCTACTGGATATAGCGTTCAAAACAATGGTTATAAGATTACTCAAGGATCTTAATGACAGCTTCAAGGGAATTAATGAAAGCTTCAAGAAACTTATTGAGACTTTCAAGGATCTTAGCAAGAATGTCAAAGACATGAAAAGGGACCAGAAATTAAGCCTACACTAACTGAAATAAAGAATAATTTACAGGGATTCAACAGTAGAGTAGAGGATTCTGAGAATCAAATAAACAATTTGGAATATGAGGAAGCAGAAAACACCCAATCAAAAGAGCAAAAAGAAAAAAGAATCCAAAAATATGAAGATAGTGTAAGGAGCTTTTGGGACAACTTCAAGCATACCTACATTCCCATTTATGGGGGTTCCAGAAGGAGAAGAGAGAGAGGAAGATATTGAAAACCTATTTGAAGAAATAATGACAGAAAACTTCCCCTACCTGGTGAAAGAAATAGACTTAACAGTCCAGGAAGGCAGAGAGTCCCAAACAAGAAGAACCCAAAGAGGCCCACACCAAGACACATCATAATTAAAATTCCAAAGGTTAAAGAAAAAGAGAGAATCTTAAAAGCAGCAAGAGAAAAGCAGTTAGTTACCTACAAGGGAGCACCCTTACAACTGTCAGCTGATTTCCCAAAAGAAACTTTGCAGCCCAGAAGGGAGTAGCAGGAAATATTCAAATTGATAAATAGCAAGGACCTACAACCAAAATCACTTTATGCAGCAAAGCTATCATTTAGAATTGAAGGTCAGAAAAAGAGCTTCACAGACAAGAAAAAGCTAAAGGAGTTCATCACCACAAAACCAGTATTATATGAAATGTTGAAGGGTATTCTTTAAGAAGAAGAGCAAGAAGGATGATAAAAAATATGAAGGATAAAATGGCAATAAATACATACCTAGCAACAATTAATCAAAAAATCAAAATAAATGAACAAGAAATCTAATGAACAAAATAAACTGATGAACAAAATAGAATCAGAGGCATGGAAACATGAAACAGACTGATTAATCTCACAGGGAAGGGGTAAGGAGGTGCAGGAAGAGATTAACCAAAGATCGTATACGCATTTATGCATCACTATGGACACAGACAATAGGCTGGTAAAGGCCTAAGGCAGGGCAGGAGGAAGGGGGCAATGCAGGGAAAATTGGAGATATCTGTAAATATCAATCAGGTACCACTATTTTAGACCCCGATGTAAGACTGGCATACGTCTTTTTGAGTACATATTGGTAATACTCATTTTAGTTCATCTTTTGTCTCCCTCTTGACTCTAGACTTTCTCCTTTATCATCTCTGTATTATCTTACACCTAATATAACAGATAATCAACAAGCATTTATTGATTTAATTCCTATAAGAAACAACTGATGACTCTGAAAGCAAGCTTATGAAATAGAGAACAACTCTATTAAAATCAATAAAAAATAAGAACAAACATCAGAAGCATTTACTGGGATTGGTCACTTTCTGAATTCTATAGCATATTAAAAAAAAAAGCCATGAAACAAAGTCTCCAATCAATCCTGGAAATTTCAAGTTTATCTGATGCTATCATAAAGCACATACAAAATAATGTGATAAAATTACACATGTATATCTTTGTAAAGAAAATAAGCAATATTAACTAATAATTTGTTAAATAAAGCCCATAGATGATACAATAATTTCAATCTCACTAACAATTGAAAATCAAAAAAATAATGTCAAATTGGCCACAATAAAAATGATTATAAGGGTATGAGAAAATGGGCAATTTCATATATAATTGTAAATTGCTACAACTTTCTACTTAGTAACTCTGAAATATATATTTAAAAACAACAGCTTCACATGCCCTGTACCCAGGAATTCCATCTTTAGACATTTATATAAAACTAGGGTCCCAGTGCATGAAGATTCGTGCACAGGGGTGGGGGATGTTGAGAGAGGGGTCCCTCAGCCCAACCTGCACCCTCTCCAATCTGGGAGCCCTCATGGGAGCCCTCTCCAATCCAGGAGCTTCTGTCTGTCTTTGCAATCATATGAGCAAATTGTCTGAGACCCCCAACCCAGTTAGATTTGTTGCTCACAGAATAATAGAGGCTTTTTTTTTTCTTTGCTTCATTGGTGGAGATTTCCCAGAAGTTTTAGGGTACCTTCCCTTTAATTTTTCCTAGACACTCTGATTTTACTTATGTCTCTTACCTTTGCTTTCCCTCCATTCCCCACCGCAACAGTAACTTGCTCCAGGCTCACTTTGCTCTAGTGTCTAGGACAGGGGTGGGCAAACTTTTTGACTCGAGGGCCACAATGGGTTCTTAAACTGGACTGGAGGGCCGGAACAAAAGCATGGATGGAGTGTTTGTGTGAACTAATATAAATTCAAAGTAAACATCATTACATAAAAATGTACGGTCTTTTTTTTTTTTAGTTTTATTCATTTCAAACGGGCTGGATCCGGCCCACGGGCTGTAGTTTGCCCACGGCCGGTCTAGGAGATCCATCTAATACCAGAACTATGATTCCCAGCATTTCTGGTGCTCCCCGCACTCTGGGATTCCGCTTCTGGTCCTGGGGCTGCCACCAGAACTGCTATTCCCAGAATTCCTGGTGTTCCATGCACTGGGAGCGACCAAGGGAGCCACAAACCCCCAAGCCTCCGGCTCTCCTGCTCTGTTCTCTGCCCAACGACCGAGGGAGCCACATCCCCCCAAGGGAGCGACTGAGGGAGCGACTGAGGGAGCCAAATCCCCCCAAGCTGCAGGCTCTCCCACTTCTGCTCTCTGCCCGGCACCTGTGTATGCAAATTAACCCACCATCTTTGTTGGGTTAATTTGCATATTCACTCCTGATTGGCTGGTGAGTGTAGCGAAGGGACAGTCAATTTAGATGTTTCTCTTTTATTATATAGGATAGTAAATTTGTAAAGGAGGCACATATATCAAATCTATTATACTATTTACATTATTAAAAAAAGAAATGACTAAAAATCTCAGACTAGGAGATAGGTAATAAGAATTAAGATATATACCTATATTAACATACAATAAAGACCAAGATTAGCACACAATAAAGACATTAAAACGAATGGTATAGAATGATAATTTGACATGAAATGTGTTAATATATTATACAATAAAGCAAGTTATAAAACAGCACACATGGCATAATAACAATATATCTGAATGCAATTGTTAAAAGGTTAATGACCAAATACCTTAATAGAATAGTAGTTTAAATTAACAGTAAAGTTTTTATTTTACATATTTCTATTTTTCCCATTATGGGAATGTATTTAATATCCCTTTCATTATAAAAATAGTTTTTTAAAGTGTGTTTTAAAGAAAAACACATAAACTAATATTCTCAGGGAAGAATGAACTAATATAGTAGCTATTATGCCAGATGAGAGAAGACAGAAGTGCTATCCTAGGCAGTGAAAATAGTATTATTACAGACACGGAAACCAAGAATGAGCATCAGTGTATGGACAGACATTACATGAAGAAGAGCAGCCTAATTTTCTCAGGAAGAAATAAAAGCATTCAGATTTGGCAGTCATTAGGGATTTGGGGACAAAGGTTTATCATGAAAGGAGTGTTGTAAGAAAATTTACCGGGCAGTACTGCACAATCTGCATGCAAGCAGAGATCCTAGAGACAGGGACCTATTCCTGAGACAACTGCTGTGATTTAGAAGTACATGTTGCAGGCTTAAAGAGGAACAGTTGAATTGAGAGACTTTGGGAACTAAGAGAAAGGAACAGCCAGGTACCTGGGTCCTTTGGAGCATTTACTGATATTTCCTCCTGAATGCCCTTTTCCTAGGTATTTTCTTCACTGTGTTTGAGTTCAAATGTCTCCTTCTCCCTGCAGCCTACCCTGGTCTCCCTACACTCCCAGTCTCTCTCTTGACTTTATTTTTCCCCAGAGCACGCATCACTTTCTCACATTCTAGATGAAACACTACTTCATTCTGTGTCTGCTCCCTCAATAAGGAATGTATGTACCCTGAGAGGAAACAAGGCAGAGGGAGGGCGAAGTGGGTAAAGGGGGCAAGTACATGGGAACTGAAGGAACCTAGTCTTCAGGTGGGAGCATGAAAAAGATGCCGAACTATATAATCTTATGCATCTGAAAATAGTATAATGTTATTCAATGTTACCACGATAAATTTAATTTTAAAAATGAGATAAAAGAATATATGTACCCACAAGGGCACAAATGTGTCCCCTATGGTCGAGAATAGTGTGTATCCTCTAATAGGTGCTCCGTGGGTATTTGTGGAATGAACAAACTCATTGGAAATGGTGTGGGAAGAAGTCTGGGATAAAACTGCAATCTCCAATACAGACAAACTTTCCAAATGAGGATGTAATTTGAAGGTTAAATGATGACTTGGCACTTGGACAAACTGACTCTAAATTAAAATGCCCTGAAAATGAATAGCAACTATAAGATCATAGCTGGTAGGAGGCTCCACAGGAATGGTGAATTTGTAGTTTGAGAATTCATTTAAAAAAGAAAAAGGCACCCAGCCAGTGTGGCTCATTGGTTGAGCACTGACTCATGAACCAGGAGGTCATGGTTTGAATCTGGGTCAAGGCACATGCCCAGGGTTGTGGGCTCAATCCTCACTGGGGGTTGGGGGAGAGGTGTGCAGGAAGCAGCCAATCTGTGATTTTCTCTCATCCTCTCCCTTCTCTCTGAAATCAATCAAACATATTTTTAAAAATCAAAAGGCAAGTATCTAGATACTAAGGAAAAGAAGACAAAGACAGATACAGGAAACATCAGAGAGGAGGATTAGGAAGGGGCAATGATACGGTATATAAGGAACAATTGGAAACTATAAAGGGGGGGGGATAATGTTGTGTCTCTGAATCCCAGGAACAACCTTGAGAATAAAGTAACAAATAATGAGATTTTTTCATCCAAAAAACAAAACACGGAAATGTCTGAAAGCAAATAGAGTGGATGGGATTTTAAGTATTAGGTATGTATTGGTAAGCTTTGGAGCTTGAGTCACAACATAACTAGTTATAAAGGAGATGGTTTTAGAGAATAAAGATGCTTTCCCCCACAAACACTAGGAAAGAAAAAAAAACTACAAGAGAAGGATTAATGAGAGTAAGAAATATATAAAAGTTGAAGTGTTACATTTTTGATAGACTAGGTGGAGAGATGATATGCCAAGGAAGGGATAGGACAGCTGGGACTGGGGGCACGGAAAGAGAGACAAGGTCTAAAATAGCTCCCATGGGGAGAGAGCCGGGGAGTACAGAAAAGACAATTAAACAGACTGCCAAATAGCAGCAGAGAGCAGATTGAAGTTTGAAAGCATCCAGTTCTAATGAGCCAAATCTGCTACGCTGTTCGCCTCTAGCAGTGCTCTCTCTCCTGGGAGAAGCAGCAAAGGGAGCAGGAGTTAGAGGTAACCTGTTCTCAGGAATGCGTTGGATGAGGTCAAGGTTATTAATGAAGAGGCCAATCTTGTGTTCCTTGTTGGGAGTGAAAATCCACCTCATCTGAAGCGAGGAGGGCAACAATGGGTGCATCCGATCCAAGGAGGGCGGGACAAGTAATGATTGTGAATCCCAAGCTGAAAGTTGAAACTTTCAAGGAAATTAGAAAGCTTCTAATTTTCTAATCTCTCATCTCCCATTCCTCCACTCCAACCACCCCTGCTGAGACCACAGGAGCCAGGAGAAGCAGAAACTAAATGAGATAAGCAGATTCTTGTCAGAGGACTGCTGTGAAGTGAGCGCACGCAGGTGTGTGTGTGTGTGTGTGTGTGTGTGTGTGTGTGTGTGTGTGTTGGGGGGGAAGTGGGAATGAGGTGGGTGTTAGCATCAATACAATAAAAAGTGGAAATCTAAACTGCATTCAGTTCCAACACATTAGGGTCACTCACTGTTAAATATACTCCATGAAAAAAAAAAAGTGTCTCTATTTTTTTTTGTTATATACAGTTTAGATTACTAAATTATTACTTTCATATAAATATAGGCTTTGCTTTTTAATCAAATCTTCCCACTTCCTGTCGGTGCGATGCAATCATCTAGCGAAGAGGCGGCCCCTCCGCCCCTCTGCCTTCCCCTCACCCCACTCTTCACGTTGCTCATCTGCTCCAACCACCTCCACCTTCTTTTAGTTCCTGGAATCAATCAAGCTGATTCCCAGCTCCGAGCCCTTGTCAGCCTTCACCAGGCCTGCCAAGCTCTGCCTCCAGATCTTTCTGGACAGTCAGGTCTCCTCTGAGGTGTCACCTCCTTGGAAAGGCTTTCCTTGTCAAACTGAAGTAGCCTGGGATGTACTCTTTTCCCCATAGCCTTGTTTTGTTTTGTCTTTTATTATTAAGCCATTTTATCTATAATATCTTGCTCTTTTATTGTTTTGTGGTCTGCCTCTTCCATTTAGAATAGAACCTCCATGAGGAAATGGATTCTGCCTGTCTTGGTCACCATTGTATCACCAGCATTTCAAACACTTCTGAGCACACAGTATACACCCAAGTACTTGTCTAATGAATGAACACATGATTTTTTAAAACCTTAGTATTTTCATGCTAAGTATGATGGGAAGTTACATTGAGTAAGTGTTTATTCACAGGCTGTTACAAAAAGGGTAAAAAGGGTATTACTGCTGTCTCAGAATAACCTGAAAGATTTCATCTGCCTAATTCTAAGCAATAAATATTAGGAGAAAGCAAAATATTGAGAATGAAAGGATAGAGCAGGGGTGGGCAACCCCTGGCACACGTGCCAAACATGGCACACCAGTAACTTTTGCTGGCACGTGAAACCCTCTCTTATAATCTACCATTTACAATTTTTTTCTTAATATCGACTTTTTTATTTTTCAGATAAATTCAGTGTAGGTGCATCTTAGATAAATAAATAATTTTACATAACAAGTTATCTTAAAGACCATAGACATGGATTGACAAGAGAGAGGAAGAGCGATTTCTATGCCTATGCCTTAACTCTCCCTGCCTTCCTAGATCTGACCAGTGTTTTGGTTTTATCCACATACACTTGTGAATCTTTGTTCTCAGTGATGAATTTTGTTAAGACTCGTAATAGGAGTAGCCTGACAGATGAAAGCAGTAGATCGTGCATATCTCTGAAGGTCACGAAATATAAACCTGATGTAAAATCTCTGTCATCAGTGATGCAGCAGCAAAAGTCCCACTGATAATATCAAATGGAGTCATAAAGTTTTCTGTCAGACTATCAGTGTACATGTATACATTGAAAAATAAATGTATTTTTCATTATCATATAGTGTGTTTTTGTCGCTCGAATGAATTTTATTATTTCTTCAAGGTTCTTCACATGCATACACTTTAAGAGATATCAAGTAGGCGTAACATGTTCTCAAAAAATTAGGGTTGGAACGCAGAAGATTTTGAGTCAGAGATTTTGCTGATTTTGGCACGCACTCACAAAAAGGTTGCCCACCCCTGGGATAGAGGATGGAACATCCTTAAAAATGAATCTATGTAAATTTTAGTAAGATAACAAATAGACATAAAAATGTTTATGCTATTTTTATAAGGCTCAGGGAAGTCTGAAAATATAGATATATTTGATAGAATCTGAAACAGTATGGGATTTAATTAGAGCAAATACACAAGTGAAATGTCAGATAAATTTTCCATGATATAATTTCTATAAATTGTGAGTAATATTTATGCTCTTTGGCTTGCTATATTAGATCTAGAAAGCAGGCTTAATTAAGAGGTTACGAGGAAGCAGATTTTAATCTCTTCTTCATAAAAGAAAATATCTAATTAAGAAACTCAGTCTCCATTAAGGTTTCATATTTTCTGTGAAAAGCAATCTCTGTCAGTTCATTGTTTTGTTATTGTTTCGATTTAAAAGAAAGGCGGGAGGGCCCGGCTAGTATGGCTCATTGGTTAAGCATCAACCTGTGAACCATGAGATCACAGTTAGATTCCTGGTCAGGGCACATGCCCAGGTTGTGGCTCAATTCCTAGTAGGGGGCATGAAAGAAGCAACCAATCCATGATTCTTTCTCATCATTGATGTTTCTATCTCTCTCTCCCTCTCCCTTCCTCTCTGAAATCAATTAAAAAATATTTTTAAAAAATAAATAAAAGGGAGGTGGGAGGAAATATTAAAACCTACAGTCCTAACAAATAATGAAATATTACAAAACTTCTAATGACCTTATGTAAGACATTATATACTAACCATGGCCTTTTGAAATATGAAGACATGTTAATTACATAAGGAATACATAAGTAGCCGAAACCGGTTTGGCTCAGTGGATAGAGCGTCGGCTTGCGGACTGAAAGGTCCCAGGTTCGATTCTGGTCAAGGGCATGTACCTGGGTTGTGGCACATCCCCAGTAGGAGATGTGCAGGAGGCAGCTGATCGATGTTTCTCTCTCATCGATGTTTCTAACTCTCTATCTCTCTCCCTTCCTCTCTGTGAAAAAATCAATAAAATATATATATATATATATAAAGGAATACATAAGTAAACTTAAAAAGCAATCTGCTTCAAAATTTCCTTAAGATGTCCATGTAGAAGTCAAAAATCAAAATAATTAATAAGGGAACCTCAGACAAATTCTATTGGGGAGACATGCTACAAAATACCTGGCCTGTACTTTTGAGTATGTCCACGTTAAGAACACAAAGTAAGGTTGAAGAATGTCTCCATCTTGGGAGTAAGAAGACAAGCCATCCTTAAATTGATGTTGAAACAGGGGGGAAATAGCTTGGATAGAAATTACTATGACAACTAATGATATTTGACCTTGCCCTAAGAACTAAATGGTAGTAATGGTATCGTTAAATTTCCTGTTTTAAAATTTCACTGTGATTTTTGTAGGGAAATGTCCTCATTCTTAAGAAAGAAACATAAACTAGCAATAAACAGGAAAAAAGAATGGATAGATAGGTTGGTGAATGGAACTAACGAAAGGCTTCTAGGGCTGTCAAGTGAAACAGAAACTTCTCACGTGTCAGTAACTAGAATAATAAGCAATTGGTAAGTTACAAGCAGGTGTGTCAAAGACAGAAGCATATACGAAATACACCAATAAAAACTGCAACATCTGCTGTTTAAGTTCTACCAATATATGACTACTTCAATAAATAAGATGACTAAAAATTGAAATTTAAATGTAAAGATTTTCTTAAATTAAAAGCCTTTGTAAATTGACTGTATTCTTTATCAACATATGGCATTTTAGAAATACACTATCATATCATTTAAATATTAAGTTAAAAAACTAAATAGAGGACTTAAACCATAAAATATTCTACAGAAATCAAATTTCCGGTATAGATTGATGAGTTCAATGTCTACTCACTGTTCTTAAAAATCTTAATGTTTAAACTGAAGTCATTACTATAATAGAATGCTAGAAAATGACAAACAGCTTCAAGGTGGTTATTTTATGATTCATGCTTTAAAGAGAAAGAAACGCTTATAGAGATTATGTATATTGCCCAATTTTCAAAGAGGTGTTATTTGACAGGTGTAGAAAAATTGCAATGCCTTCTTCACCCTGTTCCTTGGACAAAGCTTTCTACCAAGGTGAGAGATATTTGAGAATGTAGTTTCCCACCTGGCTTTGAAGTTTAAATGTTTCCATGTTACTGCCTATGTTATTTTCTATAGTACTATAGTTTATACATAATAACTAGCATTTTAAGATTGTTAAAACAATACTGGTTAAAATATTGAGAGCTAAAATATGTCTTTCTTTCTCATTACTTGTAGAAAGGGTACAACACAACTGGAATACAACACATATACTAGTATATACATACATATATGTATACAATTACGTGGATAGTATATTATTCCTCTCAGACACCTTTCAGGTTCCAAACGCTCAGGCCCCGAACAAAGTACTCTAATTATTGTTTCATTCCTTTTGACAATTTTACTCTCCTTAGAGAATAGAAAATTGGGGTATATCAATGCTACACTGTGTCTTAACAAATAACACACAGCATGTAGCTTATTCCAAAGCAGAAAAAGAAGAAAAAATATGCTTCAATTTTTTTTTTGGTCAAGGTTCATCTGGGGAAATCGACTGACCCATTTTGACATTAAAGTGCTGCTTTAGCACATGTGCCCGTGCACGCATGCACACACACACACACACACACACACACACACACCCAGGAATTTTCCATTGAGGTTGCACATAGCAGCATATCAAAGCGCTGTCAGTGACACCCTGAATCACCATCCCCAAGGCAAGAATGTGCATGCTGAGTCCAGGCTGCTCACTAATTATGCAGAATTTACTTTAACCTTAAGTCTTTAAAGAAAAATTTTGATTTTAGAAAATGCAAGACTGTAATAAAAACAGAACATCATAATCATTTCTAAGGAGTCATCTCAGTTGCGTTGTTTTTTTTTTTTTGCAGTGAGTATTCCTGAGTTAATATTACATCTGCGATCACCACCACAGCAAATCTTCACATTAAAAGTATCAATTTAATATTACAAAGAAATTAAGAGGCAAGTCATCATTTTCAACATTGTGAGCTGAGAAATTTAACCCAATTTGTTGACAAGCATTGTGCATATAACATAAGCCATTATGAAATAAAGAAACGTGATGGTATATCTCTGTTTTTACTCACCAGTTGTTTCCACAATGCCTTCTAGGATGACGACAATCTCGAACTGTTCAGTTTGCATGCTTCGCTGGGATAGGTCATAAAAGGGGCTTTTGGCATCGATCACGTGGCAAATCGTGAGGGGGGAAACAAGAAAAAGTTGATCTGCCCCTGTACTAAAACCTACATCCAGCTCAAGTTGATCAAGGGGAAGGAACTCACCCTCAGGTGTCTGCCGAGACTAGACAAGCACACAGAAAAAGAGAAGAAATCACCACTTGCACTGAAATTTTCAAGGCAGCCTAACAGTAATTTACATCATTGCCAACATTCTGCACTATCAATCATCAGCAACAAACTCCAAACAAATCTTTATGCAGCTATGTTCTGGCAAATGGGCCGAAATCCCGCATAGCTCATGCGGGACATCCATGCATTATTTATAATATACGACTTACTATAATTACCATTCCCTAACTCGTGAGCTTTGGAGAAATGCCTGGTCCAACAATGGCTGTTAGGACAAACTGTGCAACTGAAAGTACATGTGCTACTTCTTGACATAAATTGCTGCATGGGAACCCATTGCATGGCAGATATTTTCTCAGAAAGCAAATAAGCAGGCAATTCTTATGGAGTTTGTTAAAGCTGAAGAAGGTTGATCAAAATTTAAAGTGAGATTTATTTCATTAATACAAAGCAAAACTTAAGAATTTATTTTCCAGGACTTTTGAAAAGCAACAAATAGATATAAAATAGAAGAGTGGAGATGTTACCATATTAAATTATGTTATGTACACACACAACAGTTCACAGTAAAAATAAAAGGCAGATGCTATTATTTAATGGCTTTCAAACTCCTAATAATAAATTGCATTAAAGTTGTTCACTTCTCTATTTATTTTATGAATTTTAAAGTAGTGTACAAAATTGGGCTAAAGAGAAATTTTTAAGACCAAAATGCCATTTAATAATCTATATTGGATAAACTTATGGTTTATTAAAACTTTCATGAGGCAGCGGCATCTAATATCAATCAGCATAAATCACTGTAAACCCTATTGAAACTTAAATATGCAAATATTTAAAATTAGCAAACCACGAAAGCAAACCTATTTTCTATTCATTTTTACTTTATTTTCCATGTCTGTTACTTATAAGGATCATATATAAACAAATATTAAAGTTTAATTTATATAATGATGCTTGCTGTTTGTGAAATGGGGCTTGGAAACATTTAACAGGTTCTTTGCAAAGCTAATTTAATGAACAAAATAGAATCACAGAATCTATTAACAGGTCTGTCCAATGAAGTGGTAGTTGGAAGAGAAAATCCTTACTTTCAAAATTCCAAGAAATACATTGGCTTTTTATGTAGAATAGATGAGTGTGAAAACACTGAGAAATGTGCTTTAGGAAGATGTACTCTATTGCAAAACAGAACCAAGAGTTTCAAATTGGTGGGCAATTGTACGGCAGCAAGTGCCACAAAGAGTTTCAATAGCAGAATTTCAGAGGCTATTTTCTAACTAATGATACTCAGGACTTTTATTTGTGTAGAAAAAAATCCAATGAAAATATTGAGACTATTTATCTTCTCTACCTTGTGAGTGGTTCATTAAAAAACAAAAAAAAGACATGAAAGAGATTATTGATAAGAAAGAAAAATCCATGAAAAAAACCTGATAGTGCAAAAATAAAAACAGCAGCTCTACCAACCAATATTAGAGAAAACTGGGTATTTCTGGGCTAGTAGAATTCACCTGTGTTTCTGAACCTGTCTTCAACCCAGTAAAACATGGATGAGACCAGCTTCTTTTCAACTACACAGTTGTATAAGTATTGATTAATATAACACAGTAAAAGCCAAAATCAAAACAAAAACCCTGTGTCACTGTTATCTCATCTACTAAGAAACAGGTGCTATATAAACACAAGGTGGTACTCTGATGTTTATAATTGATAAACAGATATTGGTAATTTTATTAACTATTCTAAGCTCTGAAATTTCAGTACTAAATGGAAGTGTTCACAAAGATAATTCTATAAAAACTCAGTTTCCCATTTGTTTAAAAAATCATTTTCCCCAAAGAAGATACATTTTTCTAATGATTATATATGTACCTCAAAATTAAATTTCATCTTCCTTTTTTTTGTATAGCTTTGCTATTAAGCCTCTGTCTCATTCTAAAAGCTTTTGAGTAAGTAATTAACTTTTAAATTCACTGATTATCCAACAACCCATGACAAGAAGTAGCCTAGAAATACCAGGTAGGCAGTCTATCAGGAGAATGCCAACCTAGAGTAAGAAATATTTTGTTTTTAGCAAAGCAGTTTCTTCACATATAGGTAATTTAGACTTAAATATGCATGGAAATGCTCTATTCAAAGTCCATACACCTTCTTATTTAAAAGAAATCGGTCCTACATACTCAAAATTATACCTTCCCTCCCACCACTACCAATGCTTTATGTCCTATCCAAGTATTGGTAGGAAAAACTTGACACTGTACCTCTTACGTGGCACTGTGGATAAAGTAGTAACATTACATTGCTTTGAAAGATGTTTTCCATGTTTATATATTTTTCAAGTAAGTGAAATTCCCTACGTATTAATTGAAAAGTATTTGCCAGTGGATACTATCTAATTTACCCTTCTTTTAAATGACTCGGAGACTCTATATCCCCAATTTTATCTTCAAGTCTTCTTTATGTTAGACAATCAAATATTTCAACTTTCTTACCTCCTTGACTTTTGTTTGCTTTCTTCACTTATTATAGACTGGGAAACCTATTAATCACTGTGGGTTAAATAGAATGCTTTTTTATTTATAAGAGAGGAGGATGTGGTTTTAGTTGGAAGGTGCTTGGAGTTGTGGACTTGTTTAAAATCTGAGCTCCTGGTTAGAGCAAGTTTATGTTCAATCAAACACCTATGATGTTCTAGAAACCTACATAAGCCTACAGAATACATTTTCAGAAGCATAGACTTCTACTCTAGGCTTACAAAAAATTCTAATCTAGGTTTTTCTAATTCTGATGCAATTGCAGACATTTTCTGGGGCCAAGGGGAAAATGCATAGTTTTAAGTCTCTGGACTTGTATAAGCAGAGTGAGAAATCTTTTGTTCAAGGAACTGTGATATACACATGTATATGAAGAGGAGAGGGGAAGGGAGGGGAGGGGAGGGGAGGGAAGGGGAGGGGAGGGGAAGAGGAAGGGGTTATGCATGTCCTTTATAAAATTAAAGCATGATCTCTACCTGGACTATGTAATAAATCAGCAGCATTGATATTCCATTGATATTTCTAATTCTCTTATTTAACTATCAATTGGCCCAGAAATTTTGACAATAGGTGTAAGAAATTTTAGATAAAAACCAATTTAACCTTTATTATGTTATCTCTTATGATATATAAGAAGAAATCTTTCTTTTATAGAGCAATTTGTTAATGGTTCAATTGTATCCTTTAGTTCTTTAAACCTCCTAATTTCAAAGGGAACATAGAACCATGATCATTTTCTAGATAAAATTGTGTAAATAGATATGATGGAGATCAACAATAATTCAAAACAACTGCTAAAGATTAGGATTGATGTAGTAAAGAGTGGATAACTAATGTTGACGTCAATTGATGAAATAATCACTTAGAACTACAAAACTACTGAGTAAACAGGAAAGTGAGAAAAAAGTGAAAAGAAATTCATCGGAATTTGGAAATTCTTAAAAATTCAGAACATAATTTGAAAGCAATAGGACCGGAGTTGGCTTTAATACAACTTCTATTTTCAATTATATAGAATTTTGGGAAGGAAATAAAAACTTTCCTCCATTTGAAAGGTTTTCTGGTTGACTGAACTATAACAAATGCTGGAAGTTAAAATAAAAATCAAAGAAATCTATAGCTTAAAGTTTGTTTAAATTTACTGCCCAAAAATTATAATTAGGAAATCATGGATTTTTAAAATGATTGTTTTTACAATTTAGGTTGTGAAAATCATTTCTAAGTTATTTTTCACAAATAATAAGAAAAATATTATTATTTAAAAATAGTATTCCTATGATACAGATTTTAAATTATGTGCAAATGAATACATGTATAGAATTTAAGGCTTGTTGCTCATTGTATCGTCACATGTACTAATTTCAAAGAAGCAGGTAATGTCAAATGACTTTAAACTGAGAGTCCAAAAAGGCCCACACAATAATTAATTACAATTCTGACTACAGGTGGAAAAAGATTCAAGTCAGAGATGACTAGAAGGGACTATCATGATAGTCCCCAATCACATACTTTACTGATAAATGGCTTTCATATTATAAAAAAAAAAAACAAAAACAAAAAAACCTGTTGAGCACTTGTGCAAAGATATACACACACAAACACACACACACACACACACAACTGGAATACACATTTAGCACTGTCTTGGCATAGCAGATCCACATTTGGTCATCCTCCTTCTGGGAGATTTGTGACCAGTTGTTCCCATTCATTCAGCAAGCACACACTTCACCAATACAATCAATCTCATTGCTGACTTTCTCCCATTTCTCTAACCCATTGCTCCGTTCTAATTATAACCACTGTGGTCTGTCCTGGCTCCGAGGGAGGCTTGGGAAATTTTGAATGAAACATTTAGTCGCTATCATCTGACTCATGAAATTTACCTCTATCGTGTTCTAATGGTTCTCAACCTGTGGGTCGCGACCCCTATGGCGGTCGAATGACCCTTTCACAGGGGTCACCTAAGACCATCCTGCATATCAGATATTTACATTACGATTCATAACAGTAGCAACATTACAGTTACGAAATAGCAACGAAAATAATTTTATGGTTGTGTCACAACATGAGGAACTGTATTTAAAGGGCCAGAAGGTTGAGAACCACTTTGATCCACACCCCATCACCTCCCACAAGTCCCTACTGCAAAAGGGCACTGAAGGCCAATTATAGGGAAAGGGAAAGAAAGAAAAGGAAATCAGGCCCAGCTGGAGAGGGTAAACCAGTCTTGCTAAACACCTCCCCAGGATTTTATCAGTAATTTCACTTCTCCTTAAGTGTGTGTGTGTGTGCGTGTGTGTGTGTGTGTGTGTGTGTGTGTGTGTGTGTGTGTTGAATATATGCTGAAGTCAGGAAGAAAACACATGGAATGAGGTCAGAGTACTCTCTGGAAGCTAAAATTAGGAAATGAGCCCAAATGCCAGCACCACGATAAGGAATAAAAAATGCCTTGTGACTGAAAGCAGTTTTGGCAATGGTTTTGGGACTCAGACCAAAATTAAGGTCAGGTAGAGAAGTGTGTGGATGTATCATTTTATTTAGACCATCTACAATTAAAGTGCGCATTTCTTTTGACTATGTAAGCTTGACATTCCATCAATATCAAGTGGAAAACCCTATGGCCAACATCAATTCTAAAATAAAGATTTTTTAATACTAAGCTACTTATCCCATAAAAATATGTTCACTTTATAAAAAGAAAGTACCTCATGGAATGGAATGGAATTTGTGTTGTAATCAATCATGTGAGACTTTTATGCCATTCAAATGAAAGAATAGCTTTATAATTATTTAGGGGCCTTTTATGGAATTTATAATAACTGTGGACAGAATTTGTATCCTTCCATGCACAAGTGCCCTCCTACTTACAAGCAACCTCAAATGCATTAAATGCCTTTTCCTGCTTCCCTTTATCATTTCTCCTTACCTACTGCTGTTTATATTTGGACCTTTATTTCCCTTATTTATTCAGCCTGTATTCTCCTGAGTACAAGCCACCTTGTCCTTTTCAGTACTAAGTTAAAAATAAAGAACAAAAGCAAACAAAACAACATATTACTACTATTATTTTTTTAAAATAATAACAATTATAGATTTTAAAATTATTGTACCTGTGTCAGAGAAAACAAAGCTAGACTAAATAGGAATTGTGTTCTTTTTTTCCCCAAGTCATAATTAATCCATGTAAAAAAAATCACCCAAATTATAGGATCTAGCTCTAAGAATTCTGGAGTATTCAGCTCTAAACTTTTTCAATATTTTTATTAACAGCTTATATGATGTTCAGAAAAACTGTTTTTGTAAAATAATCATTTATAGGTTTAACTTTTTTAAAAAAGAAGTTAAAAACTAAAGTGCAAACTGGCCTGGCTCAATCAGTGAAAGAGTCCAACAATTTTGTTTTTTATTGCATCTTCACTTGTTCACACGTATATGAGTAAGCCAGATAACACCCAATTTTGAGTATCCATATAAATAAAGAATTTAAAAGTGATACAAAAATAATGTATGTGATACACTAGAAGAAGATTGTAGACCATTACTTTTTCAACAAGTGAAAATTAAGGGTTGCACAGCTGACCTCCCAGGAAAGAAAGAAAACGACTACCTGCAACAAATAAAAATATAAAGAAATATACTTTCATAAGAAAAATTTTTCCTTATCTCTTTATTTCAAAATATGGATCCAATAATAGTTGATTTTAGGTTTACTTTATGTGAATAAGGATTAACTGAGTGCCTATATGTCATATATACATATGACAGCTTCTGAATAAGTTTGTAAATTCCTGAATAATATATCAAAAAAGACAATTAAAACCTTCCCCTAATAAGATGTAAATCTAGGGCAGTCAACCTCTAGTATTAGATTTGTAGAAAGAAGTATGTGAAATGTCCAAATCCTTTATACCCATCAGTAAATTACAGGGTCCAACATTCCAGCCATCAATCTCAACTCCCTAATCCAGACATTTTTATTAAAACTTTCAACTAGATGATGTATTAACATGACATTGCTATTCATTAGTCACTATATTTTAGGTCAAAAGAAAAAGAAAACTAGAATAAATATAAAAATCTAATAAAAATCAGCATGAAGACAAAAATAAGAGAATAGTCATCTTAAAAGAGTTGATAAACTTATAAATATTAATGTAAAAATAACTTCATAGTATATTAATGTTTTTAATTTAATCTGCTTCCTTTTTTGTTTTCTGAGTAGAAAAAGGACCAACTGCTCCAGGCATAAAATTGGAAAATCTATATTTAAATAAATAAATTTCAGTATTCACAAGCTTGGAAGACAGAAATAGTGTTGAAGTAAAATTTGCTTTCATATAAGTGAATAACAATTAAAAACAGGGCAGAGAAGTTATAAAAAACTTCCATCAAAATGTAGACTTCAACAGAAATATGCATGAAAACTCATATCCTTATTCTTACAGTGATTTGTATGGCAAATAATACAATAATTAATAATGCAAGAAAAAACTGGTTTACATACTCACAACTGTGAATCTACATTTTTTTTTTATTACAAAGAGGACGGGAGAGGGAGAGAGAGATAGAAACATCAATGATGAGAGAGAATCACTGATAGGCTGCCTCCTGCATGCCCTGCATTGGGGACTGAGCCTGAAACCAGGGCAGGTGCCCTGACCTGGAATCGAACCCTAACCCCCAGGTTCATAGGTTGAGGCTCAACCACTTAGCCATGCCAGCCAGGCTGTACACCTATTTTTGCCCAAGTCTGTACTAGTATAAGTGAAATTAAATTAGGTAATAGGAATAACATACATAGACTATAATTACTACCATTAAATATAATGGGTGTTGGTTCCTTAAAATTCTGTATATTTCTCTGTATTAAATACACATAAATCTTATATTTAAAATATCAAACGGGGGTTAAAGGAGGAAACTGAATGTGTGTAGTGATTTTTATAAGAAGCTGTATAAGACTAATATCAAAATAGTATACTATATGATTTGGTGTAGGTTCTCTTTTAAAATATAGTTGGCTGTTTTAGGTCAATTCATATCAGCCCCTCAAAAAAATAAGGGAAACATATTAAAAGTAAATCCCCCACCTAATTTTGCTGAATGTTATCAGTTCCCTAATAAAACATGACTCCTTTTTAGTGAAGTCTAAGGAAATAATGCGAACTATGAGAATTCATTTTAATTACCATGGTTACAAGAAAAATCAACTTCAAACTACAACTGGCTGGATGATGAGCTGCCTGCCACCAATCAACTTTCTTGCTTCACAAAAAAGCAAGAGAGAATCCCCCCATATTTTGTTTAAATACATATTTATGCCACATGCCAATCATTTTTAACTTCTAGCAATGATATCTTCCTAACAAATCAAAAGCAAAATATTTTATAGGAATATCATACATATTGCTTTAATTAGATGTTTTTATCACCTTGTGTTGATATAGCACCTTGGTTTAAAGTTGCCAACACTATCAATCTTTCATTATTTTTTTTAAACAGGACATTCCTTAAGGTACATGTGGTACATGGTCTTATGCACAGAAATCATTATTAATGTTCTGAACCACTGTAACGACTGAATAATGCATATTCATTGTACCTTTGTAAAAAACAAACGAACAAACAAAAAATTGATATATAAATTAATTCTAATTATTTCTGGCTTTTTTAAAATAAAACTTGATAAAGTCTAAAAGCACCTAAAATATGTTGCCTTAAAAGGATATTTGCTTTAATAAATGGCTTTACATATTTGGAAAACTAGAGAACAGCATGTAAATGACCTTTAAAGTCTAATTTTAAATTTCCAATAGAGCAATCAATATGGTAATCTACTCTTCAATAAGAATTTCAAAGCAACACATAACATGGGTTCCTTGAGAGACTGCACTGTATTAACAAAGTAGGTCTAACACAGAGAGATTATACATCTTGTTCTATTAACATAACAAGCACATATTACAAATATCAATGCAATAAACATATCTACAACACAACTGCTTAGCTTAACCCAAACTACTCACTCAGTTCAAACAGTGGTCAGTAACACAATATGCTAAGTTAAATAAAAAAAGCTGTATGTAGCTCATTGAAGTTAATTATACAGCATATGATCTATTCAAATTATTTATTGCAGTTATCTTAATGAACATGTACATCAGAAACAGGTTGAAAATTTTCCACCATGCCCTACAAACTTTAATTTCTACACTGTCTGTAAGCATAGTAAATACGTGTCTGATGTGGAATGACAGAACAACTGAACTGCTTTAATCTAACAATTTGCTGAGCAACATGGTCAAGTCATAGGGTAAGATCTCATACGTGAATCATGAAAACGACACGAGGTCCAAACTTTTCAAAGCAGACTGGATCACCTTTAACTGCAACCTAAGTTGAGACTATGTAAAACAATATGTATTTGTAGAGTGCAAATTGAATTTTAAAGCCAAATCTCAACTTATAAATGTAACCGATTCTCATTTTATCAATGCTAAATTTGGAAACTGGCTACGGTTCTGTATGCAAGCTCAGATAAATTTTCATGATTTCATTTAAGGGCACGCTTTTAAAGTTGTGAATACTTGAAAACTACCCAAATCCATCCAAAAGAGGAATTGTAAATAACACTCAGAGAACTGGGCTTATATCCTGGTTCCCAGACTCTAACTGGCTGAGTGATGAGGGTGGGTTTCTCTTCTTGTTTGTAGTAGTGCCCTCTAACGACTAGATGAACTTGGCTTTAGCAACCACTCTTAGGTGCCATTTGTTTTAGCATTTACACTGCTGATGGTAGGAGGCAATCTTCTTTAATGGATGCTGAAAAGCTTTAAGTGAAATCGGTAATTGACAAAGGCTTCATAGAACTAGGCAATTGAGAATAAAATTAACAAGAGGCTCTACAGGAAAAGCACTCAAGCTTTCACAGAATACTTCTCTAGGAAAATATTTAGCAAAAGTAAAATGTTAAAGAACCAGGTGTTGTTTCTTCCACTTTATGAACTGTTTTTTTTTGTTTTGTTTTGTTTTGGTTTTGTTGTGTGTGGTTTTTTTTTTTGGGGGGGGGGAGGGGGGCTCTGTGTTCATTCAAAAGATGGCCCTAGACAGAGTTACTGTTCCTGGCTCTGGAGGAATAATCCACCTGCTGATATTATTAAGGAGGGGGAGGGGGAAAGAAATAATGAAAGGAAGAAGAGCTCTAAGTAAAAGTTGGCTAAGTTCAGCACCTATTTCTTCCAAATAAAAGCTGCCCAGTTCTAGTACCCGAAATTTAAGGAAGCAAAGTATTGACAACAAATCAAAAGAGCTCTAAAGAGCAAAGCAGCAAGGGTAAGGCAGAAAACAGGGCACACTCATTCACCTCTGGGCTCCAGAAAACCAGCGCACTCCTTAAGTGTCACTAGTCCAGAAAGTGATACAAGCACAACCAAACGATGCCTAGGAAGAGCAGGCGAGGGAGTGGAGCCAGGGCAGTACTGCCCACTGTGCTTTCTCGGCCCAAGCCCCCCACCCCACCCTCCCCCACGGAAGTTTACCTGTGGCGGAAGGTGAGACTGAGGGGGTGGGGTGGGTCTCAGGCTGGAGGGGGCGCGGTGGCCGGGTGGGGAAGGGGGCGGGTCGCACTTACTTTGAGCAGCTTGCAGCGGATCTGCGCGGAGACCATGTGGCTGTTGCGCAGGTTGCCCACCCGGAACATGAGCGTGAGTTTGCCGTCCCGCATGGAAATCACCGCGTGCTCGCTGAACATCAGGGTCTCCGCGCGCTTCTTGGGCTGGGACATCTTGATGAACATGCAGCCGATGAGGAAAGCGTCCACGATGGAGCCGAGGATGGACTGGAAGAGGAAGAGGATGATGCCCTCGGGGCACTTGTCGGTGATGTAGCGGTAGCCATAGCCGATGGTGGCCTCGGTCTCGATGAAGAAGAGGAAGGCGGAGGGGAAGTTATAGACATTGGCCACGCAGGGCGTGTAGTTGCCGACGTGAGCTTTGTTGAGGTCGCCCCGAGTGTAGGCGATCACCCACCACATGGACGCCATGAAGAGCCAGGCCACGGTGTAGGTGAGGATGAAGATGAAGAGGTTCCAGCGCCACTTGAGGTCCACCAGGGTGGTGAAGAGGTCCGAGAGGTAGCGGCTCGTCTCGCTGCCCAGGTTGCCGTGCTGCACATTGCACCGGCCGTTCTTGTCCACGAACCGCTGCCGCTTCTTCTTGGGCACCAGCTGCTGCTGCGGGCCCTGGCCCGGCCCCTGGGGCTGCAAGCCCGAACCGCTGGACGAGGTGGTCACTACCTGGTAATCGTCCCCAAATTTCCTTCGGAGTGCAGACATAATACGGAGGGGCGAGCCAGATTCACACGCGAAAGTGAAGGCGCAGGAGCCGAGCGCTGCAAACCAGCACCAATAAGGAGGTGGGGGCGGGGGAGAGAGCGGGGAGCCGAGGGGGGTGGACAAAAGAGAGCGCACCTGGCTTGGGGGGCGCAGCGGCCGGGAGCGGCGGGCTCTGCCGCCGCCGCTCCTCCCCTGGGACGGAGGCTGGCCTCCCCAGCCGAGTCTCTAAAAAGTGTCCTCCCGCCCTCGAGGCAGGAGGGCGGCCAGGACCGCAAGCGCAATTTCGCCTCCAAGCTTCCCGGGGCGTCTCTTTTCTTCCCCCACCACCGGCATCCCGGCCACCCCTTCTCGCCTGGCCCAGCCCTCCTGACTGTCCTCCCCAGCTGACTCTTTAAATGAATAGTTGGCAAGCGAGTTCCACTCCACCTGCCAACTCGCCAGGCTGCCCAGGCTGCGTTACCTGCTGGGACCAGACCCTCCCCCTCCCCCGCCGCTCCCGGATCGCCCGCCCTCCCCGGGACGGCTCCCGCCTGCCCCCGGCGCTCCCCCTCCTATCTTTTGGCCCAAATCCCGCCCCAAGGCATGTCTGCCAAGTAGTGTTGCAACACCCCTTACCCACGCCTCCAGGCTCAGAGTCCCCCGCTCCGCACTCCAGAGAGGTGTCTGCTGGCCGCCGAGTTTCCGTGGGCGCCCCCAGGCCCTCGGGCGGACCCCGAAGGTCCCCAGCTGCCCCCGCGCGCAGCGGAGACGCGGCGGGGCCAGAACCCGGCGCACTCACCCCGCGGAGACGGCGCCGCGGCCGCGGGAGCCCGGCCTCGCTCTGCGCTCAGGGCTGCTTCCCTCGCCCCCACTTTTCCTGCTGTACCTCGATGGGCGCCGGCGCAGTCCCCCGGAGCCCCGTAACTTCCAGAGGGCAGCACGCTGCCCCCACCAGAAGGGTCCTGGCGCCGCGGGCACAGACTGATGGGGGCGCGGGACTTGGGGGTTCCTGGACGCCGCGCTTTCCCAGCTGGCGGCGGCGGCACCGTGGTGAGGGTTCGAGCCTCGAGCTGCCGGTCACTTTGAGGTTAGAGGCCAGCGGCACTCCAGCTTTTCCTCCGCGGCACGGTGCTTTCCTTCACCTCTGTCTTCCTAGGACCTAGGTCTTCCTACTCCCGGCCCGCGCCTCGGGGGCCCGGGGAGAAGACGCCAGGCGCCTGCGGGAGCGGCGGGAGAGCGGGGCTGTGCGATGCGTGTGATCAGCTGCAGAGCCGCGCTAGCCCCGCCTGTCCCCGCTTCCCCCGCGGCTCCACCAGCCCGAATTGCACCTCCGCGCCTCAGTTGAGCCTGCAGTGTCTGGCAGCTCGGGAAAATCGAGCTTCTCCAATGAGAAGCGATTCTCCATTGGCTCCCAACCGCCAGGCAACACTCCTTCGCCGCTCCGCATCAGGCAGCAAGCCCCCAGCAAGCAGCAGATGCTGGTCTCTGAAAGCAAAGGAGTACAATCTGTCTCTATAACTAGGGCTCTCATTGAAACGGATGCCTGGATCGGGGACTGCATCACAGAGATCCCAACTGGCTCCGAGATAAGCATGTCTAGAACTCAAAGTTGCAAGTAGCCAAGGGGGCCTTGGGATGGGAACAGAAAGGAGAAGAAACACTTATAGGAAAGCTCATAATCTCTCCTGAAAATGGCTCCATTAAAAAGGTTCAGGATGTCCAGAGTTAACGCGTGGCTGTAATTGAGGGAAGAAGGCTGGATTGTAATGGCCCAGCTTGGCAGTTAACTTAATGGAGGGTCAAAGTGCAGAAATAGCTCATACAGTGCCCATGTGTAAATACCAGCTTATTTACCACTTTTCATGTTTGTTTTAAAAATGCCATGGTATCTTGTGGCACAGTCATTACATTCAGGCCTTTCAGTACAGATGTATAAAATTGATTTTGTTAGAAAAAATATCATCAAATCCTGAGATTAGTAAAGCAAAAGGCTGCTATAAGACTCTCAAGCAAAGGAAAATAGGTACATAATCACTCGACCAATTCTCTGCCTATAAGCACTCCCCCCTACATCTCCACCCTTAAACCTTAGTGCAGGCAAGCATGTGTGGCCTTCTCATCCACAAACCAAGGGCTTTTCACTGTCATTTAGTTAAAACAGCTACCCGGAGTTACAGGCGCTTCTCCTGCAGGCCGTCTGATAAGAGGCCAGTCATCCTCTTATTCTTTAGGATTACATAAGAAGGGAAAGTGACACTGCGGAAAGTGGGAAATGCTCTGGACCTGGAATCATAAGACCTGATGTGGGTCCTGGCCCTGCCATTCACAAACTGTGTGACCTTGAACAAGTAGCTAAGTATATTTGGGCCCCAGTTTTCTTCTCTGAAAAATTGGGAGTTTCAACATATTTCCAAAATTTGCATGGAAAAAGAGAATGAATGTGGTTCTTTTAACTACTTTTGCTGCCAGGGATGCTATCTCCTGGGCTATAAAAATGCAACAAGGCCAAGAGGAGATTAGAAATGAGTTTTTGGAGTTGACTCCATCCAGTGAACTAACACGGGCAATGTCTTCTTATTTCTGACTGCTCTCCCTCTAACTCAGCGGTTCTCAACCTGTGGGTCGCGACCCCTTTGGTGGTCGAACAACCCTTTCACTGGTGTCGCCTAAGACCATCCTGCATATCAGATATTTACATTACGATTCATAACAGTAGCAACATTACAGTTATGAAGTAGCAACGAAAATAATTTTATGGTTGGGTCACAACATGAGGAACTGTATTTAAAGGGCCAGAAGGTTGAGAACCACTGCTAACTCATTATGCCCTTAACAGGCTGGCTTCTTTCAATTATTAAAACCCACCAAAGCATTATCACCATCCTTGTACCTTTGTGTTACCAGTTCCCTCTTTCTGGAATGTTCTTGCCCTACTATTCCATGTCACTGGCTCCTTCTTTCAATCAGCCTGAATGCTTCTTTCTAGGGAGACCTTTCCTAGCCCTGTACTCTCTGTCACATCAGTTTGGCTCGTTTTCTTCACAACACTTTTTTTCTAAAGGGTATTATCTTCATTTGTTTGTTGTCTCTCTCTCATTACATCACAGTCTTGCAATGCAAGCTCTACAAGAACCAGAACTTTGCCTCTCTCTTTTACTATGTCCCTAACACCTGTCATATACCAGGTCCACAATTAATATCTGTTGGATCAATAATATGTACCAATCCATATTACTAGGAACTCCACATACTTTGAAACTCTCTCTGAGTAATACAAAATTAAAAGTCATCACTAAGTCAGGTCACTTATATGATTTAATATAAAAGAAAATTAAATAAAAAAGGAATACTTCCTATGCTTCTTAGGTATAGAATGTATATTCAATCAGATGCCAAATTCTTTTGATTGTACCACTGCAGTATCTCTCATATGATTTCCCCTCTCCCTTTAAAAATGCTACTATCTTTCTTTAAATCCCAATTTCAGTTTAGGCCCAATGTGAAATGATTTTCTTGCCTTCAGTCTTTTACACCTTCAAACTATCCTACACAGTATTACTAGATCTATTTTCTTGGAATCATAAAAAGTTTGGTAAGGAAATGAAAATGAAAGAGTTCTCTGATTATTTCATTCGATTATTTTATTCCCAAGCTTTTAAACATTCTCACTTTAAAAAAACACACTTTCCTATGAGAAACCTTTGCCATTTTTCAGCAACCAAATTTACAAACAAATAATTTGATACCTCAAGAGACATAATTTAATCTAATCCTCTCCTTTAACAAATAAGCACATTGAGGCTAGAAAGAGAAAATAATTTGTTCAGTATTAGAATTGACAAGTGAAAACGCTGAGATTTGAACCCAGAACATTGTACCTCCAGAACCAGAATGCTCTGCCATCCCTTACAAGGTGCCTGGAAGACAGAGTAGGATTTCTGATTCATATCCAGGGCCACCCTTCACTACACCATGCTTCTCAGAAGCTTGAGATCTCAGGTCCTTACAATATGCCTAACCTCTAGTTCCAAAATTATCTCCTACCCTGCCTTTAATGGGGGCAATACTCCAACCAACTTTGACTGTTCTCAATTCCCCAAAAATGCCCTATATGAATTTCATTTGCTCAATTTCTTCCCTGTCACTTAAGTACCCTTTCTCTATCCCTGCAAAATGCAACTGTCCCGAGAGAAGGAAATAATTTATTTGGCTTTTATTTTCCAGTGCCACCTCCCCCATGAAGCTTTACATTATCTTTCCACTAACAAAAATCTCTCCCTTTTTGAATTCTTACTTGCCTAGATTTGTAATGTGGCTTTTTTTCTTTCTTTCTTTCTTTCTAGCCTATATTTGAGCTCAGCATTTACCAAGAGTTCCCTCAAGAGCACCTTGAGCATCTACCTCTTAATATTTTGATACCATTCAGTACTCCAGTTATCTGACCTTGCCTTGCACGTGGTAAATATTTATAAATATTTAAACAGGACTAAAATTTATTGTGCCAGGCAATATTGTTGGTGCTTGGAACTTTACAATTCGTATTCCCATTGTATAGCTAGAAAGATGGTAGAGCATGTATTCCAAAACATATCTGCCCATTTTCAAGGTCTTCATTTTAAAGAAACAGTACTTCTTGAAACATTAAATATTTGTTCAGGATGCCATAATGTCACACGGTAAAGGTGGCTGAGCCTTGACCTCTCTGTGACATTAAGTCCAACTCCTTGAAAACATGTAAAGATGAACCAAACTCTTCTTCTGTCAGCACAGCTGCTTCCACGATGAGGTTCTGGAGGCCGGCCAGCCCCGCGGTGCCAAAGCCAGGCGGGATGTGTGGGGAATGGATGACAGAAGGCCGCCTAATCAGGTGCTGTCTGATGAACTGAAGTGAAATACTGCAAACAGAACGGGTCAAAGGAAGGAGAGGCACACGATTTCAGCCAAAGCCACAAAGCCAGAAAAACCTGGAAAATATCACCACAGAATGTACAAGCATTTGGAGTCTAACAAATAAAGACAGGGTGGTTATAAACAAACTACCATACAGATCTTGGGAGTAAGGCGGGGAGGGGTTAAAGCTATATTTACCAACAAACTCAATTAAGAACAAGCTACATATTTATTCTGTGTTTACAATGACTAATATCACGAAAAAGTGTAACTTTGAAAACAAGGCATACGATTCTGTGTTTTAATACTGAAAAGGCATGACTTTGCACCTGCACTCACCCTATTATGTAACTGAACAGTGTGAGGAAAAGAGTACATTGACTGTAAAAGAAGAAAAACCTCTGCTCTTGAGAAGTCCAAATTCTAAAAATGACTTAATCGGCCAACTGTGGAAAAAGCCAGGCTTTGAACACCTGAGTACACCTGGAGCGCACCTTCTCGTCATTCACTTATTGTCACTGTGTCCTGCTATGTGATGGTCTGTGCGACTGGAAATATTAATTACTCTCAGGTGAAAATGGTATTATATTTAATACTCCTTTACTCTTAACCCTACCATCCTCTGAACTACAATGAAGAGATGGGCAGGCCTGGGGATCTGAAGCTGTGTGCTTCAAACAGTAACACATTTCCATTGTCACCATAAGTTCTGCTATAGCTGGGAAGAGGTCACTCTTTGAAATTCTATATGCAATTTTAGGCAATGGAATTGTGTTTCTTTTTTTTTTAACCCTCCTAAAATAAGAATACTGAATTTATTTTCTCTCTTGCCAAAAAAAAAAAAAAGAATAAGAAAAATGAAAAGGAGAAATCAGCTTGAGATTTCACTGCACAGATTTGAGAACAGAGCCATTGCCATCCCCTGGCGGTGACTCACCCAGCCCTTAACGTGGGCTCCCAATCCCGGCCTCTGCTTGAGGATTCAGAGAAAAGCTAAATGCCGTCGTCACTTGGAGGCCATTTATTTAGCAACGTTTTCCTGACTTAAACCCTCGCTTTACTCCAGCACTGTGCCTGGGAGTACTCTGGTTTGTGAAAGAATAGAGTCTTTAAAAACTTTTCCAGAACTCGACCTCTGTTAACAAAGAAATGATGGTTTTTCTCAGACCCAAGGGCTTATTGGCAAAGCATCGAGGAAAAACAACAATGTCCTATCATTTTCCATGTCAGTGGAAGTTACACTTCTCAGGATTTCTCCCCTGAGCACACCCATGAAATGCTAGATGTCAAAATATGGACAAGAGTGTTGTTTAGTTCAATACAACAGACACCTAATGGGCACCAACCATGTGCCAAGCATTAGATCAGGTTTGTGCAGGTCGGAAATAATGACGACAAAATCTATTAACAACAACAACAATAATTAATACAATGGAGTAAACACCTAAAGGAAACGATTGCTTTATTTACATTTAGAAGAACAAGTCTCATTAGGAAATACTCCTCTAGCTAATGTAACCTATCAAACTGGAGTCACATTTTGTTAAGCATGAAGTTACCTCTGTCCAAGCAACTTTATTTTGGAAATCTGAAGATAAATTTTTTAAAAATCTTTTTACTGATTTCAGAGAGGGAGAGAGAGAAACATCAATGATGAGAATCATTGATTGGCTGCCTCCTGCACACCCCACAGTGTGGGATGGAACCTGCAACCTGGGCATGTGCCCTGACCCGGAATCAAACCATGACCTTCTGGTTCATAGATCGATGCTCAACCACTGAGCCATGCCAGCTGGGCTAGATTTTTAATGACAAGCTTTCTAAGAGGTAAGATTTTTGCATAATTTAAAAAAGAGGAGATATAATTTGTACTCATCTTTTAGAACCTTACAAACATGTATTAAAATACTAGAAGAAAAATGCAAATAGCCAGCATTTTTGGAGGTGGTAGAGTAAATTTGTCACTCTAATTCCCTGTGTTAGTGTACATAAAAAGATTGGAATCATTTTCCACTATTGAAATATAATAATGCGACGTTTGCAATTTAAAAAATGTTTTAGAAGATTGACAGGTCATGTCAGTACAGTTTATCTGGGAAGAAGCAGATACTGAGACAAAGCTAGGGAGACAAAAGGTTTGTTAGGGGTAATGCACATTAAAGATAATAAGGGAAGGGACAGAATAAAGCAGAATTGACTGTAGTCTGTGATGCTGATCTGACATCAACTAAAGAAAAGGAAAGATAAGAGGAGGCAGAATTCAGTAACAGGACATTCACACTATGGTGCAAATTTTAAAATTGAATTTATTATGATGATGAACCATACAGGTTTCAAGTGTACAACTCTACAAAACATCATCTGCATACTGCATCTTGCACCTATCCTCCCAAGCACAGTCTCTTTTCATCGCCATTCCCCCTGCCCTCTGCATCTTTGCCCACCTCCACCTAGCTCCCACCAACTTTCCCTCTGGCATTCACCACACTATTGTCTGTATCTATGTGTTACGTATATACTAGTAGCCCGGTGCACGAAATTTGTGCACATTAAAAGGGAATTAATTGCCCTAACTGGTTTGACTCAGTGGATAGAGCATCGGCCTGCAGACTCAAGGGTCCCAGGTTTGATTCCGGTCAAGGGCATGTACCTTGGTTGCGGGCACATCCCCAGTGGGGAGTGTGCAGGAGGCATCTGATCAATGTTTCTCTCTCATTGATGTTTCTAACTCTCTATCCTTCTCCCTTCCTCTCTCTAAAAAATCAATAAAATATATTTTTTAAAAAAGGGAATTAATTTGCAGAGATATTTTAATATTGCTATTTGCCCTTTCTCTATAATAGAAGTGTAAGAGATGAAAGGAAATTAGTAAAATGTATATGCAAATAATATATAAATTTATTAATAAACAGTAACAAAATGATATAACAACAACAGAGGCATGATATAAAAACAACAAAAACATGATATGAAAACAATAAAAACATGATATGAAAACAATAAAAACATGATATGAAAACAACAGTGATGCAAACAATGACTGATAAAGTGATTAAATTTATTCTCATATCTCCCTGTACACCACATTAAGAGTGAAAACACTTTCAGAGTGCTTGACTGATTTCCCTTGTGATGAAGTACTTAGAACTTTAACTGTAACATCACATGCTCTTCAAACTCGAGAGAAAGCAACATATAACTGACCATGTGCAAAAATGGGTTCAGGTAGGAATATGCTTACTTTGGCTAGAGTTTGTCCTTGTGATTTATCAATACTCATCACAAATGCTGGCATCACGGGAAACTGTCATTGAATTAATTTAAATGGGAGGCCAGTGTCAGATGGGGACAAATTAATTCTTAGAATCAGAACAGCCTCTCTCTCTGCAGATCCTGTTAATACTTCAGCTTCGATAATGTTAGGCCGTAATCTTTTGTTAATAAATCTGGTACCATTACAAAGACCCCATTTACTATTCAGATTTCTCAATAGCATGATGATTGCACCCACTTTCAATTTTAATTTATGACACGGCATTCCCGAAGGAGTAATACTATTAAGAAATTTGATGGGAAAATTTTTCTTTTCAGCATCATCTGTGGAATCAATGGAATCATCACTCAAATATGTGTGAAACTCTCCATCGAATATATCCAAATTTTCTTCATTTAGTTTTTGAACATGCTCATTTTTTGGACAAAGAATTGCACATGTAGCTGTATTTTTAATATTATCTATAGCAATGGTTCTCAACCTTGGCTGCACATTAGAATCACCTGGGAATCTTTTTAAAATCCTGATTTCTGGGCCCCATCCTCCGAAAATTAAAACTTTATTGTGGGGAGCCGCTACAGTGTTTTGGACAGGTTCAAGCACAGTCCTCAAGTCCCAGCTTGGAGGGCAGGGCCCTCCCAGCACAATTATAGCCAACAGCTGTAGTTGTAAGCTTGAACCTATGGTCCGAACACATGGCCCCACGTGTCTGAGTGATGTAGGCTTGATAGAGTTCAGGTGCATGTAGTCGAGTAGGATTGAAACCCAGGAGAATGTTGTAAACATCTTGGTCATGCCCTTACTTTGCTCGTAGCATCTGCTATAAAATAAAGGCATGGCTGTGGGCATGGTTGCTGTCTCTCAGAGAAGCAGTGTCCCACCGAGACCTGGCTTTCATTCTCTTGTCTGTCTTTTCTAAGCCTTTCAGCCGCCCCCACTCAGGTTCACCCTTGGCTGTGCTGGCGCAGCACACTGTATAAAGAAATGCCTCCACACTCCCAGGGTGGGTTCCTGCCTCAAACCTCACCCTTACAGGAAACAGCTTGGGGGAGGGCACAGCTGTTGCCAAGACAACTCCTGCAGGACTGACTTCCTTCTGCTTGGTCGCGGTTCTGGTCGTGATGAACACCACCCAGGGTTTTTATATAAGTAGATGTGTGTTTTTTGCTAATCTCTTCACCCTCTTTCATTTAGTTTTTCCTCCTCTTCCTTCTGACAGCTGTCAATCTTTCCATGTATCTATGCCAATGTTTCTATTTTGTTCATCAGTTTTTTTTGTTCATTAGATTCTACATATGAGTGAAATAATGTGGTATTTTTCTTTCTCTGAATGGCTTATTTCACTTAACATAATAATCTCCAGGTCCATCATTCTATGCTGTTGTAAAAGGTAATTCTTGGACACCTCAATGGGAGGCTCTAGAGCAGCCGTGGGCAAACTACAGCCCGCGGGCCGGATCCGGCCTGTTTGAAATGAATAAAACTAAAAAAAAAAGACCGTACCCTTTTATGTAATGATGTTTACTTTGAGTTTATATTAGTTCACACAAACACTCCATCCATGCTTTTGTTCTGGACCTCCAGTCCAGTTTAAGAACCCATTGTGGCCCTCGAGTCAAAAAGTTTGCCACCCCTGCTCTAGAGCAAAAGTTGCCCGTTAGAATATTACTACACTGGGCTGAGATGGTTCTGTCTGAAGGTGCCTGCTGAGTTGTCATTGGTAGTTCTTGCAAGAAAATGACTTTAGTTAAATGTTGCATCTGTTTGGGCAAAATGCTGTTGATGAATGCCATCCGCTCAATGCACTCTTTCCAAAGACATGTTCTTCTTGAAGGGAGATCAAGTGGCACACCTCCATGGCTGCCAGACAGAGCAGAATCTCAAGTGGAAGTGGAATTTATTAGTGTCTTCACAGAATTTTTGTTAGAAATATACAGAAACACTAGTATACTCTATAAAACTGATTACAAATGTGTGCTTAGTAACTTCAGTTTTGTCTTAGTACCATCACATAAATCTTTTCTTTTTTGTTTGGAGAGGATGGATAACATGGCCATGTTGATCTTGCCTTTGATTATAGTCTGTTAGAAGGTAGAAATATATTTATATATATTTAATTTATTTTAGCATCTTCCAATGCTGAGGCAACCTTAAAAGTGCAGGAAGGGGTGGGAGAGATGGGAGAAATGGAGCAGTTGGACCATAGAACTGGGGAGGGGAAGAAAGAAGAAGCCAGTAAAGCACAAATGACCCTGGATGACAAAGGGAGGGACAATAGAACTCCAACATCTCATGGCACGTGATCCAGATGAGAAAGGAAAGGAGAACAATGAATAGAATTTTCTGAAATCAAATTGCCCTTTTTACAATTCCTAGCTGCGCATTGGAATCACCCCAGGAATCCACCCTGGATAAGTATTGATTCTGATAGCAGAGCTAGAATTCAGAAACTTGGATCTGTGGGAACCTCATGCCTTTCAGTAAAGGAGCTCCCCAGAACTGTCACAAGGAAATACCATCCATCTTCCTTTCCCACTCCAGAGAGCCCTCATCCATTGGCATCAAAGAGAGACAGTTGGGATTAGTAAAACCTGTGTCCTGTGCTCTTACAAATCCCTAGTCCATCAGGTGTGTACACGAACTTAAGGTGACAGGAGGATCTTCCCCTCATTGGAAAAGCACCCGAGAAAAGCAGGACACATTTGGGTTGACTGTAGTTTAATCCAGTTCTATCACCCACAGTCATAAATAATCAACATGACTGGAGGAATCTGGGACCACTGAACTGTAAATCCCATAAATGTCTTAACTTTTTTATTAACAATGTTTGTTTTTTTCTGTTGTCTGTGGAGATGAAAGTGAATGTGCCCGGCCTGCATGGCTCAGTGGTTGAGCATTGACCTATGGGCCAGGAGGTCACGGTTTGATTCCTGGTTAGGGCACATGCCCAGATTGTGGGCTCCATCCCCAATTGGTGGCTTGATGGAGGCAGCCAATCAATTATTCTTTCTCAGCATTGATGTTTCTATCTCTCTCCCTCTCCCTTCCTTTATGAAATCAATAATATATATAAGAAATAAAAAGCCTCCAAATTAAGATTCTCACAAGGACTACCAATAAACCAGTGGAAGAGCATGTCACTGTTGAACTGTGTGGCCACACTGGCAAAGAGCCATGTTGGGGTTGGCCATTTGCTTTATACTACATGCTTGTTTGGAGAGAGAGAGAGAGAGAGAGAGAGAGAGAGAGAGAGAGAGAGAGAGAGAAAGAAGAATCACAGTAATAAAGACAATAACCATTAGAAAGTAAGATATCATTTCCATACACTTATTTTTTAGAATTCCTCCCAGTTTTTATACAAAGAACATTCTCAAAAATCTTCACTTAGATTTTCACTCCCAAGAAAGATAACTGCTTTGAGGTCACCCACTTTACTGATTACCCAGTAGTCCACAGCTCATCTTCATAGTCCCAATGAGATAATGGAAGAGGCCCTGGAGGTTTATTTAGGGGTGGAGTGGGAATGCACTAAAACTCTCCAATTTCTTGTTGTGTGGTTCCAATTTACAAAGTGGGTGCTTAGGTGATTCAATGAGTCAGTAGCAATTACTGTTCAAAACTGATCTGAGAGTAAAAATTGTATTCAATTCATTCATGGAGAGCCTCTACCTATTTATTATGACCCCATAGATAATACTGTGGCTCTAGAAACATCTTGGTATTAACATAATAATTAAATGTAATGATTCTCTAAAGCACTAAAGCACTCTTTTCCCTCTCTCATCTCTATCTACTAATTGGAAAGTCTATTCTCCAAATAGAGCTTAGATGAGTGACAGGTTTTTAAAAAACAAGAGAGTTTTTCTATTACAGAGAGTGGATGGATGTTAGCACTCTATTACGCATATAATATAAAAAAGATGTCTGCTGTTTAATATTTACATGTATGTATTGTTTTGGTTTTGCATCAAGCTGAAAGATTTTTAAAAGGGAAATAAAAATGTGCTGTGATATGACCAAATAATGAAATACCTACCTATATATGTAGAAGGTTCTTTCAGTGAGTTCTTTTTAGCAAATCAAGAATAGGGGTGTAATCATTAGTGAAAGGGGGGAGAAGAAAGATAGAAGAGGGAGGTCAAGGCCCAGTGTTAGCTATCTGTCCACTGCAAATTCTTTTTGCATTCTGTGGCTGGAGTTGCTGCTGATGAAATGTCCTCACATCGTCTGTCAATGTCAGAATGCAAACATCACTAAATAAACCCTTGTGTCAAAATGTCACCTAGTGATTATTTATGCTTCTTAACAACATCGATGAATGACAAGGTTGCCTCTACGACTGGAAAAGGTTGCATACCAATTGTTAGAGATAGCATAGATGAAGGACAATGTAGTCATCAGATGTATTGAAATGATGCTATTAAATTAGATATGTAGCCGAACCGGTTTGGCTCAGTGGATAGAGCATCAGCCTGCGGACTCAAGGGTCCCAGGTTCTATTCTGGTCTAGGGCATGTACCTTGGTTGCGGGCACATCCCCAGTGGGGGGCGTGCAGAAGGCAGATAGTCGATGTTTCTCTCTCATCGATGTTTCTAACTCTCTATTCCCTCTCCCTTCTTCTCTGTAAAAAATCAATAAAATATATTTAATAAATAAATAAATAAATTAGATATGTAACCAGTGGCCAACCCAACATAGTAAATAATACTGTGATTCTCCTGAAAGAGGAAATATTGACTAAACAACTTAATGCAAAGCATTTAATAATTAACATGCATTTCTGAATTTCTGCTATCAAGTAAATAGACTGAAGCATAAGTGTCACTTAATTTTCTTCTTTATTTGTCCATTTTTTTTCACAATATCACTTCTTCTGGAGCTGAATTTATAGCCTACATGTTTAGAGGAGGCTGCAATTGCTAATGCAGGTCGGATAACACAAACCCCAATGGCACAGTGATCAAGTCTTTGCAATATGTATACAAAGTGACTAAGGGTTGTTCCTGAATTCCATATTGTCTCCTGTTCTAAATCTACTCTGTGAGGAATAAGAGGCATAGCATTGATTATAGGGCAAATATATACTGTGAAAATATTTATCAAATCAATCAGTAAAAATTGTAAGGTAATTATAAATCCATTATTATACATTTTAAGTATTAAAAAACAACTAAAATTATTGTCTTATTAGGGATTATTTCTAACCTGAAATCTATCATGACCTGACTTTTTACAATAAGGACAGGCTCTCTCTCCCCTTGTCTAAGAGACCTTTGGGGAGGTCTGACCTGATTGCTTCATTGCTGAAGCTATAAGTTCCTGATTGTGGCAGCTTCGTCTTTTTCTCTCATTTGAATAGTTTTAGATAGGTGATCAGCCAGAATTGCCCGTTCATTAGTATGCATGGTTGGCCAGTTTAATTTATATTGCTTAATCAGAGTTATAAGCTCTCTATCTAGTCCTTCCAAAAATGCTGAATTTAGCAAGGGCTCATTTTGATGATGGTTAAAACTGACTGGAGATGGACCTGAATGTTGTTTGAAAGCTTTTTTTTTTTTTTTTGAAACGTTCAAAGAAATCAAACAAATCAAAGCAATAAAGTTATCAACTCTCTTTTACATTGCTGGATTTTGGTCCAGTCCATTTTTTAGGGAAAAATCTCAGGTATTACTTGGTGATGCCTGAAAGGCTAATTTCCTGCATTTTTCTCAGTCGGTCTGTCTGTTTTTTTTTTTCTTTTTTAAAATGTTTTAAATTACAGCTAACTTTTGATATTATTTTGTATTAGTTTCTGGTGTATAACGTAGTGGTTAGACAATTATAAACTTAACAAAGTGCTCCCCCCTACCTTTCCAGTACCCACCTGGCAATATACATAGTTATCACAATATTGTTGATTATATTTCATATATTTACATCCCCATAATTATTTTGTAACTACAAATCTGTACTTCTCAATCCTTTCACATCTTTCACACCGTATGACAAACTCCCTCCCCTCTGCCAACCACCAGACCACTCTCTGTGTCTATGAGTCTGTTTCAATTTTATTTGTTTGCTTATTTTGTTCTTTAGAGTACACATATAAGTAAAATCATATAGAATTTGTCTTTCTTTGACTGATTTATTTCACTGAGCATAACACACTCTAAGTCCATCCATGCAGTTCCAAATGGCAAGATGTCATTCTTTTTATGGCTGAGTAATAGTCCACTGCATATATGTACCACAACTTTTATAATGTCTCTCTCTGTGTGTTTTAAAACATCCTCTACAAGGGTTTCCCAGTGAACCTTATTTATTCTGTTTCTTTTCTCTCAGAAGTAGGTGTATTAATTGGAGTAGGTCAGAATATCCAGGAGCATATCTTCTAACAGTTAAATCAAATTCCTTTGCAAACCCATCAGGGTCCTGGAGAGGGTTGGAGAAATCTTTAGGTAGATTCTGTTCTAGTCCAAGGAATACATTTTTGGGTTCCCCTCTGCCTAAGACTGGCTTTTCTCCAAAGAGAGCTGCCAACATTTCTGCTCCCTTTTTTTTCTAGTCTATTCTGGTCTGGTTTTCTATTCTGAGTGTCCCCTAGGTCAGTAGAGAACTGTGGTGGAGGAGGTGGAGAAGAGAGAGAAAAGAGGGGTGGGAGGAGGAAAGGAGAGTAAAGGCTACAAAGTAAAGGTTACAGCAGGGCAGTTGGAGAAGAGGGGAAAGTAGGGTGTTGGTATTGAGCAGCTTTGGAAACCTTCTTTATTTCAGAGATGGTCTCTACAGTGTTCTTAATAGCTTTCTGGAGAAAACAGTCTCTCTGTGCTTCGTTTCAGAGGTTTCTCTTTGCCAGTTGAGGTAAGCCTCTCATTCATTCAGTTTTATTTTAGATCTGGCTTTATTTTTTTCTCAAATACATGCAAAAAAAGTTAATTTAGGTGTCAAAAGAACTCCATTTCAGCCATCTTAAGTTGATATCACTTCTAGTTAAATCTTCTCATTTCTGTAAGTATTTGCAAGTATTAGTAAAGGCTCCCAATGAATTGTCTATCTGCAGGAGCATTAATGGGGGCTGGAGACTGGGGGCCTGTTGGCTTTGGAGGTATGATTTCCCAGGTTAATTTTAGTTTTCTTTTGAGGTCTAAACAAATATCTAGGGATGTTGTGTAAGGCTGGTTGAAGTTCACTCCTTATAGATTGAGCTCCACGGGGCCGTAATCTCTGGAGTCACTTCAACCTTCTCACAAGCCTCAGTTTCTCTCCCCAGCTGCCTAATATAACCATGAGGACTCAGAGTGCTAGGGAACTGAACTTGAGGTGCATGTCCACAGATGAGTCAGTTATTTAATTGCAGTTGTGTTGGAATTTTCTATGGGGCCCAGATCATTTTGAAGGGTGCCCTCAAACACCTCCACGTAGATTCTCAGTTACTTAAGAGCACCCTAAATTCAAGTTGGAGGGAGTAGATGTCCCTTAACTGCAGACCTGAACAAGTTCAGAATGTCATGTATGCAGCAAAAGGTTTTGCTCAGACTCACAATAACTAGTTCCAATTGAAAAGCCAAAAATTAAAACCGGTCACCCATTATTATTTTTTTCGGTCCTACATTATCTCAACTCTTATCTTTAGCCTGGGTTATCTCACTCCTTAATTTCTCGTGCCACCTTGAGGATTTTATTTTATTTTTTTAAGAACAGCTCAAATAAAGTCAGAGGTTTCTATCTTAAAACAGGAAGATCTGGAATCAAAAAAACAACAAAAACCACAACTCATTCAAGTTTACCCAAAGCAGGGTGCTGGTGGGCACAATGGGCTCCTGCTGGGTATCCAGCACCAGGTCCAGGTCTGCAGGGTGGTCCTGGGTGGGCTTCTTGGGAACCCCACTACACCAAGTATGTCAACAAAAGAATGTCCAGCCTAGGAAAAGGTCTTATAAGAGTTTATTTGAGCCACAATGATGACAACTGTCAGAAGCAAAATCTCAATGAATTGAGAAAATGCTCTGGAGAATGGCAATTTTACAGTTTATTTTATATATTAGAATCAAAGGTGGAGACATAAGAAGGGTTACATGAAATCCATTGGTGGTACATTAGGGAGGCAGGGGAAAGCAAAGCTAGGAAAACTCTGGGGTTGGATAAAAAGTAAAACTGAGAGACGCATACTTTTTTACATTGGTGGGTACAAGATAGTTAGCAATGAACATTTACAGCACATAGAGATGGTACTCGAGGAACAAGATAGCAATGAGGGGTTCTGTGGTCTGCTCTGGCGTGGTGGGGGTGCCCTGTGGGATCTGGTAAAGGAGATTAGTCTGGTAATTGAAAAGTATGTTATTTTAGATGCAAAGAGATATTAGACAGTCTCATTAAGGTAAAGAAAGAGAAGCTACATGCCTACTGCCCACGACTCACTTTTAGTCAGGAATATTTATGTTTAGACATCCTATGTGACTGCTTTTGGTCTCTGAGTCTGTAGGGCCCAACATGCAGGCCCACCTGAGCTTGTCATGTTTAGTATGTGGCCCCTTTTCATTCACATCACCAAGTCAAAGAACCCAGGGCTGCGCCAAATCAGCGTTTTCACCATCAACCTTTCCTTGTGCTCCAGGTGGGGTATGAAATGGCACAACTGAAAAATGAGCAGTTTGAAGCTCAGAGATAGACGTAGGCCTGGCTATTGAAATAACCGTGCAAATAACCCAGAAACACTAGCAGAGTATTTCAACTAATGACTTCAGAAGCTAATCCCATCTAACACAACGCACATTTAAACTGGTGCTATTTAAAGGCAAACAGCTATACTATAAAAAGTGTCACTGATACTTCAATTCTACGTTCCCTCCAAACAGTATGAAAAGCAGTAACTTTGGGGTATGATTCAAATGTATATTTACAATCTCCTGAGAAAGATCGTTTATCCACATTCTAGAGTATGTGAATTGTATTTTTCAAAATTAAAGACACTTTTAAGTAATACATTAGTTTCATGCAAGTGTTTTGATGAGAATGTGGGGAGAAGGAAAAATTTGTATTCAAAGTATGTTTTCCAGAATTGCATATTATTCGCCATCTATTTGGGAGAAGTTAGGATTGGCTGCATCTATACCAGGGTTACTAGTTATAGTTACCAATGCTAACACTCATGAAGATAAGCACCTTCTAGAACTGTGATTGAAGGTAGTGGAGGATAAAATTCTTGAAACTCATTCTTAAAAAGAAAGCTCCTGAGAGCAAAATAATAAAACAGATAAAAGCAGAGCTATTCCTGCTGGAGCTGGGTTGGGGCACAGACGCCCACCCACTCAGACCTTCCCTCCTCTCTTATAGTGGCACCCAGGAAAGCTGGGGAAAGTAAAGGACTCTGAGGAGCATAGGTCATCCTTCATGACTTTCTGGAATTTAAAAGATAAAATGGAAGAGATGTGGGTGAAGAAGAGATGCCAACTTTATCCCACACTGTGTACACTCCTGGGATTCTTTCACATTTGGGTGAATGATGGGGCCAACCTGCTGAAAACGAATTCCTTAAGAGACATGAAAGACAATTCATTCTTTACAAGGGAAGAGGGAATGGGGCCAAGATACTAGTAACAAAGACTTAGTCAAGAAAGATGAGCAATTCTGCAATTCTGTACCTGTCATACAAATGTCTCTCATTCAGGCACTAATCAGCTAATGTAATGCATGAATCTTACCAATGTGCAGGTGTGAAAAAGGGTTCATGGGATTCTAAATTTGAAAAAAGAATAGACTGCTTAATTTAAAAGTCTGTGGAGGAAAAGTTGGGTATAAGCAGCATGCTTTGGTAAACTAGTAGAAAAGTACTAACATTGCAGGAGAGAGTGTGTTTGAATAAGCTTAGTTTCTGGAACATGGGGACATGCAAAGAACACCTAGGCTAGTTGCAGTGATGTGAAGTGGACTTGATCTCAGAATAGAAAGGAGGAAAATATTGTTGGAGAGTGAAATGCCCAGAGTTGACAGCAAACAGAAGTTTCTTCTCTTTGTGGTTATTCCATTTCCTGAGAGGAGGAAGAGCAGGGAAAAGGAAAAACACAAGTCTATGTTACTTGACCAAGCCTCGACTTGTCCATCAACAATAATGAGAAACCACCAAAAAGTTCCCCCAAAATGAGTTGGATAGTAGAAGTTACATTAATTGAAAGAGAAATGCTGGGGAAATGTGACAAGGAGAAAAGAAGTATACCACATAGAACAAGATTGTATAATCTTTACTCTTTCAAGATTTAAGAAAACAATTGATCAAATTCTTTCTCTACTCATCCCCACACTCTGTCCTTGGCCTTTCCTGAAATATTCAAATCATTTTGCTTTGTGCTAAGTAGACATCCTTGGCCTTTGGGGCTCACATGTAATAGGTAAATTCCAGCCTGGTTGTCTTACAAGAGATTGAATGCGTGGATTTCCCACTTTTCTTCTTTTTTAAAAAAAAAGATGGTGCTACATTACAAGATAAATAAAGATGGGAAGATACAATGGAGTCACTGAGAATAGCATTGCTTAGCAGGGCAATTCATCTTGGCATCACCAGAAGTTATTTTCCTTAGGCACAGCAAAGGCCATAGCCTTAGTATGGAAAAGGATGTAGCTCTGTGTGGATGAGAAAAAAGGCAATGGAAGCCATGTGTTCTGGATTCATGAGGTGGCTTCTGCCCTGACCCAATGTTCATGGTATTAGACTTAGCTTCCTGGGGTGGTAGCCAAGTGACAAGATGCTGGTCACCAGACCTGGAACTTTGGGTAGAGAAAACAGTCTCTCTCCCAGGTGTGTCCCAGATGCAAACATCAGGGGCTGGTTCAGGCAATGTCTTGCTGTGAAGCACCTTGTCCCCTCTGGGATCCCAATGTGCCCTGCTGCTGGCATTCACATAGCCTGAGGCTCACTGATCATGAAGTGACAAATAATTGAAAGAACTTGAACCTCAAGGGCATTAGCCTCTTGATTGAAGATTTCCCCTTTTAAAGATGTTTAATTGTTCTTTCTGATAAACCTCAGAGTTCCCTTGCTAGTGCCCTCCAAATTCTCCATGGACCACGCTGGCTGCTTATAACTCCTCCCTCGGCCTCCTGCACTTGAGTGTGCAACCCTGGCCTTCTTTGCTTTCCTAGCAGGAGCACCCTGGGCTCTTTCCCAAAGTGGTTCACAGCCAGCTCCACTTCCCACAGATACTTTGCCCCACCAAGTGTAGCGTGTTCCCAATGAAAGCCCTCTGACCTAGCTTCCTTGGCTGTTCTCTCCATGTATAGCTGTTCTTTACACTTTTCAGGTGTGACTCCATTTTTGTTCCAGTGTCCCTCAAGTTCCAGGGAATCCATGTCAAAAAATTCCTTCTGCCCTGGCTAGTTTTGCTCAGTGGTTAGAATGCCGGTGCAGGGGCTCTTGATTCCCAGTCAAGATGTACCTCAGTTGCAGGTTCATTCACCAGCCCAGTTGGGGTGCTTATGGGAGGCAATCAATCAATATCTCTCTTACATCATTGTTTCTCTCTCTCTCTCTCTCTCTCTCTCTCTCTCTCTCTCTCTCTCTTTCTCTCTCTCTCTCTCTTTCTCTTCCTCTTTCTCCCCCTCCATCCCTCCCACTCTCTTTAAAAAGCAATGGAAAAATATCCTTGGGTGAGGATTAACAACAACAAAATAATAATAATAAAATAAAATAAAAAAATATTCCTCCCATTTTGGCTTTTTCTTTCTCATTCCCTCATGGGCAGATATAAGAACACAGAAATCTATTAACTTTTTACAAAGCAATTCTCACTACAACCTCAAATAAGTCTTTGTTTTCTTACATCTAGCTGAAAATGGCTAATGGAATAATGTTGGTTGAGTCAATTTCATAATAACTGAGCATGTGTCAAAAAGGTCTGGCACTTCATTTCAGAAATGCAGGAACTTGGTAACTATTGCCTTGTTCATGACTTTTAAGGTCTATGATGAATGAAACACAACTATAAATTTGATAACACTAGACATGAATGCTGTCCCAGTGATCACATTATACATTGATAATGTTATGCATTAACAGAGAGAAGTAACATTTTGAAAATAAAGAATAATGTGAAAAGAACTCATATTAAAATGTGTTATATAACTGAAATAAATAAAGAGAAATCAACAGAATAGATTATACACCCAAACCCACTGAATAACCTATTGTAAAAGAACTCCAAACCAGTGAAGAAAGAATGGGTTCTTAATGGATGTCGTTGTTGATATTGTTGAGTAATGTCTTAGCTTTGGATTCATGGAAAGCATGTTCTGAGGCAATGGCTTATGGGATACCCTTTAATTAGTGAGTATAATTCCAGATAGCAAGAGTGAAGGAATGTAAAATGAGGAAAGCCAGTGGAGGATGCAAGGATTAAGTGGACTGCTCCACCTCAGAAGACAATTTCTAAGAGGCAGTTTTTGCTTTACATAGCCACCATCTGGAGCCAAAAGGTAGAAAAATATATCTTTAGCCGCCCCCTCCCAAACATACCCATCTGTCATTGATTGGTCAAGGACATGCCCAAGAAGATTAATTACTCCAGTTTTTCCCAAACACACATAAACACACACACACACACACACACACACACACACACATACACACACCCTCTATTGAACCAAATTTGAAATGAGTAGTATCCCAGTGAAGTGATTTTGAAAATGCTTTTGTTTACAAATTCATTAATTCACTGTATTGAGATAATAAAGATACTTTTCTCTCATGTAAATCTTTATTCTTTGGAAGAATATATAATATGACCCAAAAACAAAGTTTTCTTATTAAATTTAGAATATTTTGTAAGGCAGGTAAAAGAAACTTAAAGCAAGGTTACTTTCTAAATGCCACTCCAAGCAAATATCATGGAAGATATCTAATTCCACAGGGCAACAGCAGTAATAAATAAAATATTTTGAGATCTCAGGGAAATGCTGATAATGAAAATCAGGCATGTTGATCATTACCATGTATTAGAAAAGCAAACAATCCAAGGAAATAATAATAACTACCACATTAGATTATTTCAGAAGAAATACAATTTAATTATTCTCAAATATTACTAGATAGAAAAATGATTTGCTGTATATATTAAGAGGCAAGTTCTGATTTCTGTAATCTATATTGGGACCCAAGAGATTTTAAGAAGTTTTCCTTGTATTTATCATGCAAAAGTCCAGATATTAACAGATAACACTTTACATATCTGCAGTCAATTATAACAGTCTATTAAAAGGCTACATGAAGGAAAGTGAACAAACAGGGTGTGATGGCTATTTTTATATGTCAACTTGACTGGGCCATGGTGCCAAGACATTTGGTCCAACATTGGATGTTCCTATTTTTGGATAAGATTTGCATTTAATTGGTGGACTTTGAGTAAAGCAGATAGCCCATTATACTGTAGATGGGCCTTTTAAAGTCAATTGAAGGCTCAACTACAACATAGGACGGAATTCTGCCCTCCTATTTGAGCAAGCAGAAATTCTCTAGCAGAAGGCTTTCAATCTGCATATGCAAAAGTGGATCTTCACACTCATGGACTTGGACTACAGTGTGCTCATTGCAGGTGCGGGAGGTGGGGGTGCAGAAGGGGAGTGAGGAGGGCATAGGAGGGATAAATTATGATGGAAAAAAATAAAGAGGAAAAAAAGTGATTCTTCATTTCTTGCCAGCAGACTGCCTTTGGACTCAAACTAAAACTCTGATCAGTTTCTAAGCTGCCAGCCTCCTTCATCAGATTTTAGACTTGCCAAACTCCCATAAGAATGAGAGCTAAACCTTGTGGGTGTGGCTCAGAGGTTGAGCATCCACCCATGAACCAAGAGGTCAGGGCACATGCTCTGGCTGCGGCTTGATCTCCAATAGGAGCCGTGCAGGAGGCAGCCAACTGATGTTTTTCTCTCATCATTGTTTCTATCTCTCTATCCTTCTCCCTTTCTCTCTCTCTAAAATCAATTAAAAAACATTTTTTTAAAGAATGAGAGCCAATTCCGTAAAATAAACTGAGTGACTGAATGAATGAATGAATGAATGCATGCATATCCTATTGGTTCTCTTTCTTGGGAGAACCCTGATTAATGTATAGGGGGAAACAATGACAGTAACTGTAGACTTATCTAGTCCAACCTTTCCTAAGCTAGGTTATAGAATTTCTATTCATGGATTCACCAGCACTGTATAATTTTCTGATAATCCCATTCCTTTTACTCCTCTACTTGACCACTCCACCCCAGACTGCATTCCTGGCACATAAGAAATAAAATTGAGAAAGTAAAATAAATTCACCTTAAGGTACCTGAATAAAAGAATCACAGGCATTTATTATAATTTGAAGTCAAGGCTGAGAACCACCAACCCAGTAGCTTATGTGCTATATCAAGGCCAGTGGTTTGCTCATTTGTATTCTTTTGTTTTTAATTCTAGGAATCATGGGAAGCTACTAAAGTGTTTCAATAAAATAGTGTCCTTATCACATTTGATTTTTTTAAATATGCTCATTTCTGCAGCTCAGAGAGAATAATTGGGTGAAGAGGGATAAGTACAGACATATAAGATTAAATGACAGGTGAGGGAAGTAGCAGTGAAGATTCAAGATACATTAACAGATGAAACTGACAGGAAATTACCAATTAGTTGTCTGGATATGGGCATTAGAAAGAGTGAGGGGGTCAGAGGTGACTCCTACATTCTACAGGAAATAGATGGCAACAAGACACTTGCATTTACTAAATAGAAAACAATGCAGGGGGATCAGGTTTGGAATTCCCTCTTGGGCATTTGAGTTTGAAATGCAAGAAGTTGAGTATATATGTCTAGACTACAGACAGAAATTTGGGAGTGAGCATCACATTGACAACCTCTGTATGCTCTCTTCTCTGGTAACACGCTGGTTGCAGGGACTATGAATTATTACAGAAAAGAGAAAGGAGCTGAATTAGGAATAAACATAAAATACTGCAGGAGAAATATTTTCTAATTTTATGTCTGGTCAAAATGTGCTTCTTTGAACTATGATTAAGATACTGTATTGCCAGCCTGAGAAGGAAAAACAAAAATCAATAAAGTTTCTAAATGATCCTTCAAACCTTCTTATTTGATTTAATTTTCTATTTTGTTCAGAATTTAAGGTAGGGCCCTAGTAGCATAGAAAGTCAACATCAATCCAGTGTAGTCGTTTCAGTAAAAGTGTCTTTGATTTTCATTTAAGATATTAATAGATTTACAGATACCAATATGATTGATTCTTGATGTTCGAAGAATAGGTCTACATGTCTGACATTCGAGGGGACTGTTTTTCTTGTCTCCAGGTTTTACTTCCATGGTAATTCTGGAAACTATGACATCAGAAAATAGTGGGTGCCTACAGCACAGTATTCACCAAAACTTTTCCAGAAGTTACCAGCAGTGCCTCTCTGAGAAAAACTGAATTTCTCAGCAAAATACTCCTTGTCTCAGAGCTCCGTGATCTCAGGTGTGGGCCCTGCACTCCCTCATCTCTAAGGCCAAATGCAGATAAAGGATTGGTGAATGGCGGTCAAAGACATGTTGGCTTTCTTTCAGCAAATATGTTCTCCCAAAAGATTAAATGAAAGATATTGACAGCTTAATGAAATACAAACAACAAATTTAAAACAAGGCAAAACAAAAAACTGATTATGCCTGTAAGAGAAATAATTTCTAAATAGAAGGTTTATATATTTGTTCTTCCAGGTCAAAAAGGATAAATATGTTCGATTGCAATCTATTTAAAAAGCATCAACTTACACTTTCTTTTTGTAACAGAAAAGTTGAGACCAACAGTGAAAGGTCAACAACAGTGAAAGTGACCTCATACTCACAAATATCAAGCCATTCAGCATGCAGTTTTACCTCTAGAATTGCATTTTTATTTTCTTAATTTAATTTAATGTAACTTTTCTATCATCTTTTATTCCCTCTATGCCCTCTACAATCTCTACCCATCCTCCTTCACCCCCACAATCACCACATGGTTGTCTTTGCCCATGAGTTCTCTTTCTATTTTTTTACATTTTTAAAATAATAAATCTTTCTTAGATCTTTAGAGCTCACTATTACACTCAAGGGTTCCCCATGGAAGGACCTAATTAGACTCATTTAACCAAGACTCATAGATTAGGAACACTAGCTGGCAAGCCATATCCTTAGCTAGGACATTGCGATTGGCAGAAGTCCATGACATAGCATTTGTTAAATATTTTTATTCTCTCTCCTGGGCCTCCTTAAGCCATTATTGTCCCAAATCTGGAGGAATAGTTCCACCTTATCAAAGAGATGTAGTTAATCCAAAATGATACATGGTATGGAAAGCACATATATTTGGCTTTGAAATGTATTTTTGTACTTACATTTGAATGTGTGTCTGGTGTTCTGAGAAATTGCTTCAAAGAGATTAATGAAGCCATACTGTGAACACCTGACTCAGGAGAGCTGGGAAACTGTCCAGCTTTCTCTTCATTCTGCTCCCCTGCTGAACTCCTCTTTAACACCACTCTCTGTAGCTAAAATGTCTTTTAGAATAATGTCAGTCCTTATGGAATGAGAGATGAGAGCTTGAGTACCACAGAATTTTTTTTGCAACAGGCAAAGCATTCATTGATTGTATCTTCAATATGCATTTTCCTTTTAACCTATCCTTTTTCAAGTGTGTCTGGTTTTATTTAGAGATCCTGGTTCTTCCAGGAAACTTGGCTCCTCTCTCAGCTTCAGGTATGGGTAATGTGACTTGGGCATCCTCCAAGCTTCAGGTGTGGGAAGTGACCTTGACTCAGTATAATTCTATTCCCTTCTTCACAGTCATGGGGTTCAGACCTGAATATTCATTCTAGGTTTGTCTAATAATAGTCAGCCTCAGGATTTTTGAAGTCAGCCCAGGCTCCCTTTCCTTAGATCAGCAATTTTCAACAGATATGCCAAAAGAATTTATAAAACATGAAATACCTATTTAGTCAGGGACACTGACCTCTTTTCTCATAGATTGTCAAATTAAGAAAATGACAACAGCCAACATAACAATAGCCCTCAGTTGTAAATGTCGTCTTGAACTATAAATATATAGGTCATATAATAGAGTTGCATATTATTAGTCAAGTCACATAATAAGGTTGTGTCTGATTGGCTCATTGTTTTTAATTACATTTATTTGGGTGATACTGGTTAACAAAATTACACAGGTTTCAGGTGCACAATTCTGCATCATATCATCGGTATGTTGTATTGTGTGTTTACTACCCCAAGTCAAGTCTTTGACCATTTATCTCCCCTATACCCTTTCCACTTCCCCTACCGCCCTCTCCTCAGCAATCATCACACTGTTGTCTGTGTCCATGAGTTTTTTCTCTTCTTTTTTTGCTCAATCTGATTGGTTATTTCTTGGTAAGAGATGTTCTTATATACAAGTATAATAGGCGCCTGATTTTTTAAAAAGTCACTTTGGAACAAAAAGGGTAGGTAATTACTATTATTATTTTTTGTAAAGCAATCAAAATTATACCCATTTTTGGCAGATCAGCAAAAATATAATATACTAGAGGCCTGGTACACAAAATTCGTGCATGAAGGTGGGGGGTGTCCCTCAGCCCAGCCTGCACCCTTTCCAATCTGAGACCCCTCAGATTGCGAGGCAGCCTGGGCAAAGGGCCTGTGGTGGTTTGCAGGCCGGCCACGCCCCCATTGGTGTAGAGGTCCCCACTGGGGATGGTGCCCGCTTGGGCAGGATCTGGGGCAGTTTTCAGGCCAGCACGCCCCTATGGGGTGAGGGTCCTTGATGGGGGGTGTGGCCATCGTGGGTGAGGGGCTGAGGGCTGTTTTCAGGCTGGCCACACCCCCTACAGGGTGGGGGTCTCTGCTGGAGTACCTGGCCAGCCTGGGTGAGGGACTGATGGCTGTTTGGTGGCTGGTCAACCCCCGCAGCTGGGACCCTCACCCCATGGAGGCGTGGCCAACCTGGGTGAGGGGCTGAGGGCCGTTTTCAGGCCCCTCCTTCAGCGGCCGGCCAGGGCAGGCAGGCAGGAAGCTTGGGTTGCCCCCGGCACTCCAACCTGCTCTGTGGCTGCTGCCCACAGGCCCCTCCTTTGGTGGCCAGCCCAGGCGGGAAGCTTGGCTTCCTCTGTCGCCGGGGTAACCCAAGCCTGCCGCCCACTCCAGCTGGCTCTGTGGCTGCCACCATCTTTGTCCTGCTAATTTGCATACTCATTCCTGATTGGCTAGTGAGTGTTGCAAAGTGAAGGTTAATTTACATATTTCTCTTTTAATAGTGTAGATTTTTGGTGTGCCACATAATTTTAGTAATTAGTTTATGTGTGCCATGAGATGAGAAAGGTTGAAAATAGCTGCCATAGATGATTTCACACATAGTAATGTGAGCCTTACATGTGCTGCAATCACTTTAATAAAGTCATCATTAGGAAAAACCAATATGTGAAGATGAATATATCCAAGAGACACAGAACTCGATTCCTCACAATATAATAAGCCCCTGATTTAAATCATGTCTGAGCGCTGAACCTCAGCTTCCACCAATACATAGACTCAACCAAAATTTTTCCTTTATTTTTTAAGCTAATTAAATTGGAGCTTTCTGCTATTTCTGATTTAAGGCTTTCTAATTAAAACAATAAGTCAACAAACAGGTAAGTAAGCTGATTAGGAAGTAGCAATTGTGTTAAAATATAAATGCTGCCAATTCATACAAAACAATTTCATCACAGATAATCATAAATTGATACACACATTCACTTCTCTCTCTCTACACACACACACACACACACACACACACACACCATCAATCTATGTTGCCTGGCCTAATTTAGTTAAGCTGTATATTTTCAAAGAATGCATGACAACAAGATATAAAGTAATCTCTGTGCTATAAGTTAAGGTTCACTTGATCATGGGAAAGCAGCCTGGGAGAAAGTCAATGTATATACCAAATATTGGAATGTTCAACCTCAAAAGTTATACTAGATTAAGCTTCAGTGCTTTAATCAGAAATAAATTTTATCACTTTGTACAAAGAAGTATATTCATTTGGATTAGAAGAAGAAACAGAAATGTTATTTGCAATAAATGAAAATATATGCTGTGAATTAGACTTACCTTTAGTAATCATAATTTTCACATTGGCATGCCATCTATGTCAATATTTTGAAGTATTCAAGAGAAATCTTATGTCCCTTATAAGTACATATTGCACAAGTTATGCCAATTTTCTTATGTATATTAGTTAGAACTAAAGGCAAAAATAAAAGAAGTCAATATTCAGCAAGGTTACTGTAGTGAAAATAATGTTTTGTCATTTTTTGGGATATGATGGCAAGTATAAATACATAATGAGTTTTTTCTCCCGGATTTTGCTACAACAGTTTCTTTGACCTACGATGCAGGGGTTACACCAAAGCAAATTCATCAGTTACAATTTTGTCAGTATTACTTGGAATCTGCATAGAAGTGATCAAAAATTCCTAAGAGAGTGTCATGATCAGAAATCATGATGCTATTGTTCAGGCCCCATAAGCAGATAATTGCTTTCTCTAAGAAAAATTATTGGAGATGCTTCATTAGCCAGAGAAGCTGCAGTGAAGCTGTTTTTTCTAAGAGTGCTCCCTGACACATGCTACAGGGTAATGGCTTAGTTCATCTGTACTCTGCTTCCTGCTGCAGAGATGTGTGGGACCGACTGATGGGCTCACAGCTGGGAAACAGGCGTTATGACACAATGGAACAGTAAATCCATTGCAGCCACAGCAGCTATAGCAGCCAGCCAGAGAGAAAGTTCGGTGATGGAAGAGGCAGTTATGGTGGCCACAGCAGTAGACATTTAAGATTGAGTTAGCAAATAAATTCTGAAACTCAGTAGAATCTAAGAGATTTTAAGTGTAAGGGGTTCAAAGAGAGTCAACCAAATATATTTGTCTGTGGTATGTGTATTGTTTTGAGATAAAGGCAACCAAGACCCTGGGATATTAAGAAAAACTTCTCCCCCATCGCCTCTTAACTACCTAAAAGAATTTGAATTAGAAGCCTTGCCCATAAAAGGAGATTATCAGAGTTAATCTTTTTTGACCTGAATACGTGTTCTCCCTGCAATGATCTTCTGAAGCCCCAAGATGCCTTACCTCCTCCCTAGCTCAGAATGTCATATACACTAAATGTTCCCTTTCTTTGAACCTCTCATGTATGCAAGGTTCTCATTCATAGGAATGTGATTAAATTTGGTCATTTTCTCTTTCTGATCTCTCTGATGTCTATTTGATTGCTAGGCCAGCTGAAGGAACCTTGGGGGTAGAAGAAAGTTTCTCTCCTCCCCACACAAGGAAAGTCACTGACAAATCAGAAGTTGGTGTTTGTTTCACATGAAAGAGTTCTAAAGAGAGCAGCTAAGCAAAGGATTAAATGGTCACACCTGTAGGGTCTTGACTTCCTGTCATTCAAAAAAGGAATTTATTGTACCATATCACATCAATTTCTTAATAATCAAAGAGACTATATGATATTTATAAACTTTTTCTTCTTTTTTGAATTACATGAGAACAGTGTGATGTGTTTCCCTACTCATCTTAGCCATGAACTTTGCACATAAAAAATAAGATTGTGATTATTGACTTAAACTATAAATACCATTTATAGAGAATTAAAGCAACACACACACACACCATACACACACACACACACACACACACACACACAAAGCAGTTTTACATCATCATCATTTTAACCTCAACATCATCATCATTATGATCATCAGCTTCATCATGAGACAAAATGACTGTCAGACAGCTGAACTGTACTCAATAATTTATAAATATTAACACACCTAATGTGATACTGGGTTATCAAGAGACAGATTTTTCTGCTGTGAACAGAGAGGAAAAATAAGCCCAAATGGGCAACTGTTGAAGTGCCCACAATGCTCCATAAATAGGACCACAGTTTCTATAAAACAGAGTGTAGGGAAGACTGTATTCTCTTCATGGCTCTACCTTGGCCATAGAAATATTGCAACTAATTCTCCATTTACTACCTTCATGCTCACTAAGATTTTTTTTTATATAATTTGGCTTCTTGTGCAAAATTTCCTGTAGCAGAGGATATGTTTTTTATTCGCATTGATTATTAGCATTTGACATTCAGATTTTTGTGCATCAGCTCCTTGTTAATGTATTTAACAGGAGACATTCCTGACAGTCCTATGGTCTCTAAACTTAATTTAATTTCTAATCCTGATAAAAGGAGGGCTAGACCTTGAAATGAGGAACCCCATCTATACAGAAAGACATTTTTCCCAGGTAGCATCCCATTCTCTTGTCCTGTGCCTTTGGTTTTGTAAACTTTCTTTATTCTTCCTTCCCAGTTACCAAAAGAAATATGATTATTAATAGTAGTTCTAATTGTCCTTTTTGTAGTAAACAATCACAATCCTAAAAAGGTTTGATATATATGAAAATTATGCTTTGCTAGAAAGATGAGAGTAAACAGCAAAGAAAACTAGGGAATGAAAGTGTAGATTCAAAGGAAAGTGTGTATTTGATAAGTAAAAATCTCCTTAGTTATAGTAGTAATTTGAAATACTCGAAAATCTACAAAACAATGAGATGGGCTAAAATATGAAAAAAGTGAAAGTAATGATGAGCTTTTCTCACATCTGTCAAATTTAAAGATTTAAATTAGCATATCCAGTTCTCAGAAGATATTTTTTGAAAGAGGACTTTCCTGGTACTTATCTATGAATATTTCATTAGAAACAAACTTTTAAAACCACAGGATATATTAGGACTGCTCTTACATAAAGAAAAGGCCACAAACCAAAATAAGATTAATAAAAAATAATAATTTTGCATTTGGAAATGACTTCCATATACTTATTTTCCAAAGCTCCAATAGTATGTCCTCCCCAATTTTTAGATTAAAAAAAAGAAAGTGTGCAAGGATAGAAGGAGCCAAAGGCCTTCCTTTAATTTACTTTAGGCATTTTGCTAAGCACGTAATAGGCATTATCTTATTTAATCTTCATATAACTTCTTTAAGTTGTTAAAAATAAGTGCTTCTTTCATTCCAATTTAAGAGAAAGTTGGCCTGGACAATATGATATTTCAAATCCTGGAACCATTTTTGGTTCCAAAGACTTCTTTTTCTTTCCTTATCTCTGCAGGGAAATGATACTTTAAGAGAACTGAGGGTGTGGCATTATGTGAGAAAACTAGCCCTACTCTCTTCTGTTCATATATTTTGTGTGAATGTGAACAGCAGCAAAAATAAATGCTGTACATTTTAGTAAACTCAAAACTGAAATACCTGTTACTTTAGATCAGGAGTGTGGACCCATTTTTCTTCCAAGGGCCATTTGGATATTTATAACACCGTTCTCTTAATATAAATTTATTTTTCTATGAAAAAAGTTCCTAGATTTATTGAATTCTGAGTCGCGTTTGCAATTGCCTTGGCAAGGCTAGAACAAATGATTTGCAGGCCTTATACAGGCTGGGGGCCTGATGCTACCCATCCCTGCTTTAGATATACAAATATGATTAATTTTTTTTCAACTAACTTGGTGGTCAATGCTTACACTTTTTCCTCAAGTAGACAATGCAGCACATATTTTTTGATATAATAGATGATGCCAAAGGTGTTTTCGAATCAGGGACCGCTTGATTCATGGGTAGATGCTCAACCACTGAGTCACACTGGCCAGGCACCAAGTCCATTTTAACTTCATTTTACAATAGCATCTATGATACAACTAGAAAAATCTAAAGAAGAATGAGGTTTTCATTTTAATTACATTCCCAGAACACACTTGTTGCACTGGACATACAGTAAGTGCTCAATAAAAAGTGTTGGAAAAATGAATAAATTGTTAGAAGAGCAGTGCTTCATTCAAAGATTGAAAATGCTTGTATACAGTCAATTTATCTAAGAGATGATTTTCATTTCTACTACCAACCAGTGTTTTCAAATACTGACTTGACTATGAAGGAACAGTTTTCTATATAAAACCAATATAAGTTTATGAATTAACAATTTGAAAATATATAAAAAGAAAAATAGGTGGTAAAAATACCCATAATCATATAACCTAATGATAACTATTATTAGTATTTTAATATAATAATTTCATTTTTCTTAAATATGAATTTATGTGATATATAGCTCTTAAATTGCACCTATCCATTTTTTTCCTTTTACTCATTAAAAAAATACTAACGTAAACATTTTCTGTTATTCCAATATCTTAGTAAATATTATTTTTATAGTCCAGCCAATAGATTACACTAAATATTTTCTTTTTGTAGGTCATTAATTTTAAGAATTTTTGTTAGGTTACACTACATCCAGTTCAGGTCTGTTGCATGATTTTCTTGAAATTTCACATTGAATGATTTATGTGCCAATGTCAAGGATCAATCTGGCTTCTTTACAATAGAAATGTCCTTAAATGAGTGGGTTTCAAACCTTTCTGTTTGCTAGCACAAACGCCTTCTTAAAACAAGCACTAATGGCATTTGAAAAAACAAAACAAGCAAAAATAGAGCAAATCTGGTTGATTCAGACTCAGAACACTAACCTAAAATAACAAATTTGAAATACCATTATTTTAAGAATGTCATGTTTCCCAGTGAATAAGTTTAGCAATTCATTTTCTGCAAATGCCACAAAAGCGGTGAGTGCAACTAAATTAGAAATCCAACAGAAAATGAGGTGTCTTTGGAATTGAAGTTTGTATTAATTGGCCCTTTCTGAATCATTTTTTTTTTCCCAGGGATGCTTTCTTTTTTCCCCTGTGTCTCATCTATAGCTATAAGAACTATGTGAACAGAACTTGCTGATTTTCCCAGTAGTCTGGTTTTCCTAGAATCATTCTATCAGTGTTCCCAATTGTTCACCAAAGCATGTGGCTGTCTATCTCCAAGAAGTACATGTTCATACAGAGACTTCCTTAGAACTATATAACGTTATAAGCTGCACAAATAAACGTTTCAAATGGAGCTGCTTTTTAAATGCCTAGGTGGTACTAGGGTACTTACACTAAGAAATTAACAGCCAACACTTCACTGATTTGGAAATTATCTACTCAATTATAAGTCATTTTGCCATTTCCAGATGTTCATTAGTTATTGCTTATTCAGAGGATTGGCTATATTGGTTTTCATATATTTTTAGGTTTATTAGAGTGTGAAGATATACAGCAATTACGAGATGCAGATGAGCAACCATCTGCAGATATTTCTCCCCTTCTCAAGGACTTTCAGATCAAACTGAGTCATATTCCACTGATGAGTTTCCCCTGGATTAAAGCTTTGCAGCACTGTAAATGGCAATAATTATGGTGCTGAAAATATAAAGTTTCTCTGTACTAGAATCTTCCTTTTCTGTCTTTTCAGACTTTAAAGTAACTTCTAAAATAAATATCTTGTGTGATATGTTAATAGTGCTTTAGGTCAACTTTATTAGTTATGTTTTAAGTGGACTATTATTGATAACTAAGCAATTTATTTTTGTCACAACTTTGGAACCAAAAAAAGCAACTGAAGTGTTTGATGATAATTCTTAAATATATATGTTCATCCAATTAGTCACCTCAATGCATATCCCTTTTAGAGCAAAGATTCATCTTATCTCAGTATATCTCTATTTATCGGAAATGTCTACAGTGGAGTCCTTTGGAAGCACCCTAGGTATTCCTGCCATAGCCTAACATCACAAATAGGATAGTCAAATTCTATTAGCAAATATTACTTATGAAAATTTAACTCAAAGAAATTATTTGAAATGGGTGTGTTTTTTTAAATTGTGTTTTCTTTTGTCTTGTGGATTATACACTCAAAAATATATTATTTCAATATTATGAAGCAAACGAGTATGACTTTGTATGGTCTCCTGAAGAACACTAGCTTTGTTTTTTAATTACAACAAATTAATAAGCTTTAGGAAGTTAATTCAAAGACCTTTAATATTAGTATAGCCAGTTGGAAATGTTTTATTCCAATCTCAATGTCACATTATTTCCTACATATTTATTGCAATCCAAAATGGGCAGATATCTATTGTATAGTGGTGGATCTGGGGAAAAATATACAGCATAGTTTTTAATGCCCTGCTTACGAACTAGTGGGAACAGATAGACAGATAGACTTAAAACTGTCCAACTCTAGTGAGAAGAATTATGTTTCTATCAGAGGAAGAAGAATATAAAGAATTAATTCGGGTTGGAATTTCTCAGCTTTTGTCTACTAACCATCCTCTTTTTTGTCTTCTAGGTGTGAGTAGTTGAAGACTACAGTTTAGACTCAGTATAGAAATCAGAAAGCCAACAACTAATGACAAACTACTCAGCTTGTCCAGGGAAATGCAAATTAAAACAATAATATACAGTCAAACAAAAAAAAGAAAAAAACTTTATCAGTTTGGTTGAAGGTGTAGAGAAACTGATACTTTCAAACACTGCTGATGTGAGTGTAAATTGGGGGTGATCAATTTGGCAATATCTAATTAAAAATAATAATATACTCTTATAGAGCAATTCAGTTTCTGTTTATCTTAGAAAAATATCCATACATGACCACAAAGAAGAATATGTGTGTTCAGTGTAGGCTTTTGAAAGGTGTAAATATTAGAATCAAATTCACTCACTAAATATCCATCAGGATATGAAAGACTAAATTATTCAATAATCAATTAGATCTCTATGTTAAAAAAGATTTCTAAGATATAAAAATGGCTAAGTTTTATATCATTTATGCTGGTGGGGAAAACAGAAATATATACTTAGAAATAATATGTTTTCTAGGGGTACATACATGTATATGTAAATACAAAGAAGTTGATCCGCTAAAATAGTTTGTCCAGAGAAAGTAAGAGAAGATATTATTAGTAGAGATAGTGATAAAATGGGATTTTAGTTTTGTTTCTGATATCTAATATATTAGTGAAGTACAACACACAGGTAAGAGGACATGCCATAAGTGCACAGCCTGATTTATTTTCATAAAACCAGCACGCCTATGTAATTAAAACCACAGAAGTATAGCTCTGTCCCATTTCAGTCACAAAATGTCCCTCAACAGTAACTGTTACATCATTTTCTAAAAGCATAGATGCCATATGCATTTAATTATAGGAGTAATGAAAAACACACAAAACAAATAAATAAACAAGACAAAATGGAAACAGATAAATAGATAAAGAGAACAAGATGATGGTTGGCAAAGGGGAGGAGGAGAATGGGAGTCAGGAATGTCAAATAAAAAATTCATTAATTAATTAAAATAAAGTAAGTAAATCCTATATAATAAAAGGGTAATATGCAAATTGACCAAATGGAGGAACAACCAGTTGCTATGATGCATACTGACCACCAGGGGGCAGATGCTCAATGCAGGAGCTGCCCCCTGATGGTCAGTGTGCTCCTACAGGGGGAGTGCTGTTCAGCCAGAAGCCAGGCTCATGGCTGGCTAGCGCAGCACCAGTGGCAGGAGCCTCTCCCCCCTCCATAGCAGTGCTAAGGATGTCCAACTGACATCCCCCAGACTGTGAAAGAGCACAGGCCGGACTGAGAGGCCCAATGCACCCCCCCCCCCCGCCAGTGCATGAATGCATTGCACCAGGCATCTAGTAAAAAATAAAAGCCTTTATTAAAAGGGTGTCCTGGCTATGTGATTTTCAAAACCAATTTGTATGTATTTACCGTGGTAACAAAAATAAATAAATAAATATAAAAATTGTAAAGGTTAAATTCTGACTTCATGAAAAAGAGAATAAATAAGTACACGAATAAATATATAGTTTTAGGAAATGAGAAGAGCTATGTAAAATTTTAAATTAAATTTATCGGGGTAAATTTAATAGTTAATAACATTATATAACATTATATAATCTTACATCATCTGTATATCACACTTTCCTCACCACCCAAAGTCTAGTTTACTTCTGTGACCATATATTTGGTTTTTTTTCCCTCTAAACTTCCTTTCCCTCTGTTAAACACCATACTGTTTTCTGTGTCAATTAGTTGGTTTGTTTTATTTGTTTCATATCCAACATAAGAGTGAAATCATTTTTTTTTGGTCCTTTCCCATCTGACTTATTTCTCTTACCATGATACTTTCAAGATCCATCCATGTTGTTACAAATGGTACTATCTTACCTTATTTTTATAGCTAAGTGGTATACAAGAGGACAAGAAGGGTGGGAGAAATACTAGTATGAAGAGAGTAGTTCAAAAATATGGTGACAGAGGAGACTAGACTTTGGGTGATGAGCACACAATACAATACACAGATGATATACTATAAAATGTATACCTGGGACATAAAATATTATTAACCAATGTTGCCACAAAACTTTTAATTTTTAAAAAAGTATTCAAATATTCTTAGAAAAATACCTTAAGCAAACAAAAAATGTATTGTAGGTTCTGAAGACCCTAAAGTTCTTCTCATTCACCGGCTGTTTGCTTCAATGTCCCTATAAGGAATTTTCTTTTTGCTCAAATGCCTCTAGTTACAGCGAAGTCGCTGTCCACTGGGGCATTTCAAACATCTCACTTGGCAATTCCTTTAATGGCTAGAAATTCTTCCTGCTCTAAGAGCTTAAACTTGGAGCCATAGAACTCCCACCCATTAGTCCTAGTGTTGCCCTTTGAGATTACGTGCAACAACAACAACAGCAAAACAATCTCTTTTTCCCCAAGACAGCCCTCTCATAATGTTGACATGGTTTTAAGTGTCCTCACCAGTCTGCCTACTGCTTTCTGGACAAACTCCAGTTAGTGAATAGCATCTTTAAAATGTGGTTCCCATTCTGAGAAACATAAAATCTCTGCTGAAGTTGCTACCAATGTGAACACACGCATACATGTGCATGCACATGTGCACAAGCACTTGCATGTAGAAATAAAGTTCCTCTAACTGTATTTTCACCCATTCCACATTTCACATCATGCTGTCAAATGCCTCGCTGAAATTAAAGTGTACAATATCCACAGCATGTTTTGATCCATCACTATATTGTCTCAAAAAGAAAAAAAAACTAAGAAAGAAGGATAGGTGCCCAGAAATGGACCAACAGCACAGGGATGGACAGGACCCATCCTTGTTCTAGTCATGAATCCCCTATTTATTCCACCTCAGCTCACATTAGCCTTCATGGAAATCAGAGCTTATTATTGATTCAAACTGAGTTTCTAGCCATGTCACAAACTCAGATTGTCTGTTTGTTTTAATACAGGAATGACGGAAGAGTTAGCATAATAATGTATGATGTATTTTGCCACTACATGTTAGAGTAGGCCAGCATTGAGATTCTAAAGGACCCCTGGGTGAAATTTTGTGCAAAGGCCCTAAAAGGAGTGGGGAAGGAGGGAAATGCTTTGGGTCGGGGGTGATGACAAGGTAGATCATGGAGAGAATGGGTGTTCCCTGACCACTGGGCAGAAATGTGCACCGGGTAGCAAGGACAAGTGTCCTGCAGGCCCATGGTAGCCATCAGCAAAGAGGATTGCTGTCAGGGCATTTTCAACCTCTCTAGAGCAGAGTGTCCAGGAAAGAAGGGTAGACTCCAGGACTGAACCCCAGCATGAAGCAGCAGAGAAATAACCTTGGAGGTAGTAGCAAATGCTTCTTCCCTGAGGAGTTCTGGGCGATTCTAGAAGGGTGAGAATGACACTAAGAGGTGACTGAGGTTGATTTATTCTGACTCAGATAAATAAATGCATGTGATATAAAAATAAATTAATATAAAATAATATAATAGAAAATAAACTACAATCATAATTTAAAAATTCCGATGCATCAAATGTGAAATTAGGTTTTATATAAAAATCTGCTAAGTATGTACTTTGCAAAAGCAGTTGGGGATTATATATAAACTAGTGGCCCGGTGCATGAAATTTGTGCATGGGCGAGGGTAGGTTCCTCAGCCTGGCCTGCATCCTCTCCAATTTGGGACCCCTCGAAGGATGTCCTATTGCCAGTTACAGGGATCGGGCCTAAACCGGCAGTTGGACATCCCTCTCGCAATCCAGGACTGCTGGCTCCTAACCACACACTTGCTTGCCTACCTGCCTGATTGCCTCTAAACACTCTGCCTGCCAGTCTGCTTGCTCCCAACTGCCCCCCCCCCCCGCTGCCGGCCTGCTTACCCCCAAATGCCCCCCCCGCCAGCCTGATCACCCCAAACTGCCCCCCCTGCTGGCCTGCTCACCCCTACCTTCCCTCCCCACTGGCCTGCTCACTCCAAACTGTCCCCCCACTGTCCTGATCACCTCCAACTGACCCCCATTGGTGGCCTGCTTGTCCCCAACTGGCCCCCCTGCTGGTCTGCTTACCCCCAACGGCCCTGCCCCCCACCAGCCTGATCACCCACAACTACCCTCCCCTCTTGGCCTCTAACCGCCTCTACCTCAGGCCTGCCACCATGGCTTTGTCCAGAAGAACATCTGGAAGGTCTCCCAGTCTAATTAACATATTACCCTTTTATTAGTATAGATGAATTAATTTGTGCACTGGCGGGGGGGGGCGTGTCCCTCAGCCCCACTTGTGCCCTCTCACAGTCTGGGACCCCTCAGGAGATAACGACCTGCTGGTCTAGGCCCGCTCTCGGGTGGCAGAGGGCAGGCCCAATCCCTAAGGGCAGCCCCTGGTCGGGCTTAGAGCAGGGCCAATTGGGGAGTTGGGGCACCGCCCGCTGTCATGCACAGAGCAGGGCGGATCGGGAGGTTGTGATGCCACCCTCAGTCACGCTCAGGGTAGGGCCGATTGGGGGGTTGGGGTGCCGCCCCCTGTCACACTCAAGGCAGGGTCGATGGGGAGGTTGCGGCGCCACCCCCTGTCATGCACAGAGCAGGGCCCATCAGGGGCGTTGGGGCTCCATACCCTGTCACACACAGAGCAGGACCGATCAGGGGGTTGGGGCACTCCCCCTTGTCACACTCAGGGCAGGGCCGATGGGGAGGTTGCGGCTCCACCTGGTCACACACAGAGCAGGGCCCATGGGGGGGTTGGGGTGCCTTCCCCTGTCACACACAGAGCCACAGGGCAATCAGGGGGTTTGGGCGCTGCCCCCTGTCACGCTGCTCCAGGGGCCAGGAGGCCTTGTGGCTCCGGTGATCCCAGTCCTGGGAGGCCTCGCGGCTCTGCTTGACACAGGGGCAATGAGGCCGTGCTGCTCCGCTGATCCCGGTGCTGGGAGGCCTCATGGCTCTGCTGATCCTGGTGCTGGGAGGCCTTGCTGCTCTGCTGATCCCAGTGCTGGGAGGCATATTACCCTTTTACTATATAGGATAGAGGCCTGGTGCATGGGTGGGGGCTGGCTGGTTTGCCCTGAAGGGTGTCCTGGATCAGGGTGCGGGTCCCGCTTGGGTGCCTGGCCAGCCTGGATGAGGGGATGATGGCTGTTTGCAGCTGGTCACACCCCCTTCAGGGAGGGGGTCCCCCCTGGGGTGCCTGGACAGCCTGGGTGAGGGGATCATGGCTGTTTGCAGCTGGTCACACCCCCTTCAGGGAGGGGGTCCCCCCTGGGGTGCCTGGCCAGTCTGGGTGAGGGGCTGAGGGCCGACTAAAGCTCCCAACCTCTCCTATTTTTCTTTCTTTTTTTTTTATTCTGGAATTTATTTACCTTCTATGGCTGTCACTGGAACTGAGAGCCAGCTTTAGCTTTGAGGCTCGGTTCCAGCTCTGAGACCTCGGCTGCTGAAAGCAGGTATCTGGGTTTGTTTGGGTTCTATAATCGAAACTCTGTTGCAACTCCAGCTCAGTGGGCTGGCTGAAAGCTTGGGGATTGCTTAGCCTCTATAATTGCAACATAGTTGCTTAGAGTGCAAGCTCAGAGCCCAGCAGCGGCAGGTGGAGAACCTTGGCTTCCTTTTTCACTGGAGCAAGCAAGTCTCCTGTTGGCTTCAGCTTTCTGGCTGCTGGCTGCCATCTTGGTTGACAGTTAATTTGCATATGGCCCTGATTAGCCAATGGGAAGCATTTCAGAGGTACGATTAATTACCATGTTTGTCTATTATTAGATAGGATTATTCTTTTCTATCAAAAAAGAAGGAACAAAATAGGTAGCTAGAATAAAATATAAAAACTGCTGCAGCCTGGCCGGTGTGCTCAGTGGTTGGAGTCATCCTATGAACCAGGAGTTCACACATCTATTCAGGTCAGAACACATGCCCAGGTTGTGGGCTTGATCCCCAGTAGGGAGCATACAGGAGGCAGTTGATGGATGAGTCTCTCTCGTCATTGATGTTTCCGTCTCTCTCTCCCTCTCCCTTCCTCTCTGACATCACTAAAAGTATGTTTTTTTAATAAAACTGTTTGCAGAGTTCAAGTTATTTAGATTAGTCTCTTAAATCCTTCAGTTTGTAGTATTTTGTGTATCTGGTAAAATAAGAAAATGTCTCCCTTCCTATATGTATGCTTGTTCATTTTGATAGATAGATAGAATTTCTCTATTGAAAAATCCATATTTTAATGTGGTATTTTAAATCCACATTTAAAATGTGATCTTTTATTTTTACTCCAATAGACAAAAAGTACCAAGAAAATTTTAAGTGCATCATTGTGGTTTGAACACTGTCTTTGTCTAGTCTTTTTTTCAATCTTACCCTAGGACATACTCATAGATTTATTTTAGAGAGAGGAAGGGAGAGACATTGATGTGAAAAAGAAACATCGATTGGCTACCATATGTTTTAAAATATGTTTTTATTGATTTTTAGAGAGAGAGGGAGAGAGAGAAAGATTGGTGAGATCCAGAGAGAAACATCCATCTGGCTGCAACCTGCATGTCCCCTGCTGGAGATGGAGCCCACAACCTGGCTATGTGCCCTGACCTGGAATGGATCCTTGGACCTCTTGGTGTATGGGTTGTCATTCAACCACTGAGCCACACTGGTTGGGCCAATAGCGAAATCTGAATCACTTTTATGTCTAAGTACATTCTGGGTTCCATGTATCAGAATATCTGTATTCCATGCATTCCTGGGTGAAAATCTGAGGTTCATCAGCCCAGAGGCAAGCCACACGGAAACTCACATTTGACATATAGAGGTATTTTAGAGAAGTACTGAACAAGTAAAAGGCTGGATTTCTCACACATGCCTAAAAGGGCAGTATATTTGCTGAGAATGCATACTCAGAAAAATAGTTCTTAGAGGGAGAAAGATACATTTTAAAAGTCATTTGACTTTCACAGTTTTCTTGAGAAGGTGAAAGAAGGAAACCTTTTGATATGTTAACCAGTTTTATTTCAGAGCTCTTAGATCTGCTGTCCTAAATGGCTTTCACCTTCAAACATTATGGCAGCACCACATTATATGTTGAAAAAGAGAATGATCAAGTATTGTTATAACTACTAAAGCTACAATATCTCCCAGCACTTACATTTTTTAGTATTTTTCTATTAAAGTTAATCACTGATGAATTACTTCCTTTTCAAATTTATACTCGGTATTACTTTAAGGAAATCATGATGAATTTTTCAAAGTGTAGTGTGATCACACAAATTGATAGTCAAAGTATCAACACAAAGCATATATTAAATTTGCTTATAATTGTTCTTAGTTTAAATAACTTCTGAGGAAGAAATTCTATAGATCCTCTACAGATCTTTACCACAAAACTTACAGAGCCTGGCACCATGTCCAAATGCAAGTGTTGAAGTAAAAAAAAAAAAAAAAAGTTGTGTGGTTGTGTGTGTGTGTGTGTGTGTGTGTGGAGAGAAAGGAGAGAGAGAGAGAGAGAGAGAGGGAGAGAGAGAGAGAGAGAGAGAGAGAGAGAGAGAGAGAGAGAGAGAGATTGAGAGAGAGAGAGAGAGAGAGAGAGAGAGAGAGAGAGAGCTGGAGAGTGGAGTGTGTAAAAAGTTATGGGATTTATTTGTGAGAGTGAGGTGGTTATGCAAAATGGTCCAGAGTCTTTAAACAGCTTTAAACAGGAAAGAAGGATGGGGGAAGCTCTGGGAATTCTTTAAAACTCGTATACTTTCCTGTCTATAATCATAACCTTAAGCCTTCTTTGTATCCATTTCCATCTCTATTAATTATGTGGTAATCATTACATCTAATTCACAGAATTATTTCCATAATCAATTTTAAATAACTTCTGAGGAAGTTATTTAATGTAACATTCTATGTGCAAAGGTATTTTGTGTCAGTATAGCACATTAAATACCATGTCATATTGTTTAGATTACAGCAGTTGTCAACCTGTGGGTCGCGACCCCTTTGGGGGTCGAACAACCCTTTCACAGGGGTCGCCTAAGACCATCGGAAAACACATATATAATTACATATTGTTTTGTGATTAATCACTATGCTTTAATTATGTTCAATTTGTAACAATGAAAATACATCCTGCATATCAGATATTTACATTATGATTCATAACAGTAGCAAAATTACAGTTATGAAGTAGCAACGAAAATAATTTTATGGTTGGGGGTCACCACAACATGAGGAACTGTATTAAAGGGCCGCGGCATTAGGAAGGTTGAGAACCACTGGCTTAGAAGAATGTCAGACAGGTCCTATATGTGCCGTTTCCAAAGGTGTTACATCAGGAATGTCCCATATGAGCTATGGTTTTGTATATAACTGATTTGATTGAGTACCTGGTATGTTTTTGAAAATCTATTTTTATTTATTTCAGAGAGGAAGGAAGAGGGAGAGATAAAAACATCAATGATGAGGGAGAATCATTGACTGGCTGCCTCCTGCACACCCACACCCCCTATTGAGAATTGAGCCTGCAACCCAGGCATGTGTCTTGCCTGAGAGTTGAACCATGGCCTCCTGGTTTATATGTCGATACTCAACCACTGAACCACACGGGCCAAGCTGATTACTTGGTATCTTGCTATTGGAACAGCAGCACAGTAAAGTGGGAAATGCTGCAACTATATAGTTAAGACTCATTTGTGTTATCATTACAGCTCCCATGCATATTGACTTCAGGCAAATTATAGAATTCTTGATCTTTAGTTTCTTTATTTGAATTATGGATATAATAACATGCTTAAAAAAGCATTAGTTGCTTTGTGAAAACACATAATCTCTTTCTTGGTTAATTTGATTGCCCTTCTTCCAACTTCTAAATAGGGAAACAAATTAGAAGAAGAAAAAAAAAACGTATGAGAAAAGCAAACACTTCACACCTGATCACTTTCTAGCATGAGGTTGACAATAATGGCCTTTCCATCCTCATTGGTGAAATACAGCTCTTTCCTTTTAGAGATCTATCTTTTTTTTCCATTGTTTCATCTTTGTATGTTTGAGGAAGGAAAATATTCTTAAATCTCTAAATGTAGCATAAGGGTCATAGAATCTTGGGAAGAAGTGAAATTACCATGCTGGAGTACCATTTTAAATACACTCCACTTAATTAACTTTAAATTTTAAAAACGATTAAAATGGGTATCAATAAAATGCCTTTGTTTTTAAAATGCTAAGTACACTAAACAATGTATTTATAGAATTAGCATTCTAAGCTAAAATAGTGTTATATATTTAGAATAGTCCAAAATAAAAAGCAGGTTAAAAATAAGCTACAAAAATTGAGTGTAAATATTTTAGATCCACATTTATCACTATGTTTTACAAGTTAGTAATCTTTGGAACTCTGCATAACAGTGTTTGCAAAAGAAAACCCTACCAGAAAGATAACTATGATTAGTAAGCTGTGTTTTCTATTATTCAGAGCGCTCTAAAAATTCTCCTGCTGGGATGACATTTGCAAGTTACTGTACCAAAAAGCATTTCTCCTTTCAAAAAAATTTAAATATATTTTTTACAAATCCAGAAATGAAGAAAATAAAAAACCTCATTTTTTTTTTTTTTACAAATGGGAAGATTTTAACACATACCACAACATGAAATCATACATAATAATAATAAATGCTTTTCAAATATTCTAACTTTATTATGGAAGTTTATTTTAAAATTTAATTTAAAAACAGAACAAGGGCTGTAGCTGATTTGGCTCAGTGGACAGAGCATCAGCCTGCAGACTGAAGGGTCTCAGGTTCGATTCTGGACAAAGGCACATACCTGGGTTGTTGGCTCAATCCCCGGTGGAGGGTGTGCAGGAAGCAGCTGGTCAATGATTCTGTCATCATTGATGTTTCTATCTCTCTCTCCCTCTCCCTTCCTCTCTGAAATCAATAAAAAAAAAAAAATTTAAAAAAAAAACAGAACAAGGCATTTACCCGCAGCATTCACTAAAATAATTTATTTATGCTGAAACCGGTTTGGCTCAGTGGATAGAGCATTGGCCTGCGGACTGAAAGGTCCCAGGTTCGATTCCGGTCAAGGGCATGTACCTGGGTTGCGGGCACATCCCCAGTAGGAGATGTGCAGGAGGCAGCTGATCGATGTTTCTCTCTCATCGATGTTTCTAACTCTCTATCTCTCTCCCTTCCTCTCTGTAAAAAATCAATAAAATATATATTTAAAAAAATAATAATTTATTCATGTAATTAATATTATAAGATACATTAAAATTAGAATTCTAAGAAGAATAAAAAGTAGCCAAAGCTTTTTTTATTTACATAAAATTTAGTTCAGAATAAAACAGACCTGTGCATTCATAGATTGATTAGACTTGTTTTAAGTCCTCTATTACAAGAAGGATGGTTTTCTGAAAACATGTGAATTACTGGGACAGCTTCAGAAGGCAGAACTGGTTCCAATCAATGCCCATAACTGGGAGACAGACTTAAGCTCAAGATAGTATAGAAACAGTTTCCAGGAGTCAGAACACTCGGTCCTAGGACGCAGTGACTTGGGAACATTCACTGGGGGAATCAAACTATCTTTCAAGGATGATCAATGGAGGATCGGGGCAGTAACAGTGATCTAGAAATCCTCTAAGAGAAACGGCACTGTACATTTTCACTGACCAAACTGAACATGAAGTTGGCTCAGACTAATTTTCAGTAGAAAAAAGATTATTTTAAAAGCAAGGAGAGACTCTCTTTTTTTTTTAATTAAAAAGTAAATATATACCAGAAAAAAATCATGGTAACACAACTATTTTTAATATTGCTAATAACTATGTAATGCTTTCCAAACTGCTAACACATTTTATGCAGTTGCACTAAGTATGTACCATATTTTGACCCTCCCCCCCATTAATATATTATGAACTTTTGGTTAAGATTTTATCCAGTCTTTACAAAAGCTGATGATAATGCAATGAAAATAAAAGATGATCATGAAGATGGGAGTGATGATTGATTATGTCAATTGAGTGCTTCTTATATGCCAGGCATTGTTACAAGCATTTGGGGTAACTATCTTATTTAATCCTCACAAATCCTTTACAGATAGAGTTATTTATGCAAAGAGAGTTTAAATATTTGCTCAATCATAGAGCTATTATGTGGCATAACTGGATTTTTATACCAGGTAGATTCTCTAGGCTGCTATGTCATAATTTGCTAAATAATGAAAACTTATTATAGAGACCTAAGAGAGACAATTATTTATTTGAATCTGAAGGGAGGAGAATTTCTGATGTCAAATGTGAATTAGTTTGCATTTTCTCCTATCTTCTTAGAGATAAGAATGAATACATTTCTGTAAAGCCCTTCAGTCTATTAAATAAAATTAAAAGATCATAATCTGTGAGGGTTTTTGTTTTGTTTTGTTGTTTTTTTATTTTGTTTTGTTTTTGGATCAACTTGACACGTAGAAATTAGTACTTTGATATTCCTAGGAAAAACTCTAGGAATACCCCTGAAGCCAAGCTATTAGAGGGTTTACATGGACCTAGAACTTTTTCCAGGGTGGAAGGAGTGGTACCAGGTGTCACAAGATTTCAAAAGTTTATAATAATAAAGTACGGTCCTTCTTTTAAAACTATCAACATCAATACCCATGCAGAGGCAATGTGAGTAACAATGGAGGGCTCAGTTCTTTATGTGTGTCCAGATGGCAACAATCTGTCATAGGTTGGTTTTGGTTTATTATAGTAGTGGAAAGAGATGAAACTAGGACAAAAGTTTCAACGTTGCAGTGGAATAATATAGTAGAACTTAAGACTCAGCAGCTGCCTCCATGTAGGTGGCAGGCTCCATGGAGGCAATATCTGCAATGTTTTGTCAGCTTTAAGGACTCTTATCCCTTATTTGATTAAGATGAGCTGGAATTGCAAGTTCCTGTAGGCCAAAGGTCAGGGAACTATATCGCCTCTGGGGACAGTCTGACCTGTCACCTGTTTTGTAAAATAACTTGCATTGGAAACAGTCACATTCATTTGTCATTGTCTATGGCCGTGGTTCTCAACCATGGCTGCACATTAGAATCACCTGGGAATCTTTTTAAAATCCTGATTTCTGGGCCTCATCCTCCGGAAATTGTTTCTTCGTTACTAATGATGAGGCCCAGAAATCAGAATTTAAAAAGATTCCCAGGTGAGTCTAATGTGCAGCCAAGGATGAGAACCACTGGTCTATGGCTTCTTTCTTGCTACAGTGGTACAGCTGAGTTGTGATGACAGAGGCAGTATAGCCCTGGAAGCCTGTAATATTTGCTATCTGGACCGGTACAGAAAAAAAAAAAATGTCAACCCCTGCTTTAGACAGGGGTTTCTTGCTTAAAATAACTTAAATCACCTTTAAAAGATAGTATCACTCACACTTTCTTTCTTTTTTTCTATACTATTTTACATACCACTTCTAACTCGTAATCAAAATGAACAAAGCACACAAGTAGAAAGAAAGCTCTGTGACATGGGTTTCTCCTAGAAGTAGGCCCTAAAAGGGGTAGTCAAGTACAGATATATTTGAGAGGATATGACCCGAGAAAACATGTTTAGAGGAGTGGAGATGTAAGGAAGAGGAAAAGAAGAAAACTAATAAAGGATGCATTATTGAGCCAATTACCTGTGGGGATAACTGAAGTCTATCTCTTTAGGAACCTTAAGGAGATACTGTAAAACATGTCTCCTCACCCAAGAGGTGAGGAAGCCGGGGTTTTCATTCATCAACTTCCAAACAATCTTTACATGAATGCTACTTCTGCAGGCATTCTCTTATCAGCACTATGCCAAGGGCAGGCATGCTCCCAGGGGCAAAACCAAGCTGAACAGGCAGGAAGGAAGTGAGTCTGGCAGAAGACTGCTTTGACCTGTAGACATAAAAGCCCAGGAGATGATGGCGAGGCACTACCAGCCTTTGTGACCCAGGATGCAGTTAACAGAAATGGGTTTAAATGTAACTGTACTTAATATGCTTGAGGAAACAAAAGACAAGATTTAGAGTTCTGGTAGAAATTGGACTGTAAAACATAACCAAATGCAGACTCCATAACCACAAAAGACAGTTACTGAAGTTAAAAGAGCTCAAAGTATTGTTTTCCCCGGGAATTAGGTAACAGCTGAAAAGAGACTTAGTGAACTAGAATATAGGTCAGAAAAAAACATTCGTGTTAATACTGAATGTGACTAAAAGATGAAGAATGCCGGAAAAATCTGTAAAACTGTCTGATATAAGTGTAACTAGAGTCCCAGGAAGAGAAGAGACTTAGCACGAGACAGGAGAAATATAAAAATAATTAACTAGCATTAATTACGGTGATTTTTCTGGAAATTGGTACTTAGTTTGAAGAGCACATTGTGGTGAGTGCCATTTTAGGATGGATAGAAACAAGGCTCAAGAAATCACTTAATAAATATAAATGATTCTGCCACACACAAGGAAAATTAATTGTTTCTGAGCCCCAATCGAATAAAAGAAAGCAGTAATGTTACCACCAAATTATCTTCTCTGTATTACAACCTATTCATCATGTTCTTTTAACTTTATTTTTTATTCCTTGCTCCACATTGCAAACACAAAATTCTTAGATATATTGCTTTAAAATTAAAGCTTAAAATAACAGCTTAAGAAGTGACTAAAATTCCGGGGGGGGGGGATGTTATGAGACATCATTTAGCAATGAGATATTAAAGTCATAGAGAGAATTTCCATGGCTTAAACTTTTTGAGAGTTCAGAAACACATTGAATGCATATATTTTTTGACAAGTGATACCATGTCTAGGATTTACAGAAATATATACATACATACATGAAATGACAAAAGTGCAATGACATTTATATTGCTTATAAACAATTACTGTTCATAATAGTAAAATATAGTAAACTATCTAAATTGCTTAAATAAGTTATGTGGTGTTATTAATGTAATGTTGTGTAATATTGTGCAGCAACAAAAAATGTAATATTAGGAAATTATATAGTAACTAGAGGCCGGGTGCATGAAAATCATGCAGGGGTGGGGGGGTCTCCGCAGCCCAGCCTGCACCCTCTCCAATCCAGGACCCCTTGGGGGATGTCCGACTGCCAGATATCCCTCTCACAATCTTGGACCACTGGCTCCTAATTGCTCACCTGCCTGCCTGCCTAGTTGCCCCTAACTGCCTCCCTGTGCTGTGCCAGCACAACCAAGATTTCGGTGAGCCTGAGGGGGTTGGGGGGGGGGGGGCGCAGCAGCGAAGGATGTAGGAAAGACAGTCAAAGAGAATAAGCTGGGTCTAGGTGGATCTTCCTATGCCTGGCTGAGGCCACAGAGAGACCCAGACAGCAAGCTGAGCCTTTATTTTATAGCCAGAGGTAAACAAGGTAGTGGGCACCATAGTTACAATGTTCTTGTGAGTTTCACTTGTTTTGGCAGCACTTGTTGCACCTCCCACAGCCCATTAGCTACCCAGATAAGATCTAGAGAGTGTCATAAGGTCAAGCCTAATTATGCTAAGAGGGCTCTGCCCTCTAAGCTGCGACTTGTTTGTGGCTTTGCCAACAGGTCAGTCCGAGGCTTAACCCTATAGCCGCTCCCTACACCTCCCCTGCTGGCCTGGTCCCCCTAACTACCCTGCTGCTGGCCAGGTTGCCCCCAACTGACCCCTCCCTGCCGACCTGGTCACTCCTAACTGCTCCACGCTGGCCGGGTCACCCCTTACTGCCTCCATGCCCACCTGGTTGCCCCCAACTGCCCCTCCTGCTGGCCTGGTCATTCCTCACTGCACCCCCGCTGGCCTGGTCACCCCACTCAGCCTGGTGCTCAGTCATTTGGTCGTCCCTCACTAAACCCCTTGCCGGCCTGGTTGCCCCACGCAGCCTGATTGTTCAGTCATTTGGTCATCCCTCACTCACTCCCCTGCCGGCCTGGTCATAGGCAGCCATCTTGTGAGGGCGTGAGGGTTAATTTGCATATTACTTCTTTATTATATAGGATTTTAGAAGACTTCCACACAATAGCTTTGAAAATTATTATTATTCCTGCCCGGCCGGCGTGGCTTAGTGGCTGAGTGTTGACCTATGAACCAGGATGTCATGGTTCAATTCCCAGTCAGGGCACACACCCAGGTTGCAGGCTTGATCCCCAGTGTGGGGCATGCAGGAGGCAGCTGATCTCATCATTGGTGTTTCTATCTCTCTCTCCCTCTCCCTTCCTCTCTGAAATCAATAAAAAATATATATTTTTAAAAAGAAAATGATTATTATTCCTGTTACACTGGTGAGGAAACAGGCATATAGAGAATGTTACATGTTCAGAGAGGTTATAACTCTGTTGAGTCAGAGTGGAATGTTAACCCAGACATTCATTAAAAATATCTTTGCTGGTGAGGGTGTGGGGAAAAGGAAACCTTAGTGCACTGTTGGTGGGCATGCAGACTCGTGCAGTCACTGTGGAAAACAGTATTGAGTTTCCTTAAAAAACTAAAAATGGAACTGCCTATTGACCCAGCAATCCCACTTCTGGGAATATATCTTAAGAATTCTGAAACCCAATTTGAAAGAATATATGCACTCCTATGTTCATAGGAGCATTATTTACAACTAGAGGCCCAGTGCACGAAATTCGTGTGCCCTCAGGGGATGTCAGCCTGTGCCCTCAGGGGATGCCTGACTGACAGTTTAGGCCCAATCCCTGCAGGCCTAAACCAGAAGTCAGACATCCCTCTCACAATCCAGATGCTTCATGCACCAGTGACCATACTTTTCATACAGGTGAAAAGCATCTTTCTGTTGTATGGGCAGCTACACTTTTTTTTTTTGACCTGATTATAAAAAGTAGTACATAACATGATCTTCTGAGGCAGTAGCGCCATTTTCCCCATCTTATGGGTGGATAAACTGAAGCAGAAAGAAGTTAAGTAATTGGCTTTGTCACACAGTTATAAGTGTCAGAATCAGGGCTGACCACAAAATATACAAGCCAGAGTCCATGCATGTCATCGCTGCATCATCTTGTTTTTTCAGTATTACAGTAGCCTTGCCATGTCTTAATTTTTAAATCTAAGAGACTGTTCCCAATATATAGGGTAGGGTCTCTAGGCCTGGCCTGCGATCAGGGCCATCTGTGGGGTGACCAGCAGACAGGGTGATCGGGGGGCCCCCACTGGCACCCACCTTGGCTGGCAGCCTTGCCCCCAATTGCCGCCATGGTCGCCTCCCTCTTGGGGGGCAGACGCTCAATGTAAGAGCTGCCCCCAAACTGAGGGCAGCTCCTGCGTTGAACATCTGCTCCCTGGTGGTCAGTGCGCATCATAGCCACCTGTTGTTCTGCTGGTCTTTCCACTGTTTGGTTAATTTGCATAGTAGGGTTTTATTGTATAGGATAGCCATGATCTGGAAAGAGCCCAGTAGATGAGTGGGTAAAAAAGCTGAGGTACATTTACACAGTGGAATACTATGTGACCATAAAAAGAAGGAAATATTACCCTTTCCGACAGCATGGATGGACCTGGAGATTATTATGCTAAGTGAAATAAGCCAGTTAGAGAAAGACAAATACCATATGAGCTCCCATTCATGTTCAAATGTATCTTGGTTTGCATGATAATTTTATGGTAACCTTATATATGATACCAGAGCCCCAGTGCACAAATTTGTGCACCTTGAAAGGAACTGTGGGCCATGAGGCTGCTGTGGGCACAGAGGAGGGTCTCAGCCCGTCCTCCGTGCCCCTGCCCAGCCCCTCCTGCTGTGGCCCCCAATCCCTTGTCTGCTGACAGCCCCACTCCCGCTACCACTGCTCCCTCCGCCACCGCTCCCATGCACTGATGGCGCCGGCCTTGCTCGAATGAGGCCGGTGCCAGCAGCGGGTACAAGCACCTGGCAGGACCGCAGCATGTGGGGGCAAAGAATTTTCAGTAACCACTAGAGGCTTGCCTCATTGAAAGAAACAGCGCACCATCTTATTCTGGCATCCCCGCTCACCTGCTCCACCATACCGCTGCTGCCAATGCCTGCCATGTTCCATGCTCTGCCTCCTGCTGCTGATGCCTGCCATGTTCTGTGCGTGCCCCCTGGTGGTCAGCGCTCGTCATAGCGACCGGTTGTTTGGTTGTTTGGTTGTTCGGTTGTTCTACTGTTCGGTCTATTTGCATATTAGGGTTTTATATATACTAGAGGCCTGGTGCACAAAAATTTATGCACTTGGAGGGAAGGGGGGGTCCCTCAGGCCGGTCTGTGCCCTCTTGCAGTCTTGGACCCCTCGGGAGATAACGACCTGCTGGCTTAGGCCTGCTCCTGGGTGGCAGAGGGCAGGCTCAATCCCTAGGTGCAGCCCCTGGTCGGGCTCAGAGCAGGGCCGATTGGGGAATTGGGGCGCCGCCCCTGTCATGCACAGAGCAGGGCAGATTGGGAGGTTGCGATGCCACCCTCAGTCACGCTCAGAGTAGGGCTGATTGGGGCGTTGGGTCACCGCCCCCTGTCACACTCAAGGCAGGGTCTATGGGGAGGTTGCAGCGCCACCCCCTGTCACACACAGAGAGGGCCAATCAGGGGGTTGGGGCGCTGCCCCCTGTCACTCACAGAGCAGGGCCCATCAGGGGGGTTGGGGCTTCGTACCCTGTCACGCACAGAGCAGGGTCGATCAGGGGGTTGGGGAGCTCCCCCCTGTCACTCACAGAGTAGGGCCAATAGGGGAGTTGGGGCACCACCCCCTGTCACACACAGAGCAGGGTGGATCAGCGGGTTGGGGTGCTGCCACTGTCACACTCAAGGCAGGGCCGATGGGGAGGTTATGGCTCTACCCCATCACACACAGAGCAGGGCCCGTGGGGGGCGGTTGGGGCGCCAGCCTCTATCACCCACAGAGCAGGGCCGATCATGAGGTTGGGGTGCCGCCACTGTCACACTCAGGGCAGGGCCGATGGGGAGGTTATGGCTCTACCCCATCACACACAGAGCAGGGCCCGTGGAATGGGGGGTTGGGGCACCACACCCTGTCACACACAGAGCCGCAGGGCAATCAGGGGGTTTGGGCACTGCCCCCTGTCACGTTGATCCCGGTACTGGGAGGCCTCGCGGCTCCGCTGATCCAGGTGCTGGGAGGCATATTACCCTTTTACTATATAGGATAGAGGCCTGGTGCATGTGTGGGGGCCGGCTGGTTTGCCCTGAAGGGTGTCCTGGATCAGGGTGGGGGTCCCCACTGGGGTGCCTAGCCAGCCTGGGTGAGGGGATGATGGCTGTTTGCAGCTGGTCACACACCCTTCAGGGTGGGGGTCCCCACTGGGGTGCCTGGCCAGTCTGGGTGAGGGGCTGAGGGCTGTTTTTAGGCTGGTGGGTGACGGAAGCTCCCAACCGCTCCTTTTTTTCTTTTTTCTTTTTTATTCTGGGCCAGCTTTAGCTCTGAGGCTCCAGCTCTTAGGCCTCCACTCCTGAAAGCAGGTATCTGGTTTGTTTCGGTTCTATAATCGAAACAATGTATAACTCCAGCTCTGAGATCCCGACTCGCTGAAAGCAGGTTTCTGGGGTTTTGTTTAGCTTCTATATTTGTTACAATGTTTCTTAAACTGCAGGCTCAGAGGCCTGCAGCGGCAGGCGGGGAACGTTGGAGTCCTCTGTCACTGAAGCAAGCAAGCCTCATGTTAGTTTCAAGCTGCCTGGCTGCCGGCCATCATCTTGGCTGGCAGTTAATTTGCATATTGCCCTGATTAGCCAATGGGAAGGGTAGCGGTCGTACGCTAATTACCATGTTTCTCTTTTATTAGATAGGATAGATATCCTTGGTTAGAATGTATCCCTAAGGAAGAAGAAATGACAATGTACATTCTACAAGCTTGTAATATTGGTTTTTATTTCAATAACTAATTTTTCACATTACTGTCTTTCCACCATATTGAAATTATATTTTCATTTTCCAACATTGCAATTCAATAATCATTTATTCTGATCTTCCAGAGAGCATTTTAGATTTCCCATGTTTTCCAAAGTTGATAGCTTTGGCTCATAATGCTTACCTCATGTGTGTTTAAAATACATTTCTAAATATTAATGTGCCCCTTCACTTCTGTTCTCTAACAGACACATTGAATTTCATATCTCAGGAAAGAATTTTAAGAAATGCACATCTTGCATGGAACATGATGAAAACCTAAGTTCAATCATTTTAGTTTATAGAGATTATTCTGACATCTAGAGTTGGTCTTGTTAAATGTATATATTTTAATTTTCTAAAAAGTTATTAGATTTACTGCCTTGCCCTGGTTGGTGTGGCTCAATTGGTGGGCATCATTCCATACACCAGAAGGTCACCAGTTTGATTCCCAGTCAGTGCTCATGCCTGGGTTGTGGGTTTGATCCATGGTAGGGGCTGTGCAGGAGGCATCTGATTGCTATTCCCCTCTCACATTGATGTTTCTCTATCTCCCTTTCTCTTTAAAAAATCAATAGAAGTATTTTTTAAAATGAAGAATACTGTAGTATGATATTAAAGAGAAATCAACCATAATTTATAACTAAATGCCTGTTACTACATGAATACAAACATTAAGTAAAATAATTGAAAGATATTCAATGGTGAGACATTGGGGTCATTCAAAAACTAAATCTGGATATTAGATTTTTTTAAAAAGAAAAACATTAAATAAAGAATAATGATAATTAGAGTTGTATTGTGAACTTGAAGTTGATTCAAGGACATCTTCTCTCTTGACTCTGATATAATAGTCCTTGTGTTTTATCCAATATAACTAAACACTAATTTTTAAATACAATGCATCGCTTAGTTATATAAAATTAGTTATGTAAATACTGGTAGTTTCAAGGTGTCTCCATTAATCAAGCCTTCCTTATAAATCATTGTACCTTGGATACACTGCTGTTCTACATTTTAATAACAAATATAATTTTCTCCAAGTCATCTATGCATTGTTAACTTGCAAGTCTATATCTACATTGTCTGTGGGTGACAAATTAATGACCTATGTGATATAAAATATTGCAATTTCCCTACGTTCTATTATTTAAATTCATTTTTAAAATATACCTTTTGGCTCAGGACTTTTTAGTGAGAAAGGTCATATTTAAGACCTCTCATGTCCATCAACATTAGATAGAAAAGTGCTAATTTCTCAGAGCATCTCAAAATATTTATTACTTCTCATCCTTGTCTTATTGTCCTTATTCTTGCCATTTGTAACATACTTAAAATTAGAATAAAATAATACTGTAGTTATCTACTTTGCCTGATAAATCAGCAAGATAAAGATTTGTTCAGTACTTTCTAATAGTGTTCAAGAATTATAACTACTTTCACTTTTATTTTATTATTATATAATATCTGAAATTATCCTATATAATAATAGACAAACATGGTAATTAACCGTACCTCCGACACGCTTCCCATTGGCTAATCAGGGTGATATGCAAATTAACTGCCAACCAAGATGGCGGCTGGCAGCCAGGCAGCTGAAGCCAACAGGAGGCTTGCTTGCTCCAGTGATGGAGGAAGCCAAGGTTCCCCGCCTGCCACTGCCGGCCTCTGAGCTTGTGCTCTAAGAAACAATGTTGCAATTATAGAAGCTAAACAAAACCCAGAAACCTGTTTTTGGCCAGCCGGGCTTCAGCCAGCAGGATCGCAACAGTGTTTCAATTATAGAATCCAAACAAACCCAGATCCCTGCTTTCAGCAGCCAAGGTCTCAGAGCTGCACCCGGGCCTCAGAGCTAAAGCCAGCTCTCAGCTCTAGTGACAGCCATTGAAGGTAAATAAATACCAGAATTTAAAAAAAAAGAAACAAAGGAGAGATTGGGAGCTTCAGTCACCCGCCAGCCTGAAAACGGCCCTTAGCCCCTCACTCAGACTGGCCAGTCACCCCAGTGGGGACCCCCACCCTGAAGGGGGTATGACCAGCTGCAAACAGCCATCATCCCCTCATCCAGGCTGGCCAGGCACCCCAGTGGGGACCCCCACCCTGAAGCAACAAGATGGCGGCTAATTTGCATACTGAAGGCGGGCGGCAGTGGGCAAGGCTGTCTGCAGTCCGGGATGGATCTGTGACCCTGCCAGGCGGGGGCAGCGCTTGAGGCTGTCGGGGGTCCGGGACCCGAATCTGTGACCTGGCAGGCGGGGGGCAGTGCTTGAGGCTGTCCGCTGTCCCAGGACCCGGTTCTGTGACCCTGCCAGATGGGGGGCAGTGCTTGAGGCTGTCCGTGGTCCCGGGACCTGGATCCATGACCCTTCCGGCGGGGCGGCAGCTCGCACAGGGGTTGATCGGCCAGGGTTGGGCAGGGCAGGACACCTGGCTTCCATCCAGCCCCAGTCACTCTGGGTAGGTGAGCAGCGCAGAGAGCCTCTGGAAAGGGGAGACACGCTGGTGGAGGGCGGCCTGTACTCCCCACATGGCGGTGGTGACAGCTTTGAGTGTGCCAAGCGGAGCCTGCAGGCTGAGCTGAAGTAGTGCCTACAGGCCATCAGCGCCCAGGAGTGGTGCGCAAGATCCGCCTCCTGGCCCAGAAGGTGCAGGATTGCAGGGACAGCCACCGTGGTGGGCCAGACTGACGTCCTCTTGGCCGCACGATGGGGGTTTGCGGATCTGCAAAGCCAGAGGCCTCAGGTGTGCACATCCCCCAGCACACTGTCATCCTCCCGCACCTGCAACAGTTGCAAACCAAGGCGAGCACAAGTTCCCCCCCCTCTCCACCGCACTTCCAACAACCCGGCATGCCTAACACCCCCACAGGATGTGCACACATCCCCTCTGATGCGCTCATGTCCTTTGGAGAGTGTCTGGGTGTTCTGGGTGCTGAGGGTGGGTGCCTGTGAGATGACAGTGAGAGGGCGGAGTGGTGATGCCCTGTTCCCACGGAGGCCAGTGCAGCTATGAGATCACCTCAGGGGGGTTAATGCAGGTGCTGAGACAGGAGCAGATGCAGACAGACACACCTGGTGGGCGCGGGCGGCCCTCGCTGAGATGCCTTCAGTCAGCGTTCAAGATCAAGAACCCAGAGGTGGAGAGGAATTCTGTCCTCTCAGTGAAACAGTGAGATAGTCGGGGCAACTGTAGATGAGGAATGTGCACTTTGGGTGCCAGCACCCATGAGCGAAGGCTGCCCTGACTGAGCCTGGCTTGCTTGGGGCCTAGTGCACTCCTGCCAGGCAGCAGGTGACAGGGTGTGCTTTTCCGAATTAATGAGAGAAAATGTTGATTCTCCTGCTGCCCACGAAGGTGGAAAGTGAAGTGGGGAGACATGTGGGGAGTGAGCGAGGTTCCCTGTCTGGGGGTTCCAAATCTGCTGTTGGTTTCTTTCACCACTGACTAGAGATATACAGGGTGTCTCCCCAAAATGTATACACACTTTGAATACCTACTAATTCCAATGGTTTTAAGCATAAGAAAGAAACAACAATGGAGCTGTTATCTTTTAAAAGTGTGGGCACAAACAGGTAGTTGGACATTCCCTGAGGGGTCTCAGATTGGAGAGGGTGAAGGCCAGACTGAGGGGCCCTTCCCCCGCCCCACCACCCCCACCACCCCAGTGCACGAATTTCGTGCACCGGGCTACTAGTGATAAATAATATTTATGAAAAGTAAAAAATATATATATACTCCATATATATAATAAATACTTGAAGAGCAGATGTCCAGATCCATAGATAGAAAACCACAACTCTGAGAGCAATAAATTATTAAATGTTGTGACATTTATTTCTCATAACTTTCAGAAAAAGAAGGAACAAGTGGTGGAACCCATTTAAATCATGGAAGGCAATATGCAAAAAAAGGAGATCGTACCCTTTGCGACAGCATGGTTAGAATTAGACTACAAAATTGAGATGTGCCCTGTGAAATGAAAGATACCTGTTGAACATGTGTAATGATAGTCATGCTTGTTCTTTTCAAATTGGTTTTGACTATATATATATATATATATATATATATATATATATATATATGTATATATATATATCCCCAACTTACTGAGTAAGTTGGATATGTATGTATGTATGTATGTATGTATGTATAGATAGATATATGTATGTATGTATATCCAACTTACTGAGTAAGTAATATATTTATAAAAGTGTTTGATTCTTTTTGAACTGCCCTGTACATAATAGGGAGCTGGGATAGGAAAATCATTAAAAGGATTCAGTTTCAGACACTTACTGGGCTTAAAAGACAGGAACATAAATCAAGTACAGTGTTCCCATTTTATATAAGTATTCTTTCTTCAACATGTTTCACAAAAAAAAAGGCCTCCTGACAGCATCAGAATCTCAGAAGAGCTGGCTATTGCAGCCTGAGCTCCTGTCAAGCCAGAAGCAACACAAATGAATCTTTATCCAAATTAGTGACATCTGCTCAGATAGAGAGATTGGAAGTATCAAAGGGGTTTGGGGAAATGTATCCTTTTCTTTATGTCTTATAGATGGGGTCTAGAGTGTGAACTTGCCTTGGTTTTAAGATTACATAATTGACAGTTATCAATAGCACAATTCTTTGGTAGCAGAAGTTAACTAGATTTATGTTGGCTCTGCAAATTGCTTAAGAATTCCAGTTATAGACTGAATGCAAGTAAGATCTTGAATTCCACCCCAACTTATCTATTTTCTGTCTTAAAAAGTTGATTTAAACTCTGGCCATGTAGCTCAGTTGGTTAGAGTGTCATCCCGATATCTCAATGTTTCAGGTCCAATCACTGGTCAAGGCACACACAAGTATCAATCAATGAATATGAATAAGTGGAACAAAAAATTGATGATCTCTCTCTCTCTCTCTCTCTCTCTCTCTCTCTCTCCCTCTCTCCTTCTCCCCTTCCTTTCTCTCAAATCAATTTTTAAAAAGTTAAAGTTAATTTAGTTCTCTCAAATTAATTTTTAAAAAGGTAAGTTTTAATTTAATTTAAAATTTAATTTATTTAAATTTAATTTAAATAAACAGATGATAGATAAAATATTAAGCCATTGATACTTATCAAATAACATGTTTTCTTTAAAATTATTGATATACTAGGAGCCCGGTGCACGAAATTCGTGCACTGGGTGTGTGTCGGGGGGGAGTGTCCCTCAGTCCAGCCTGCCCCCTCTCACATACTGGGAGCCCTCAGGCATTGACCCCCATCACCCTCCAATCGCAGGATCGGCCCCTTGCCCAGGCCTGACGCCTCTGACAGAGGTGTCAGGCCTGGGCAGGGGACCCTCATTTCCCCGCATCACTGGTTCTGCCCCCAGCCCAGGCCTGATGCGTCTGGCCCAGGCATCAGGCCTGGGCAGGGGACCCCCAGACCCCTCCGATTGCTGGCTCTGCCCCTTGCCCAGGCCTGATGCCTCAGCCAGAGGCGTAGACCCCCATCACCCTCTGATCGCCTGATCGGCCCCTTGCCCAGGCCTGATGCCTCCACCAGAAGTGTCAGGCTTGGACAGGGGACCCCCATCTCCCCCCGATCACTGGCTCTGGACCCCGCCCAGGCCTGAGGCCTCTGGCCCAGGAATCATGCCTGGGCAGGGGACCCCCATCTCCCTCTGATCGCTTGCTCCACCCCCCGCCCAAGCCTGACGCCTCTGACCCAGGCTTCAGGCCTGGGCAAGGGGACCATCATATCCTCCCAATCCCGGCTCCGCCCCCCGCCCAGGCCTGATGCCTCGGCCAGAGGAGTTGACCCTCATCACCCTCCAATCACCAATCACCGGATCGGCCCCTTGACCAGGCCTGAGGCCTCCAGCAGAGGTGTCAGGCCTGGGCAGGGGACCCCCAGCTCCCCGCGGTTGCAGGCTCCACCCCTGCAAAGGCCTAACGCCTCTGGCTGAGGCATCCGGCCCGGGCAGCGGGGACCCGCAGCTGCAGCGGCCCCGTGATCGTGGGCTCCGCTTTAGGCCCAGGCAAGGGACCCCTAGCTCCTGGGACTGCCAGCTTCGACTGTGCCCAGCTCCCATCGCTGGCTCCACCCCTACTTCCTGCTATCACTGGCCAGGGCGGCAAAGGCACCTGATTCTCCGATCATGGCTGGGGGGCAGGGCAAAGGTGGCCCCAGGGCCGCCTTTGCCCTGCCCCCCAGCTCTTAGCTCCCCCCTGGGTTTCCGATCACTGTCAGTGGCAGGGGGCTTCTTCCTGCTTTTCCTTTTGCCTCCCTGCATTGTGCCTACATATGCAAATTAGCCGCCATCTTGTTGGCAGTTAACTGCCAATCTTAGTTGGCAGTTAACTGCCAATCATAGTTGGTGGTTAATTTTCATATAGCCCTGATTAGCCAATGAAAAGGGTATCGTCGTACGCCAATTACCATTTTTCTCTTTTATTAGTGTAGATAACCTTTTAGATTATAGAAATATTTGAAAATCTGTTTAAGTTTGGAGTTGACAGTGTTCCTTCTCTGTGCTCATCTGTGAGGCAGAGCTGTTTATTTATTGCCAGATATCTCAAGTATAGGAAGAGCCCAGACTTAGCCTCAAATTGCCCACTGGCGTTGGATGGGTAGCTAGAATATTCAACACAGCAGATAGGCTGTTTGGTAACTCCATCCACTCTTCAGACCCAGGACCAAGTTAAAATAATAGGAGTAAGGGTTCAACTTCCTAGGGAAAATAAGTGGTGAGACCAGGAAGAATCCTAGTTCTGAAAGACAGTCTGTGGAACACTACAAATTTTTGGAACAGAATCTTAAAAACAGGATCTAAACCATGTACTAATGGGCATGGGGATATCAGGCTTGGGAACATGAGCAAGAGCCAAAATATCAGAAGAGTCTCTCTTGACAGCAATTAGGTTGCAACTCAGGGGAGCCAAGTGAGACTCAATGTATAGCATCAGGATATCAAATTTCTGCTCTCAGAAAGCTAAATGGTGCTAAGATGGTATTCCTCCACAGAGACCTATTTTCTTTCTACCCTAAATAAATAATAAAATCATTCCTTACAAAGAATACCCGCGCCGAAACCGGTTTGGCTCAGTGGATAGAGCGTCAGCCTGCAGACTGAAAGGTCCCAGGTTCAATTCCGGTCAAGGGCATGTACCTGGGTTGCGGCCACATCCCCAGTAGGAGATGTGCAGGAGGCAGCTGATTGATGTTCCTCTCTCATCGATGTTTCTAACTCTCTATCTCTCTCCCTTCCTCTCTGTAAAAGTTCAATAAAATATATTTAAAAAAAAAAAAAAAAAAAAAAAGAATACCCGATCATCTATATATACAAAAAGCCAGCGACCAGAACGCCATAATGACTGGAAGTACTGGTTGCTATGATGCCCACTGCAGCCAGTGAAACACCCTGAAGGAGGAGCGTGAGGGGGTGGGGCCTGTGGCCCATCTCCTGCCACCCCTCCTCCTGGCCATCCCTGCCCTTGATCAGTCTCTCCCACCCTGATTGAGGGCGGGGCGGCCATCCAACCCCACCTCGGCCCTTACCTTCGGCCAGCCCTGTCCCTGATCAGCCACCCACCCCAATCAGGGGCAGGACCAGCTGGCCAACCACCTTTTCCCCTCCCCAGCTGGCCCCCACTACCCTAATTGGCCCACGGCCACTCCCCATAACCAGCTCCACTCCTGATCAGCCCCCCACACCAATGGGGGATGGGGCTGGCCAGCCAACCTCCCATGGCCCTTCCCCACTGCTGGCCCTGCCAGTAATCAGCCTCCTCAACCCAATCAGAGGTGGGGACCATGGGCCAATTGCCAGGAGCCCCTCCCCCCAACCAGCCTGGCCTTGATCAGTCCCTGATAGGGACGGGCCAGCCAGCCAACCACCGCCATCTCTTCCTCTCGGCAGGTGCAACCCCAATCCCCGATCCTATATCATAAAAACCTAATAAAGCCTAATGTTCGGTCATCCAATCAGCCATTCAACCAATCAAAGCATAATATGCTAATGATATGCCAAGGCCGCTCAACTGCTCACTATGACGTGCACTGACCACCAGGGGGCAGACGCTCTGACCAGTAGGTGAGCTTGCTGCTGGGTTCCAGCTGATCAGGACTGGGCGAGATGGGCAGGACACACCCTGGAGCACTCCTGCAGTCCTTCCCTGGCTGACCAACCTCCTGTGCCTCTCCCCAGCCCTGATCGTGCACTGGTGGGGTCTCTCAGCATGGCCTGCACCCTCTCACAATTCAAGACCCCTTGGGGGATGTCAGAGAGCTGTTTTGGCCCAACAATGGAATGACTGGTTGCTATGATGTTCACTGACCACCAGAGGACAGACACTCAATGCAGGAGCTGACCCCTGGTGGTCAGTGTGCCCCCACAGGGGAAATGCCACTCAGCCAGAAGCCAGGCTCACCCAGAGTCTCTCCCCTCTCTGTGACAGTGCTAAGGATGTCCGACTGATGGCTTAGGCCTGGGAGCTGGCCTAAGCCATCAGTCAGACATCCCCCGGGGGCTCCTGAACTGCGAGAGGGTGCAGGCCAGGCTGAGGGACCACCCCTTCCCCCAGTGCAGGAATTTTGTGCACCAGGCCTCTAGTATATAATCTGCACACCAACCTTCTTAAATTTTAGTAAGCACAAATATCAGTAAGCACAAATTACCACATTTTATCCTTTCAAATACTAGTGTGATAGAGAATGTTGTTTGCTTATCTAGATATCTGTTTTTTAGATATCTACCCCTCCCAGTCCAGATCATGTCACTCAAGGAAAGCTGACGTCATTTTCAGTTTCAGGATCTGTCATATTCAATAGGTCCTAAATATTCTAGTCCAATAATTTTCAACTGGTATGCCACAAGAGACACACTGGTGTGCTGCAAGAATTTTTAAAACATGCAATACCTGACTATTGAGTTAAAGGCATTGACTTCTTTTCCCTTGGATTGTCAAATAAAATAGTGACAACAGCCAACACAACAATAGCTGTCTGTTGTGAATGAGTCAAAATTATACCTATTTCTTTTTTGGCCAGATTAGCAAAAAATATATTATTTGGTGTGCCACCGAATTTTAGTGATTAGTTCATGTGTGTCATGAGGTGATAAAGCTTGAAAACAGCTGGTCTAGTCAATTGTTGTAACCCTATTCCATATGGCAATGATGGCAATCCTGTGCCACATGTCAACAATGACACATCATGGCCTTTCCCTAGTTATTGCTATTTGACTAGGGATGGAAACATGCTTCAGTCCTATCAGTCTGAAAGGAACAACTTTTATTTTCATGTTTAAGAGAGTACTTTTTTTCACTTTTCCCAAGCATATAACCTTGAGCAGCCCTTTGGTATTAATGAGAAAAGACAGACCGAGGAGGAGTTTAAAGTTGAAAAGTCATCACAACCAGATTTAGGGAGTCCAGCTATGGGCTTCTTCCCATTTGAGATAATTCCTCTCCTCACTAATCCAGTTTAAATCAGGTTTTTCATTCATTTCATCCAAAAGCATCCCAATTGACAAATATATTCTCTGCATTTGTCTATTTTCCTGATCATCTGTTCAGATCAGATCTTTTTGTTCACAATCATTCTTTTCTTGGTCAGCAAGCTTCTTGGTTGTTTTCACCCATTTCCATGGCTCTAATGACTCTTCAATGTGTTGATATATTCATGTCAGACCTACATATTGAGCACCAAAATCATATTCACAAGTGCTACTAGTCATCTCCTGTGTCACCAACAAGCTTCTCAATTAGCATTCTAATATTAAAATTCTCAGCTCTCGTCTATGTTGGTACCAACTCTGTTTTACTTAGATTTTCATTATTTGTTGTATTGTCATCCATCTAACTTAAAGCTTCAAAGATTTTATTTTCATCTTATCTTTCTTGCTCTCATCCAATCAGCAATGCATGTTTTTCCTACCTTCTAAAGTATTCCTATATTTCTTTCTTCTTTGCCCTTATGATGTAACTCTGTTGCCAACTTCTTCCTCATCTCTCACATTGAGTGCTGCAATCTCCTCTTGTTTGGACTTTCATCCATGAATGTCTCCCCCTTCCATCTCTCTTCAAGATACATATTTCCGTTATCGTTGTAAATAAAAAGTAATTCCCCCATTTCCCTACAGGACAATCAAACTGCTCAGCATGTTTTCCACAGCTCTTCACGGTCAGATCCCAATCTACCTCCTGGGGCTTATTTTATTTTACTAAGATTCTTTCACACATTTCTGGGCCTGACCTTCTATGTTTGGTTCAGATGTCTATTGTTTCACAGACTCAGGAGATTCCCTGTGTAATAAGAAACTGGTACCCATACACAGATGACAAGGATATGCTAAAGAAAGAGACAGACCACTCTGGATTGGTAGGTGCAAGTTTAATAAGCAAGGGAACTTACATATGAGACTTGTCCTGGGTGGCCTCAAGCTGACTACATCTCCACTCCATACTTGCCCACCAGAATCTTAACAGTTTACATACAGGCCTTCACTGGATTTAGTCACATATACCATCCAGATGGTCTCCACAACACCTTACTCTCTCAAGTCTGAGTCCTTGAAAATGGCTCTGACTGTGGAAACAGTGGGCAGAACATACTGTATATATTTCAAGGGCCAGGGAAAGGGATGAGGAGCCTCTGATTGCCCGGGTTCAGCTCTCAGTTCAATGACCAGTTACACTCTCTCAGTGACCTCCTCCAACAGTGTCTCACTTTTCCCCAAGTATGACTTATTTCCTCTTGAATCCATGTAGTTACCTATGTTTATTCCCCTGCTTCAAAGTCCTGACCCCCTTTCTCTGCCTGGAAGGCTATGATTTATTCTCCAACATAGAGCTTAGTAACTTCCCTGAAAACATATTCTTAACAGCAACCTCAGCTCCCAGACAGAATTAATCTCCTCTTGTCCTATACTCCAATCACATGTTATACATAAGCTCCTATATAGCATTGCCCACAGCATGCTGTCATTTATAGTTTGGGAGTCTAGAGCTGCTTTGAAACCATTAGCACTTTTAAAAAGAGAGACATGATTCATCTGGGAAACTCTCTGACCAGTTAACTCAGTGTCTGGTATATAATAATGTTTCAATAAATGTCTATGAAAGGAAAAAGCTAAAGGATTTCTCAGGGCTCCCCGCAATAGAAACATCTATGCTTTGTCAGGAAAGGTTAAAATTTTAAGCTTGTGCTAACTACACTCATGCTCTGTCATCACTTTATCACTTGGTAATTCTACTACATATTCTAGATTATCCTCAAGGACAAATAACTTGGAAATTTTTCTCCCAGCCAAAAGCTGGGGAAAAAAATATAACTATGTCCTGGATCTAAATGGGAGAATAAAGATGATCATGAATTTATTTCAGATAAATAGCCCATTACATCCTAAAGCTGTTAGATCTGAAAATTACATGATATGCATATCTACAAAGTTTAATGAGGTTTGAAGAAATCAATAGAGAAACATAAATTTATATAATGTTTTTTATGTCACTCTGTTGCAGCAGTATTGGAATATTTTGTCCAAAGTAAAACCTTTAAAGTAAAGGGAGATGTTTTGCTAGAACAGGGCAGAAAATGCAGAGCCAAACTTATCTTGACCCAAACACAGAACACCTCTCTGGAGCTTTCATAAAGAGCAGTTCACCAAATGTGCTATAACATCTTGTAGGACACAGTGATATTCTGTTTCCAAGCTTCCTAACAGAGATGATAATCTGCAGCCAAATATTAGGTGCTATATTTCTCAGTAGCTTTGAAATGGTGCTAAAGTCTTTTAAAGTGTTGCTTTGCCCTCTCCTGCATGAAGGGCCTGGCATGGCACATGGACCGGGAAGCTTTTTATTTTTTACAAGAATATAATTTTGTGTTTCATGTAGGCTGGAACATTCATGAACATGCTGAAATTAACTAGATTGAAATGGAACCCAAACTGTCATCATGAGACAGTTCTGAATAAAAGACATGTCCCCTGAGGACTCCATGCTGGAACAAAGCTATAAAACTTCATAGTTTATGTGTGCCATGTTTGTCCATTATAACCACATTATGAACTTGTTTAGTAAGAAAAACAATGGGGGAAATTTAGAATACATAATTATGGGATCAAAATAATAATAGTAGTAGTAATTATGATAATCATAATTTCTTGAGTGCTTCCTATGTGTCAAATACTACTTAAAACACTTTGAATGTACTAATGCATTTAAATGTCACAGGAATCTTATTACATAAGACACCACTATTATACCCATTTTACAGAAATTGAATTACTGGTTGTAAAAGTAACTTGTTCAAGGGCACACGTTAGGATGAGGCAGAGCTAATCATAGAATTAAGTCTGGCTTCAGAGCCTACATATTTTATCAACATTCAAATTGCCTCTGTGTTTTAGTATTATCCAAGAACTATTGACTTTCTGGAAAAGGTGAAAAGCTTCTTGCATATTACTTATTTCAAGATACAATGCCAATTATAAATTTTATTTTAGCCTTTTGCACTTGTGCATAACCAAGTCTTAAATATTCAGGAATCATTTGCATGCAAATTCTCTTTACCAATGTCTGTTAAACAGGATTTAATCATTGAATTGTATAGTTGAAAGTTATCTAGAAAATATACAAGAGCAAACATAAGCCTGGATGTTTTAAACAGCCAATTTGAATACTTCAAAAAAAAATAACAAGCAAGTTATTCAAAGTTATGTTGGATTCCAATGAAACCCAAATTAGTAAGTCATGGTCAAGTAGACAATATTACATGGTACAAATGAGACTCGAAGGAGAAGTTCCCAAGGAAGAGAGGAGTGGGCTACACAGCCATCCAAAAGGACTTATACAATCACTTATATGCAATTAAATAATCTAATTAAAATTATAATTAATGGATTTCAATGACCAGTTTGTCCCTATTATTATGAGCAATGAAAAATAACTCTGAAAAATGGAAAGCTTCAGTTTAGGAAATATCAATGGAACAATGCTAGAATATCTCTATATCCAGTTAAGAGGCCCTTGCCAACTCCCTATGAGAGGAAATGCTATCCAGTTTTCAACTTCCTGCAGGAGCTGAGAAGTAAAATATGTTCAGAAAGCAGAATGAAATTGATTTTGTAGCAACCAAATTAATCTTTTATTAGCAAATAAAAACCACATAACCTCATCCAATCTGAAAAGTTAAATAGTGAAACTCCAGGAGCTGAAGGTAGAAAACATACCATTAAAGCTTGAAAATCCCATTTATCAGTAAAAACAAATTCAGAACTCCAACATTTGATGCTATTCTTTCATAATTTATTAAGTCCAGCCTCCACTTTCAGTTAATGCATTGGGTAGGGGAAAGTTCTTTACATGAGTCATGCTGAGGAAGAGAATGAAATGGTTACACAGTAGAAAGCTTGATGCAAAAAAAAGGAGAGGAGTCTAGAAATGGAAATTCTGCATCAACACTGCAAGGGAGGGGAGAAGGCACTTTGGCAGAGAAACTGAACTGGTTCCAAAGAAGATGAAGGGAAATAGAGACAAATTTCAGACCAGTTTAGTGCATTGTAATCCTTCCCCTTTGGATTTGGCTAGGCAAATATTAACAGTAAAAATTACTTTCATTTGTCAACATTAAGTTATAATACATCATAGCCTGAATCTAAGCTGTGTATTTTACAACATTACACTTATAATTAAAAAAGACAAGTTAACTTTCTACACATGATAAAATTTTGTACAGAAATATAGGACTCCCTGGTTCATACGGTAACAAGATTTTCAGCTTTAATAGTTGTCTTTATACTTCCTGTTAAAATGTCCATGAATATACCAAAAAAGCCAAAAACAAACAGTAGCATTGGAACTAAAAATAAAATTAAAATCATATATCAACAGGCAGAGGGGAAGTTCATGAACTTTATTATTGGGGATAAATTACTGAGAAGCAGAGGCACAAGTTAAGCACCATGTACTTTATTTTTGGAAAACAACCAAATAAAACAAACACAAAAGCATACTCCAGAGTTTCTCAGAGTATGGTCCTGGAATCATGAGAACTAGAACATTAGAATAACATGGAAATGTGTTAGAAATGCATATTCAGCAAATTCACAAACTCCAACCTCAAATCTATTAAGTTAGAAACTCTGCAGGTAAGGCGCAGCAATCTGTGGTTTACCAAGCTCTCCAGATGATGTTCATACCCACTGAAGTTTGAGAACCACTGGCACAAACACAAAAGAGATGGAAGGAAAATATTTGATTCATCCACACTCTATGAAGGAACTCCAAAAGAATTTGCAATGGCCCAAAATAGATAAGCCCTGTCATTTTCACTCTCAGGTGAGAAGATTAAGAACAAGGAATTAAGAGCTTTGATCCAATCCAGCACAATTAGGAAGAGTCAGAGTTAATGTGTTAATTATTTGGCCCTAAAGACTATCTTTCTTAACCATTTTAGTGTACTATTTCCTGAGGGTTGATCATATAAAGTTTTCTGAATCATCATAGAATTGTTTTAGTAAAAAAAATAAAATAAAAAAAAAATCAAAGAAAACAAAGCTGGTAAAAATAGTGGGAATATTCCTCTACAATTTATAAAATAATTGTTGCAGTAGATTTTTTATAATGATATGGAACTACTGACAATTTATTGAGTTTGTAAATGATTGTAGCAGATTATAAACATAATATACTGCACTATTCCATTTTTATAAAAGTGTGTTTCATGGGGTGAACCATTTGCACTGCTATGTTGAGATTTGTTGTCTATAATGCAAGAGACATTACCAGCACCTACGACTGGTGCTTCTCTTCTGTGTCTAAATATACTTAAGAATGACTTTATGGTAAATAAAATAACATAGTTCCTTCTTCATAGAACCTAATGTCTAGTGGAAAAGACAGATATTTATAACTAATATAATATTGAGGGCTTTTATGAGTGCTAACAGATTAAAATACAATGCAAAATAGTGAATGATATTATGTTGGTCTAATACAGAACTTCAAAGTAGTCTCACCTAATTAAACATTCCTAAAGTGGACATCAGAAAAATTAGTAGGGGTGGAAGTGAAATGACATGGAGTAATATCTAGATAGAAGGAATAAAATACCAAAAGTCTTCAGACATAAGGAAACATTATTTGTTTGAGGAACCAAATGACATCTAATATGGCAATATTGAAGAGAAAAAGGAAGAGGGGCTGGTAAATACAACAAGACGGAAGTGGAGAAACAGATGGGAGTTGGTTAGATTAATCAGGACCTTGCATGATCAATTAAGGGAGTTGCGTTTGGATCCCAATGACATAATATGAGCACATTTTAGATTTTTTAAGAGTGTCATGCAAAAAGAGGTTAGAATAGAGTAAGGGAAGGTTGAGGGAGAACCATTAGGAGTATATTCAATTGCCCAAGCAAAATATGATCATAAACTGAATTATTATAGAGAAATGGATGTGGACCATTTGTAAGAAAGTTAGGAATAAATAAGAGCAGGAATAGATGACATATAAGAGAAGCAGAAACAGAGGAAGTTTAAAAGAAATACTGTCTGTGACTTGGGAAACAATATGAATGATGGGGACAATCAGTGAAATAGGAAACAAAGGAAGATTAAAAATCAAATTGAGAGATGGTCATGAGTTTCAGATGAATGTATAATTAGAATTAGAAAATTAAAGCAGATAAATAGATGTGAGTAATCATTCAGTTGAATCCTTCATTTTGTAGATGAGGAAAGTGAGTACCAGAGAGGTTGAGAATATAAGAATTTTTAAGTGTTACATAAAATATACATGCATATGCACATACATTTGCAAAAACATTGCACTATGTGGCCCTATTGTCTATTCTATAATAAATATGTACATGTAATGTGCCATTCTTAAATATTTAAAAAATTTTGGTAAAAAAGAAACATGTGATTATGTATAATTTTCCAGAAAACAAAAGTATAATTAAATAATCATCACAACCCAATATTATATAATAAATTATGGAAAATGGATGGAGGAGAAATAAATAATTGGAATCATAGACTTATTTAACTAATTTTACCGCTGGCTGCATAATAAAAGCATATATGGTAATACCCCTGATAAGATGTCAGGCATACCCAGAATATTACAGTAAAATATATTTCTGAACAACACTCACTAAAGTTATATGTAATGATTGTTAATTTCATGTGTCAACTTGATTGGGCCAAGGGATGCCTAGATAGCTGATTAACATTATTCTTGGATGTGTCTATAAACGAAGAGATTAGCTTTTGAATTGGACTGCGTGAAGCCTTCCGCAATGTGGGCAGGCATCATTCAGTTCACTGAGGGCCTGACTAGAACAAAAGACAAAAGGTTAAATTTGCTCTCTGCCAGACTGCTGAGATGGGACATCTACCTTCTCCTGCCGGCAGTACTCTTGATTCTCAGGCTTCCATATCCAGACTGGAATCTGTAACCTCTTATTTCTCACCTCTCAAACCTTTAAACTACACCACTAGCATTACTGGCTCTCCAGCTTGCAGAATTTTCAGCTTCCATAATCATGTGAGCCAATAGTTTATCTCTTTATCTATATTTCCAATTGGTTATATACTATGTAATACAAACACATGCACATACACATATTCTATTGGCTCTGCTACTCTGGAAAACCCTGACTGATACAGATTTTGATACTTGGAATGGCTCTAGAGCAGTGGTTCTCAACCTGTGAGTTGCGACCCCTTTGGCGGTCGAACGACCCTTTCACGTGGGTCACCTATGACCACCTTGCATATCAGATATTTACATTACAATTCATAACAGTAGCAACATTACAGTTATGAAGTAGCAACGAAAATAATTTTATGGTGGGTCACAACATGAGGAACTGTATTTAAAGGGCCAGAAGGTTGAGAACTACTACTCTAGAGGCACAAAAGTTTAAGGATCTGTTTTCTGAATTAGTTTTGGGGTTTCTGAAATTGGCTCTCTAATCTGATTAGATTTAAAGATGCTACTGACTATCCTATGCAATAAAAGTCTAATATACTAAGTGTCCTGTGGCCCAGTCGACCATTCAACCAACCAAAGCATAATATGCTAATGATATGCTAAGGCTGCTCAACCGCTCGCTATGACGTGCACTGACCACCAAGGGGCAGATGCTCTAACCCGCTGATCGGGACTGAGCGAGATGGGCCAGACACACCCTGGAGCCCTCAAGCGGTCCCTCTCCGGCTGGCCAACCTCCTGCATCCCTCCCTGGCCCCAATCATGCACCAGTGGGGTCCCTCGGCCTGGCCTGTGCCCTCTCACAATCCAGAACCCCTTGGGGAATGTTGGAGAGCCAGTTTCAGCCCAATCCCACAGGCCAGGCCAAGGAATCCCACTGGTGCAGGAATTCATGCACTGGACCTCTAGTTTTCAATAGTAAAGAGAGTGCTGATAGTCCAACTGTTTATAGCAACACCCAAAATATGTGCCTTGGATACTCCTAATCAACCACTTATAAGAGGCAAGGAGTTGGGTGACCATTCATATATTTTCAAAATTTTTTGGAAAACTAACATATAATAAAGTTAGCAGGTTGTTCCTAATATAACTGGACAAATGGTGAAAGAAAAGAATGAGCTCAGGGATTTAAATTCCCAGCTCAAGTTCCATATAAAAGACCTAAATATTTCTTTGTGTGCCCTGAAGGAGAGCCTTACCTCCTGTAACCTCAGGGCTAATTACTGAAAATCAAATACAGAATCTCATTCTGAGACTGGGTGAATTACATACAAGTTAAATTCAGCCTTGCAGGCTGTTTGCCATTAAAGTGAGGCTGTTGATTGGGAAAGAATGGGGTCCCACACCTTGAAATGGGATGTGTGGGAAGACCCTGATGAAGCTGGGGACATTGAGCCCCTAAATTCTGGTAAGTTTTTGACAGTGGAAGTGACTCCCTGCCCCAAATGAAGCAGTTTTCCCCTCCTCCCTGTGCTATGAGCATCCCCACCCATAAGGGTATTTGCCTTTCCACTCCCAGAGGTAAATGGATTGACCCTGCCCTGCCTGAGGAAACTGGAAGGGCCCCCTGAGGCAATTGCCATGCTAGACCATGATGATTCTCCTCAGGTCCCACATTTACTCACAACCCCTAAAATAAGATGCATTGATTATTTCATAGACTTTAAGAATTGTTCATTTTACCTCATAGTATTTAAGTTACAGGATATCAAAGAGAAAAGTAAATGTTATTTAAGAACTTTACCTCCTTTTATGGGGAAGCAGTTACTGTGTTTTTGGCTGTATGTGGGATAATTGTAATATGTTAGGCAGACTTATTACCTTGTTAAAGTCATCATTTAGAGATTAAGTATGGTTTAAGAAGATATGTATTGGTGCCCCATTGACAATGAAAAGGCTAGCTAGCTAGTTTAATTAGGCAGTTTTAGAAAGTTTTATGAATGAAAGGGGTCTATAGCAGAGGAATACATAATGGAGACTTGAAGATGCTAGGCAGCTAGGGTGTTTATCTTACTTATACAGAGACTAGAGAAATGGAATAGGCAAATCGAAATATATCTGGCCCCTGCAATTAAAGACAGCCATAAACCAAAAGGTATCTTGGGCCTGAGCAATTAAAGTGACCATAAGTTAGGCCAAACGTAGCCCTGACCTGAGTAGCTGGGAGGGCCATAAGATAGGGCTTTCTCTGCCAACACAACTGGGAGAGCTATAAGATAAATCAACAGTGACTCCAACCAACAAGATAAGGGGCAGAGCAAATGAGGGACACCATGTGGGCTTTGAGCTTTGAAAACTAACTCCATGTATCAGAATGACCAATAAGAAGAGATCAGGTTCAGACAAAGAGCTGCAGCTTATTTAATGCCTCAAGACAAAGAAGCAGCGGTCACCCTTCTCAGGGGCCCTCTGTCCATCCAGGAGGAACAGAGTCCTAGGCTTAGAATTTAGAATTAGGTGTTAGAGAGAGTGTCTGCTTGCAATAAAGTTTCTGCTTATAGTAAAATTTCTGTACTTTTCACCTATCACCTTTTGTCTGTGGCTTCATTCTTCGAAACCATCCAGACAAGAACCTGGGAGTTCAGGGTGTTCCAGTTCAATTTTCATGTTTCAACAAGAGGTAGACCGTGATGGTCAAAGTGACTGGGCCACAGGATGACCACGTAGCTAATTAAGCATTTCTGGGTGGATCTGTGAGTAAAGCAGATGGCCCTCCCCTATGAAGGTGAGCATTGTCCAATCATCCAATTCCCTGAAGGACTGAATAGAAAAAAAAAATCAGATGAAGTTGGCATTTGCTCTTGGCCTGACTCCTGGGCTAGGACATGGAACTTCTCTCAAGCTTTCAAAATACACCACTACCTTCCCCGGGTTTCCAGTGTAAATGGAAGATCATGTGACTTCTCAGGCTCCATAATATGAGCCAATATTTTACAGTAAATCTCTTGTTTCTATTTCTCTAGAGAACACTGACTAGTATACCATATCTCCCAAAAGTAGTAATTGTATGATTCTAATATTGGGGAATTTTATAGGGAAACTAGAGGCCTTGTGCATGAATTCATGCACGGGTGTGGTCCCTCAGCATGACCAGAGGGGATTGTGCTGAAACCAGCAGGCCAATGTCACCTGCCGCTCCTGCCTGCTGCTCCTGCTCATCCCAGCCCCGCTGCACCTGCCACGGGCTTGTGCCCAGTAAGTCCTGATTGAGAGAGGCTCCTGCTGCCACAGCAATGCTCACCAGCTGTGAGCCCTGCATCTGGCACCCATCCTGAGGGGGGAGGGGGATGCAACTGGCCCTCCGGGTGGGCGGTGAGATGCCCTTGCTGGCCTGGGTTCCGGATTTGTCCCACTGACATTCGCACTGGTTGTTGGGAGCCACCTGGTGGCTGCTTTTATATCGTTTCTTCCTCGTAGAGCTTCTAGGGAGGGGAAGTGGTTGTGGTGCTCCAGGCCGACTTCCAGGAGGCCGGCAGCACTGTTGGGATCATGCCAGCAGTGCCAGTCTGTCAGTGCATGGCCCATTCTCCGGAGATTGGACCTGCAGGACTACTGAGGGAGTGAGTGGCTGCCACCGGGCTGGTGGGCCCAGGGAATGGGTCAGTCAGCTGAGCAGCACTCCCACTGTGGGAGCACACTGACCACAAGGAGGCAGCTCCTGCATTGAGCGTCTGCCCCTGGTGGTCAGTGTGTGTCATAGCGACCAGTCGACCTGTCGTATGGTTGTTCAGTCATTCAGTTGCTCAACCGCTTAGGCTTTTATATATATAGATGTTTAACTCTAGTCGGGAAATGGTTAACTCTAGAGTTAAAAAATGGTTAATTAAAATTAAAACAATTAAAAATATTATTTTTTATATTTGGAATATGTTCAATCCATATTTACATTAAACTCAAAGAGTTGAGAAAATGAAGTTGCCAAAGTAACTACATACTAAGGAAAACAGTTTAACAATGAATTTCATTCTTTGAAGTTTAAAAATTAATTTATACCAAATATGTCAGATAAGGTAATAACCTTACTCTGTAGAATTTGTGAAATATTTCTTTTTATTTTCTTTTTTTAGAAATATATTTCTTTATTGATTTCAGAGAGGAAGGGAGAAGGAGAGAGAGCTAGAAACATCAATGATGAGAGAGAATCATTGATCGGCTGCCTCCTGCACATCCCCTACTGGGGATCAAGCCCGCAACCCAGGCATGTGCCCTTGGCCAGGATCGAAACTGGGACCCTTCAATCCCCAGGCTTATGCTCTATTCACTGAGCCAAGCCGGATAGGGCTGTGAAATATTTCTTGAAGATTCAGACTGTTGTACCACATTTCAGTAATAGTAGGCATTTATATGCAAATGCTAATGAATAATAAATAGATACAAAAACAAAAGATAAGATATCCAATGAGTCATTACCAAAATGTGGAATAAGTGTTAAGGTGAACTGAATTAATTTTTACATATTTGATACCACTTTTATGTTGGGCATACATCTATAATAATAAAAGCATAATATGCTAATTAGACTGGATAGACCAAAGACCTTCCAGATGTCCTTCCAGATGAACCTGTGGCAGCGGGGTCAGAGACAGAGGCAGATAGGGGCAATCAGGCAGGCAGGCCGAGGCAGTTAGGGGAGATCAGGCAGGTAGGCAAGTGGTTAGGGGTGATCAGGCAGGAAGGCAGAGGGTTTAGGGGTGATCAGGCAGGCAGGAGAGTGGTTAGGGGTGATCAGGCAGATCAGGCAGGGAGGCAGGCAAGCAGTTAGGAGCCTCTAGTTTCCCTATAAAATTCCCCAATATTAGAATCATACAATTACTATTTTTGGAAGATATGGTATACTAACTGCTTAGTTGCCTCTAACTGCCTGAATTGCAAGAGGACTCCCTCTCCCCCACCCTCCAATCCCCCCCATGCACGAATTTCATGCACTGGGCCTCTCGTACATCAATAATTCCTATGTATATATTGCAATGGTCATGATTCTTAAGAAAGTTGTATATATGTATTGTGGGGCATATAAAATGTCTGTACTAGTATGTCATTTTTATAATACTCAACAAATCATTGCACCAGTGCCTTAAGTATGCCAGACCTGTGCAGGGGAATAGAAAAATGAACAAGCTATAACTCCTCTCAGGAATTCTCAGTCTAATGAGCCTATAAATAACAAGAATTAAAAGACACAGACTCTAGAAATGTGGACTGGGAAGAGTGAAACAGAATCATGGAAAAGAAACCACAAGCAATAGTGTTTTAAATCTTTCCCTCTGAATGCAGTGCATAAATGCCTCTGTGTGCTTTGCCAGTCTCTGGATGAGGTGTGTGTTTATTTGTGTATGTGCACGTGCGCGCGCGCGTGCTCCTAAGCACAACTGATGGAACAAGGAAATACCTATTCTCAAATAGAAGCTGCAGAAGCAAAGGAAAGGAGAGCACCACAGAAGGCTAGACTTTCCTTCCAATATTCCTTACTTCTTGAGCCACCTGAGAGCCGCATTCAGAAATCAAGGCTTTTCAATAATGCAATTTGTGATGCTCTGGATATGACAGATCCATCTCACAGAGGAGCCGATTCATCTTCTGTAGATGGAAATTTTATTTCACAAACAGTAATTCAGAGGAGGAAAGGGAAATTATGAGCTAATATTTATTGAAAACTGAAGAGAATAAAGAGAGAGACACTTATTATAGCACATATTGAGAAATACACTTGAGAACAATTGTACCAGATGTCAATTTGCAGTGAGCTCTTGGGTGAAAAGGGGAAAAAATGGAAATGATTTTCCAAACCCAAGGTAAAAATTAATACAAAGAGTAATAACACTAATTATATTTGTAAATGAGAAACTCCATTACAGAATATTTTATACTATGAGCCCTGGTGCTTTTTAATTTTTAGATATAAATTTGGTTAAATTTCTTTATTTTGAAAATGATTCCCTCTGCTATAATCTTCTTTAACATATAGTAATAGAACAGCCGGAAAGCTTTCTCATACAAGGTTGCCACAGCAACATCCCTTCTATGGAATTGTGTGTGTTTCAGGGGTGTGGGGCGTGGGGGGGGCATTGATGAGGCAGCTGGGGAGAGGAAGAAGTACAGGTGAAATTCTGTGGACTATGGGAATGTAATACTGTTGATTTTCAAGGGAAAATAAGAAATTCAAGATAAATAGAGAAAAGGGAAGGGATCAGACTGAGGGACTTACAGATTAGTCATGTCTAGTCTCATATCACTCATAGTAACTTAAAACAGAGAGATGTTGCTCCTGAATGTCAGGTAAGAAAAATAAACACAAAGAAGATTCTTAAGGTAGGAGCAGGGGAACAAACTATGTCCCAAGGCTGGCCCATAGCCAAACAGAGCTAAAATGATTGCCACAGCCGTAGCCAGTTTGGCTCAGTGGATAGAGCGTCGGCCTGCAGATCAGAAGCATGTACCTCAGTTGCAAGCTCCTCCCTGGCCTGGGCCCTGGTCAGAGCTCATGCAGGAGGCAACCAATGGATGTGTTTCTCTCACATTGATGTTTCTCTCTGACTTTTCCTCTCTTCCACTTTCCCTAAAAATCAATGAAAAAATATCCTCAGGTGAGGACTAAATAGATAAATTAAATTAAATTAAATTAAATTAAATTAAATTAAATTAAAATAAAATAAAATGGATTGCCACCCAAAAAAAGACAGCTTAGCCTACCTTTATTCCCTGCTTTTGATGGCAAATGTTCATATCCCTTTGCCAATATTTTTATGTTCTGTACACTCTAAAGAAAAGCTGACTTGAGCAAAGTTGGGCATTGAGTTCAGCTATTTCACCCTCTTTCTGAACACTTTGGTTCTAATGAAAGAAGTTCCTGGCTAAATCAAGCTAGTTAACTATGTGAAACAAACAATGTTTGATTTAAGTATCATATTCTTGCCTCTTTTGGTGACCTTTCCTACCTTCATATCTCAATTCTCAGGTGCCTAATACCTACCAGTGGACATGCTGAGTGACCTTCAAAATGGAATGCTCATCATTTCATCTCCTTCCCAGAATTCCTTCCTCTGTAATTTAACCTTGTTCTTTTTCACACTGAAATTCATTAACCTGTCCCTTTTCCTTGGGGCCATGATTTAATATTTCACTCAAGCTATAAGAAGGGTTAACATGTATTGAATTACTATTTGTCTGTTTATGCTGTACTTTTTATAAGCACTATTTTATTTAATACTCACAATTGTACTATGAAGGACATATTATTTTGTTTTAATATGAGGAATCTGATTGTTAAAAGTATTATTCTACTTGAATAAAGTCACAAGACAATTATGTGAAGGTGCCAGAAACTGAGCCTGGCTCCGTTGGAGTGTGATCTCAAGGCTCATGCTCTTAGCCATCACATTCACTCATCCCTACTAAATAACCCTTATGAAGATGTCTATGAGGCATGATAATGGCCTCGAGTCTCTTTCCCTTCTTCTGAAAACTATTTCCTTTTTTTATGGGAATCTTTAATGCAGCCGTAGAAAGAAATGATTATGAAAGAGAAATCAGATTGAGATATGTTTGGCCCAGTCTCTCAAATTCTACCACATCAGTGACTGTCCTTTCCATTTTCACTAGCATTTTTGTTTGAATCTCTGCTTGCTTCTGTCAGGGGAAAACCACATTGAAATTTGAGCATCTGTGTACCTCACAGATTCCATACTCAGGTATGTAGGTGGCTGAGGCTTTTCTGGGTGACACACTGCTCCCTCTGCTGGACTGTGGAGGACAGAGCGGAAAAAAACATCTTGAAATCTTAGTTGACATGGTACCTTTCTTTACAATTATTGATCAATTAGGAGAGACAAACAATGATTGCAAAGAACTCAAGGGCCTGGTGGTCCAATATAGGTTACAAATAATAAGGAATTCCAATGACACATGTCTCTAGCACAGATGTGCCTTCTATGGCTAAGTTTTATTTTTATCTGGGAGGCACAGCAAATATATGTTTCTCCCACCAATGGGAGAAGCTTACAATTATCATTGTGATCTGCTTTGAAGATAGAGCTGACACTGTTATCTTAAATTTCTGGTAATTGTGAGCCATGTCTCGTATGTAAACTGCACATGCTTTGTTCTTCTGGGAACGTTTTACAATCTAGAAAACTACCAGTGTAAAAGAACACGCACTGACAAGGTGAAGCAATTTACAGCAAAGATCATCTAAGTTTACCAAATGTAGACATAATTCTGAATTATGTGCAGTGTAATAATATGGCAAGTATAGTGGTTGAGTCATTTTAAACCTTGAAAGACAAGGTAAGCTTATATAAATTCAAGTAACATGGCAAGATTTGTGGTTTGTTCATCTTACTAATTCATTTATCTTTTCATTAAACATACACTGATAAAGTTCTGACTATGTGGAAGACTCAGAGTTGGGGGCATAGACTTTTTTTTCTCCCCCGAAAGCAAACTCTGAGACAAGGATTTGGCTGTAAGTTGTTCTCTGGAAAGTGATCTCAGGAAGCTTCTGGGTAGGAGAGGGAAGAAGTGAGACAGGGAAGGAAGGGCAACCAATGAAGGGTGGGTGCACTGTCACACCAGTTACTATGTAGTTCACTAGAATTTCATCATGCTGGTAAACCCTGCAAAGTAATATAGAGCATATGCCTCATAGCTATTCCACAGAGAGGCTGGACTATTTAAATATCAGCTTTACAAAAGGATAATTCTTTATTGTTAAAAGTATGATATAACAGCTTTTTAAAGTCATCAGGTGAGGGCTGAACTCAGGTCAGGGGAAAGGATCTCTCAATGACGCGCATGTGAGAAAAGCAGCGCTGTCACTAGAGATAATACAGGCAAAACGACGTAAAGGTTAGTGCGTTAAAATAGTAAGACCAGAGGGCATAGGCAGGCTACTTGCACATCTGCCATAGAACACAAAATGGTTAGAGCGCAATAACTGGCCTAGAAGAGCTCACTGTCTAGTGAGAGATGGAGGTCAGGGATACATAAGGTTGATCTAGGTTGACCTGAATTGACCTGAAAGAAGAGAAGTATTTTGCATTATTTGTAGGTAGAGGCAAGAAGATAGAGATAGTTGAGAAATGTAAGTTTGCTGTTAGGTGTAAGCAGTTGATGAATTAAAGACTGTAGTAGAACCTACCTAACTAATATCTGAAAGTTGGAGGAGAGAGTTTAGTGAAAGAAGTTCAGGGAATTGGAATTGAGATTAAGGACTTTTTTTTTTTTTTAATTGCAGATAGTGTTGAAAGATAGAAGAGTATACAGGAGAAATTTATACAATTTTAATTACCAAACATAAATTTGGGAGAGTCGGGACCACATATGTAGACAGATGTAGAGAGATATTTAATGAAAACAGTGAATGTACTTCTTGACTTTTCTAATATCATGTCAGTCCTGTCACATGTGCAGCTGATCTCTCAAGAACGATTTTACTGTCAGCACTGAGAACAACGATGTCACTGACCCACACCAAATCACTCACTCTTAAATCTCAGCTTATGGAAGCAATGTTCATGGAAAGTTGTTTAAACAAAATATTTGCATCTTTCCTCCACTTCTATTAGCATTTTATTATTTGGATCCAATTCTTATTTGGACCACTAGAAAGCTGTATGCCTGGATAATATTTTTTTAGTACCTCTAAGGATAACTTTTCCTGAATTAGGACTACTTATGTCTTAAGATAGTATTAAAGAACTAAGTAATCATACTACACTTGTCATGAATTTATCAATTATATTGCCATTATGACATTTAATGTCTTCTTTGAAGGCCCATATAATTTTTTTTTCTTATTGCAACTGAAGAAATGATATCATTATGTCTTAACTCATTTTGCCAAATCTGGCTAAAGGAGCTTGGAAACAAACAAAATGTGATTTATTTTCATTTATTATATTGACCAATTGCCAAACTATTCAGTTAAAATCTTCTAACTTTATTTTTATTATCATTATTATTTTTAATTTTGTTGTGTGTGACTGAAAGTCTCATGATAGAAAAATAAGTATAAATCAGCTACTTTCAACCAGTGTGCCATGGCAGGCACATTGGTGTACCACAGACATTTTAAAACAGGCAGTATCTGACTATTTAATCAGGGACACTGCCCCTTTTTGCCTTAGATTGCCAAATTAAAAAAAGAATGACAACAGCCAACACAACAATAGCCACATGGTGTGAAAGAATCAAAATTATACCTATATTTTTGTCAGGTTAGCCAAAAACAATTTTTTGGGATGCCACAGGATCTTAGTAATTAATTTATGTGTGAAATGAGATGAAAAGGGTTTGAGAGTCACTGGTATAAGTAAATCTAAAGTAAAAATAATTTGTGGACCAATGTCATTTTTTAAGAATCACAAAATAAAAAATATCCAAGGGCACGTAGCTATAGATAGAATGGAGCCACTTATCTTATTTATGCTCACCCCAGGGCATCAAAATCCCTGCTCTGTCTTTGCCACCACAAGTCTTTTTATACTGATATAATTTGCAGTCTCCAGGACCCTAGAACATAACTGCATTAGCATCAGAAAGCAGCTCATTTTCCACCTTTCTACACCTAGGATCCAGATTCTGTGAGACTCAATTTGTCACTTTAAGCTCATCAATGTATCACATCACAGAATAATCCCATAAGGCAGAATCCCATTTCATCCAGGCGAAGTAAACTTGCTGGTGACAGGAATCAGAATTCATCCAGGTCTTCTGACTTCAGAATGTTCTTTCTACTGAGACACTTTACATGACTTTTACCTTTTTTCTATACAGGTAACGGTATGTAAAGAAGGAGAGGTGATCTATTAATACATATTCAATGCCTGGTGACATGAAAGTATGAAAACCTACACAGCAGTTCCAGCACAGACCACTAATTGCATCACATCAACTATTTTTGCTTGTAGTCTGACATTTCATTCTTAGGAGTTTGTAAAGAATAGTTTCTATGACTCTACATGAGGCTTTTCTCTTAGGGCATGTCATAATGAATCCATAAAGTTGTGCAAGTCTATCTTCTCTGGAAATAGAGATTGAGTTAGGTAGGTGGATGGCTCCGATAGCAAGGCCGAAGCTCTTGAGGTAGAGGGTAGCTGGTCTGATTCTATGCTGGCAGAATTGAAAAAGAAAAGATGGATCACAGGTTAAAAACATACAACATTAGTGTTATTAAATGGTCTCAGCTGAGTAGCCATATAAGAAATAGAGTTAATGCCCTGGCTGGTTTGGCTCAGTGGATAGGGCATCAGCTGTGGACTGAGGGGCCCCAGGTTCGATTCCAGTCAGGGGCACAAGCTGGGTTGTGGGCTCGGTCCCCAATGGGGAGTGTTCAGGAGGTAGCTGATCAATGATTCTCTCTCATCATTGATGTTTCTATCTCTCTCTCCCTCTCCCTTTCTCTCTAAAATCAATAAAAATATATTTTTAAAAAAGAAATAGAGTCAATGAATCTCTCCTCCACAGCTTGGAGCGTAAAAGGCTACCAGCTATTGGTCTTCTCAATTTGTACACCTGGTGTAAGTGAATCAGTACATTGCCGTTCATGCTGAGATAACAAGTTCAGCTACTGACATTATCTCATCATAAGAAAGTACTGGTACCTTAAGGTAAAGGGGTTTCTCCCTTTCAGATTCACTTTATTCCCTCCCTCCTTTCACTGACAGTAATAGCAGTCTCACAGGTCATGGCTAGTGCGAAGAAGCATCACTTAAAGTATTTGCTGTCATTGTTTGGGCAAAGCTGCCCGAGGAGAATGCTACTGCTATTACTGTAAAAACCCTATTAACAAGATGGATTTTTGCAAGAGTGGGGCTTGAAGTGAAAGTTACATCTCAGATAATGGGTAACCCACCCAATTATAATTACTAAGGGGGTTCAAAATAATCAAGACGTGTCTGAGATGGGCACCCTCCACACTATGACACTGTTCTTCATTGTGGCCCTTGAGATTCTGATCCAGCATCCCCTAAGGGTGGCTTTTAAGATCTACTGAATCAGAAACTCTGCAAGTGGCAACCAAAAATCTCTGTTTTTAGCAGAGAGATCAAACATATTAATACTGAAGTTGACAATGACTCTCTCTATATCATCAGTATACTCCATCTTGATGGAGGAAAGTGACTTTTCCTTCATTCTTTATCATCAAGTAAAATTGTCACAATAATAAGGGTTCTGTATGATGAATGCTCCTTTTTTTCATTGTAAACAGACAAAAACTCTAAAATTCTGAAGCCTAGATCTCATACAATAAGCTAATTCTCTTTTATTCTCATATTTAAAATATAAGAATTCAAATAGTTAACATCAGTGTGATAATTGTTGAGTAATTTTTAAAATTATTGCACACATTTTAGGAAACATAATGACTAAACTTCTCTACTTCTAGAGAAGTTTTAACTTCATTTTAACACATTATCCTTGTGTCCCTTTATACCAAAGAAGATTTTGGCAATTTTTGTGACTGGTTTTTCAGGGGACTAGCCAGAAAATTCTGCCAGTCTAATTAACATGGTTATGAATCAACCATATCCTTTAATTCTAGATTCATGGATGGCTAATCTGTCACTTGTTATTTGTAAAGCTCAGATGAAAGAAAATGGCCATTTATTATACAACTTCATTTTCTAATGATATTCTGAGTAAATGTGGCCAAAACTGACTAAGATGATTATAGGTAGACTAGGCAATAGAGATTGGTAAATAATTAAGGGGGAAAAGCAAAATAGAAACAAACACAAAGTTGGTGAAGTCTTAGTTTCTTGCAACCATCTTAAAGGGTGAGATCATTTTATTATGACACTAGAGGCCCAGTGCACAAATTTTTGGGCACTCGGGGGAGTCCCTCAGCACAGCCTGAGCCTTCTTGCAGTCTGGGACCCCTCTGGGGATGACCATCTGCTGACTTAGGCCTGCTCCCCAGTAAATTGGGCCTAAGCTGGCAGTCAGACATCCCTCTGGCATCCTGGGAGCCCTCGGGGGATGTCCACTTGCCAGTGGGGAACATGCCTAAGCTGCACTCAGACATCCTTAGCGCTGCTGAGGAGGTGGGAGAGGTTCCCACCACCACTGCTGTACTGGCAGCTGTGAGCCTGGCTTGTGGCTGAGCAGAGCTCCCCCTGTGGGAGTGCACTGACCACCAGGGAGCAGCTCCTGCATTGAGCGTCTGCCCTCTGGTGGTCAGTGTGTGTCATAGTGACCAGTCATTCCCAGTTGTTCTGCTTTTAGGGTCAATTTGCATATTACCCTTTTATTATACAGGATAGAGGCTGGGTGCATGGGTGGGAGCCGACTGGTTTGCCCTGAACGGTGCCCTGGATCAGGGTGGGGGTCCCACTGGGGTGCCTTGCTAGCCTGAGTGAGGGGCCGAGGGCTGTTTTCAGGCTGGCCACACTCCCTTCAGGGTGGGGAGTCCTGCTGGGGTGCCTGGCCAGTTAGGGTGAGGAGCTGATGGCTGTTTGCAGGCTGGCCAAGGCCCCCAGCGGGGACCCTCACCCCATGAGGGTGTGGCCATCCTGTGTGAGGGGCTGATGGCTGTTTGCAGGCAGGCCACGGCCCCCAGCCACCCAAGCTCCCAGTGGAGGCTGGCTGGAAGCAGGTATCTGGGATTTATTTATCTTCTATAATTGAAACTTTGTTGCCTTGAGTGGAGCCCACAGCCAGCCAGGGCAGGCAGGAAGCTTGGCTTCCTCCATCACCAGGGCAACCAAGCCTCCTGCTTGCTCCAGCTCTGTGGCTGCTGGCCGCCATCTTGGTTGGGTTAATTTGCATGTAGTCACTCTGATTGGCTGGTGGGCGTGGCTTGGGTGTAGCAGAGGTGCAGTCAATTCGCATGTTTCTCTTTTATTAGATTAGATTGTTTTAACATCTATATACCTTGAATGGAATTGATTCAGTAGTGCTACTTGAAGATTTCAAGGTCATTTTCTCACCTGAGAGCTATGAATGATGGATTTATTTTTTAAAAGAATAAGGCAAAATAAAATGAACAGGTCCTGGTAGGATTTCTCATAGACAGACAACAGTATGGTCAATACCAGTGGGAAAGGGAGGTGGGGGGAGGTAGGAGAGGGTATAGGAGGAATAAATGGTGATGGAAAGAGACATGATTTGAGGTGATGAACACATAAAACAATTACAGGTGATGTATTATAGAACTGTACAACTTAAATGTATGTCATTTTAATAACCAATGTAACCCCAATAAATACAATTTAAAAAGAGTAAAAACAAATGTTGTATGCTATTTACAACATATATATATATATCCCAAGCAGTCACAATGGAAATATAGAGCAATAAACTTTTTTTACTTATATACATACCCATTCACACACACACACACACACACACACACACACACACACACACACACATATATATATATATGTATTTGAATTTGTGAGAGTGTACATTTGGAAGAATGATATTTAAGTCTATTTAAATATACATTTGCATAGTGCTTACAAATACTAATTCATGTAATCCTCATAACAGCCCTATGAGGTATGCATGAACTATTGTCACCTTAAGGAGCTTGCTCAGGGTCACACAGATAGTTAACCATGATATAAGATGATTTAAACCAAGTCTAAAGTCCATGTGCTTAACAGCTATCCTATGTTGACTTCGACATGCAACTGCTTTTAAGAGGTAATAATACAATCATATAAATGTAATTTTCTTGTTATGCTCTTTTAGCCTGTATCTATTTTTTAATCTGAAAAAAAACTACAGACCTACTGGGAAACTTTTCTACCTATTAAAATGACCTCACAGCACTATATAAAACCATTAAAAATCTCTCAACTCTTAATATTATAATTTTATTCAATAGCTTATATCCTACATTTTTTCTATAGAATATCCTCAGGGTTGAGTAAGATAGTAATAAGTATAATTTACAGAAATCGAAGTAGTACCTATAAAACACTAGAGCTAAAAATAGGATGTTATTGTGATTATCCTGAATGACTAATTTTGAAGACCAAGTTAAGAGAAATTAAATATTGTACATTGGTTTGTTTTCTGTACAAAGGACAGTCAACTTCTGGCTGCCAAAGACTCTTGCCTTCCCCCTCATAGCACCTAAATTTCCTATTGAGGAATGATTTCCTTCCCATTTTGGTCTTATTGGTGGGAGAAAACAAGAGGTCACATCTTCCCTCTTCTTGGTAAACTACACGTGGGCCCCATATGTTATAATCCTAGTCAAGTCTCCCTTCAAGGGCATTGAATCGTGAGCACCTGAGGAGGGGAGGGAGTATAGTTAGAGGTGATTTATCCCTGTGGGATCCATGGCAGTAGTGGATTATATCATTTCTTATAACTTCAGCTGTTCCAGCTTTGAAACAGTTTGTATTTTTTTGCTTTCTGGCCCTTCAGGACAGTCATTGGGTTTGTCTATTCTTCCTAATCTCCCAGCTTTATATAAATCCTTTCAATAAATTAAGTTTCATTTAATTAGCTAGCATTGGTTTCTCTCACAACTTTGAATTCTATCATACAGATTGGGTAGCAAATAGACAGTTACCCAATGCATTTTCTGCATGAGGAGCAAAATTGTATATAATAAGACTGAGATAGCAATTATAGAATTAAAGACTTCTAAAAAATGGAGTGGGGGAGCAGGACAATATTCTTTCAAATAGGTATAGTTTCTTTACAATGTATACAATATTTTCTTAAAAATAAATGTAACTGCCCCCATCCTAAGCTCTCCTGAGAAAATTTCTGACTCATTACAGAAAATTACCTAAAAATCTGTACACTATGATAAGACTCTTCTGAACAGTAATTACAAATTTGTGCTTTAGAAATTGTTTACATGAAGAAGAACATTAAAGTTTCATTTCCTACAGATCATGATAAAATAACCTAAAGGAGAAATCTATTATGTTGACAATCAGAAATTGTTTGACCTGGAAGGGATCGTAGTAACATTTAGCTCAAATTTAATATATTTATGAAAAGTGGAAACAGATGTCCAGCTAATAAAGTGGCTGAAGATCATAGGGCTTATTAGTGGCTTTTTCTGACTCCAGAGCTAGTGTTGTCTTATTACACTATGTATATGGTTGACAAAGAAATGAAAGATTTATTTTGTTTTGGTCATTATAATGTTTATTTCTCCAACTACATTATTACATTTTATAAGACTTTATAATTCACAACCATATTTTATTAGACTTTCTATACTATCTTCTATAAATCATCTTGTGTTCAGACACTTAGGGCTTTGGAATGTCCTATTCCATTGAACAACAAGGCCAGGTTACAAAGCAATAATGTGGGCGTGTTGAATTATGGAGCAAAGAAACCCGATGTAAGAAGTAATGCAGAAACAAAGTAAAATAGAAAAATACTCCAAGCAAAAATAAAATACATCAGGCTTGAGTCTAAAAGAGAATAATGTGGGTTTCTATTTGACAGGGAGAGAAAATGCTCAATGGGAGACATTAAAAAGGAAATGATTCATGGTACTTCACTTTAGTCTTTATACATAAAAGATGTCACTTGTGTTCAGACAAGTGGAGAAGGCCTCACTGTGGGAGGAGGGCAGGAAGTCATTCTGAAATAACGAAGAATAAAAAGGCACGAATGAACTCTTTATACTTGAAGGAGCTACATTTTAATAATTTAAATTATTTTTCAATACCCCATCAAGTTAACATAAATTATCTTTGACATTCAGAGAAGAAAGTTGGATTCAAAATCTGAAAAAAAACTAAAAGAGAAAAAAAATGATTTAAAAAGTGAAAAGTTTAACTCTCCTCTTCTATTATCAAAACCTTTCAAATAAAGTTTTCTTCTTGTTAAAAATATTCAGAACACTGCAGACCCATATTCTGTTGAATTTCAGAAAATATATAAATTGCCAAGCCATACATACATTTATTAACCAATGTGAGATTTCATAAGAATTTCTCTCTGCCTCTACATATATGCAGATCTAATGATCTCTGATTGTTTTAATGCTACATTTTTTTTGTATGAAGAAATGTCATTTGGCACACTCATTATAATTTTCATTTTCTAACTAGCATCACTATATCATAGCTTCTCAGCAATTATAAAAATCAGTTATATCTTTCTTAGATAGCTGGGCATCAAACATTAATAGTTTGCAAAATAGCTAAATCATGACTTCTCAGAGATGAAAGGAGGGTGCTCACTCCATAATTCAGAGATTTTTGACAACCATGATTTACCAGAGTTTTGTTTTTGTTGAAAACTGAAACAAGCTGGTGCCTAAAATATCATTCATTGTGTTCTTAGGCTCCTAAACTGTACTCTCTGCCCTAGATCACCCCCAAAATTTCTTAGTAGCAGACCATGCAGAACCTCATAATGACAGCGCCCTCTCAACCATATTATTTCTCCTGGTTCTTACATAAAAAGAGGTAGGCAGAGTTTAATTTTGAGATATAACATAACCAGAGCATGGTCAAATGTAAAGTAAGCTGTAAAATAGAAATTATTTAATACCTTCATACCTTCTGTTGTTAAAAAATACTTATGTTGCTTGAGACATGCTATTTGTTTGCTTGTTTAGTTCCAGTGAACACAGAATTTACTTTCTTAGAGTATTCAGAAATGGTTCAGAAAATAAAAGACAGGTTAACTTTGAAAGAGAGAAACTTAAAAATGAAGCTACTAATTGGAGCAAATGCTTAAATGAAAGTCTCTGAGTAGTCACAGAACAGCATGAATGCACCAAGTTCTAAGAACGAAATGGTCAGCACTGAAAGAAGTGTTGAGCAAGGACCAATACTGAAATTCAATAATATCCAGTTCAAATTCCTGACACTATGTCCCATTGAGATCTGGTTCTTTTTAACTTCTCCAAATTAATGACCAGTAAATACTGAGGGCTAAGTTTCAGGGAGGTAAAAAAGGAGGGTTATCTACTCAGAGAGCATCTATACTATCTAATAAAAGAGAAACATGGTAATTGGCGTACAACCGCTACCCTTCCCATTGGCTAATCAGCGAGATATGCAAATTAACTGCCAGCCAAGATGGCGGCCGGCAGACAGGCAGCTTGAAACTAACATGAGGCTTGCTTGCTTCAGTGACGGAGGACTCCAATCTTCCCCGCCTGCCTTGCTGGCCTCTGAGCTTGCAGTTTAAGAAACATTGTAACAAATATAGAAGCTAAACAAAACCCCAGAAACCTGCTTTCAGTGAGCCCAGGAACTCAGAGCTGGAGTTATACATTGTTTTGATTATAGAACCGAAACAAACCAGATACCTTCGTTCAGCAGCAGAGGCCTCAGAGCTGGAGCCAGAGCTAAAGCTGGCCCAGAATAAAAAAAGAAAAGAAAAAAAGGAGCAGTTGGGAGGTTCAGTCGGCCTGAAAACAGCCCTCAGACCATCACCCAGACTGGCCAGGCACCCCAGTGGGGACCCCCACCCTGAAGGGTGTGTGACCAGCTGCAAACAGCCATCATCCCCTCATCCAGGCTGGCCAGGCACCCCAGTGGGGACCCCCATCCTGATCCAGGACACCCTTCAGGGCAAACCAGCCAGCCCCCACCCATGCACCAGGCCTCTATTCTATATAGTAAAAGGGTAATATGCCTCCCAGCACCGGGATCAGCGGAGCCGCGAGGCCTCCCGGCACCTGAATCAGCGTGACAGGGGGCAGCGCCCAAACCCCCTGATCGCCCTGCAGCTCTGTGTGTGACAGGGGGCGGGGCCACAACCTCCCTATCAGCCCTGCTCTGTTCCTGACAGGGGAAGGCGCCCCAACCCCCTGATCGGCCCTGCTCTGTGCCTGATAGGGGGCAGCTCCCCAACCCCCTGATCGCCCTGCAACTCTGTGTGTGACAGGGTGTGGCGCCCCAACCCCCCCACCCCACAGGCCCTGCTCTGTGTGTGACGGGGTAGAGCCATAACCTCCCCATCGTCCCTGCCCTGAGTATGAGAGTGGCAGCGCCCCAACCCCCTAATCGGCCCTGCTCTGTGTGTGACAGGGAGCGGTGCCCCAACTCCCCTATTGGCCCTACTCTGTGAGTGACAGGGGTGAGCTCCTCAACCCCCTGATGGGCCCTGCTCTGTGCGTGACAGGGGTAGTGCCCCAACCCTCTGATTGGCCCTGCTCTGTGCGTGACAGGGGGTGGCGCCACAACCTCCCTATTGACCCTGCCTTGAGTGTGACAGGGGACGGTGCCCCAACCCCCAATCGGCCCTACCCTGAGCGTGACTGAGGGTGGCATCGCAACCTCCCAATCCGCCCTGCTCTGTGCATGACCAGGGGCTGCACCTAGGGATTAGGCCTGCCCTCTGCCACCCGGGAGCAGGCCTAAGCCAGCAGGTCGTTATCTCCCGAGGGGTCCCAGACTGCGAGAGGGCACAGGCCGGGCTGAGGGACTCCCCCTTCCCCCTGAGTGCACAAATTTTTGTGCACCGGGCCTCTAGTAATAATAATAAAAGCATAATATGCTAATTAGTCCAGACAGCCAAGCGACCTTCTGGATGTCCTTCTGGACGAAGCTGGGGCTGCGAGGGCCAAGTCCCTTGCAAGAATTTCGTGCATTGGGCCTCTAGTACTATGTAATTTACAAGTGTCAAAATATTCCATAAGAAACATCATTTCAGGGATACTATGGTGGTGAATACTGTTGGTTGCCTACCTGTAAGACAAGCTCCTCTATCCTTGCAGACAAAACTCTGATTTTGTTAAAGTATTAAATGGTCATATGTTTCAGAGGAAGATGAGTCTAAAATAATCATGGTGGTCTCATTATTCTTTCCATTATATTTCAATGGCTTAGACAGAGCAAGTATTTCAATTCTGGTCAATGAGATATGAAGAGACGTCTAGTTGACATCACCTAATTCTTGTAAAGGGACACAATATCATTTTTTCTGTGGTGTCGGGAACTGAGAATTATCTCAGGACTATGAGGGCAACCACTCTAAAAAGACAACTTAGTATGATGAAAATGGCAATATGCTAGTGTAAAAAGATTGAAAGAAACTGTATCCTTAATACTTAGCCTCTTGATTAATCAGCCTAGTAGTTGCTCTTTTTTTTGGATTTATGAGATTAAAAATATCTCATTTTCTAAAAATAGTTGTATTTTTCTATATGCAGCTGAGCACATTTTAACTCTATATATAGTAACCATTTTATATCACTAATATGAAATTGCAATTCCATATCTTCTTTAGATTGTAATAATTGAGGTAGATGAAATATAACTAAATTTATGAGGAGATATGAATCAATAGTAACTAAAAAATGTTTGCTTTATGAAGCAAGACCTAAAGCAATATGTAAATCTATTGCTTGTTAGGAGCAATGGCTCAATCAAAATGAATTCATCTACATAAGGAAAACAAACATTAAAACACTGACAAAACTAAAAGGAAGGAGACATATTTCCAACTCAAAACACAAAGCGCATTTATTGCACCTTGTTGGAAAAGAGCTCACATTTATTATGCAAATGAAACACACTGTGGGAGAAAAAAAAGAGTGAAAGTCAGGATGATAATGGGGAGATCTGGAGAAAGTTCCATCTACTCAGTGACTATTTTCAACAAGGCCTCTACTGGGGGGGTCAGGTACTAGGTTACTTGATCAGCAGCCTTCTCATCCAGCAAATAGTCTAAACCTGAAGCTTTACAAACCTCCTTAGTTTCCCTTCTCTTCACAGATAAACCTGAGCCGATCATTACCCTGCCATTTCTATATCAACATGAATATTGAAGATATTCCTATTCCCTATGTCTATTCCCACTCCCATAGTCCAGGTCCTTAATATTTCTGACCTATATTATTTTAAAGACTTACACTGGGTCTTTTTACTGCTAATCTCTACATTCTTTGTTAGCTTTAGATTTTTAAAACACAAATTTGGTAAAGTCAAAAATTATTCAGTAACTCTCCATTAAGGCCCTAAAAATTAATGCTCAAACTCCTCACCATAGTTTCAAATATCAAGCTTTTCAATTTAATTTCCTACCATTGCCAATAACAGTAAAATATTCACTTTTTCTGATAAAGTCACATGCTTTTAATTTTTTAAATCAGATACGTTCACACATATACATTACTTCATTGTGCTTCTTCTTGTAATTTAGAGATACTTTTCTCTGTCTACAATCTCTTTAAGTCATCTTTAGGCCTGTGCAAATACCACATCTTATGTGAAATATCCCCTAACTTCCCCAAGGCAGAAAATTTTCTCTTTCTGTCCTTGTTGCAATGTGTTTACATTATAGTGTAGCTCTTTTTAGAGTGTCTCCTGCAATAGTTTTGGTTATGAATGTGATGGTGAGCTCTCGGAGGTCATGAATTATATGCCTTCAGATTCCTTCCTTGTTGGATGGGATTGGTGTTTATTAGAGACATGGACCGACTGGTCTCTCTCATTGAGTGGGAGCTCCTCCCTGTTCAAGCCTGAAAGGCCAGAGAGAAGTGAAAGGATACCTGACTGATGTGTAGGTATAAGGAACAAATTTACAAACATTTCTCTAACTCTCATATGAAAGATTCTACAAATAATCATGCTGCCGCTGCACATTGTCTTTTAAATACAAGCAATGCAAGGACAGGTTCACCTGTAGGAGCCTGTCACTCTTTGTATAGTTTGATTGGAGCCCATTCTTTATTTGTGACCTTCTCAAAGTACACGCCAGATTTTATCTTTTCTATAATAAAAATTCTAACATAATATTATTATAGAAAACAAAACTCCTTCCTTCCATGATCTATATGATCCCTTTCAATCTGGTTATGGTTGCCTACCTCTGTCTTGTCCCTCACTCTTCATTCATCAGGCCTCAAAAGCTAGCCTTTCTCAGTCCCTCCTCCAGCTCATGCCAGCCTCACAGGTTTACTTCTTGTAGTTTCCTTTGTCTGGAATCTTCTTATACCAGAAAAGTGCATGACCGGCTCATTTTTTTCACTCATGTCTCCTATAGCACCTAGAATTTTTTTACTGTCTAAATTATTCAAATTTTAATATTTTTATGATTGCTCTGCGTCACCCTGACAAGAATGTAAATTCCTTGAGGGTAAGATGAACTTTGTCTTTCTTTTCCCCCTATATCCCTAATCCAAAATATAGAACATAATTAGAGATCAATACATATTTGTTGAATGAGTAAAGGATGAGTGATATCCTCAAAAAGGTTTTGAGAAAATGGTTGGAAGAAATAAACATTAGCATTCTGGTGCAAGTGCAGGGAAGACTAGGGCACAGAAATTATCTGCACTGGCCTTTCCCCAACCTCCCTTATTAGGAAAAATGCTAACTTAGGGCAGCTGAGAAATAAAGAGAAATATGTTGTATAGATTTTTTTCCTTACAGTTTCAACACAATAAAGTTTAATATTTGCATCATATCAAAGCTATCTTGCCGGGAGCCGGTCCATGCTTGCTGTTTCAAGGGACCTGGCATATATGGCATACTGTTCTTGGCACTATGTGTTTTAACCAAGGTCTCTGAGAAAGGTGGTTTCCCCAGGTAGGGATTTTCCCCTGAAGTTAGGGAGGGAATAAAACCCCTCAACTAAGTGCCAGGCGGGTAATTAATCCCTTTAACTACGAACAATCATGCTTAAACTACATAATCTTTTCTCCCTGGAATGGAGATAAGAAACGCCCTAACCTTTGTAATAGAGATTGATAGGATTGAATCAACTGGTATAAATACAGTTGTAACAAGACAGAAACACCCAGAACTCAGAACACAGAACTAAGGACACAGGGCTTGGAAGACAGGCCCAAGAGAGACAGAGCCTAGGCACAGAACCTACACAGAACGTTCTCTAGAGACAGAAGAACTTCGCTGGCGAGAGCATGCCGGAGGATCCTGGACAGGGACTGGCCTCGGAGCCTGGAGGCGGAGCCTGGCGAGAGAGCATGGCAGGGATCCTGGACTGAACCTGACTGCAGAGATTGGCAGGAGAGCCTGACTAGAACCTGGTGACTGAACCTGGCTGGAGATCTGAAGCAGAACCTCTCTGGAGATCCAGACCAGAACTTGGCTGGAGATCCTGGCTAGGCTGCTGATCAACTGAACGCTGTCTCCGTGTCATTCTTTCTTCGCCGACTCCGTCTACACCTATGGGGACCCCTGGACCCGCTGGGGTTGGACCCCGGCACTATCTCAGGACAAAACTATTAAAATTTTCCAAAAACTACCATTTTTTCATTTCTTACCTGCAATAATTATCTTTAAGAAAAATTATATGCATGCTTTGTCTTAAAAGACTTTCTTTAAGCTTTTAACTTGGAAATAATATAAGTAGAACAAAAACATAAAAATAAAAATGTTTTATTAAAAGCTTTTCAGTGCTTTCATGGAGATTGGGAACCACATTTAACATTGAATGATAATCCTTTATTCTTAAAATTAAAGTTGATATTTTATAATTGGCTTTACTGATTTTCTAAACTACTGTTTTTTTAATGTTTAGTGTTTTACTTGTTTTACAAATATATTTCATCCAATAAGTTCCCAGATAAACCTGATTTTAGTAGTAATCAGCTTTTTAAATTATATTTTTACTGGAAGGAAGAATTTCTGACAGGAGTTATGCAAGTGGAGAGTCAAAGGTTTGGTTCTCTGAGCCCTCTAATTCTTATAACCATTTCATGTGGCTCATTAAGACAGATCCTAGATTTTACTGAAAAATATAATGGACTCATACCAAAAGCAAAGATCAAAAAATATTAAAATAAGAACATTTTTTCCATACAAATAGACTCAAAATTTCTATACTTCTCTTTTTTAAACATATTAATTTAGATGGCATAAGAACATAATTGGGTAGCTGAATTATTTGAATAGTTAAAGCTATCGTTACTATGTTTTGTTCAATGCCAGGTGTATCTAAGCACTTAAAAGCTGATTTTTTTTTCTTCATAAGAGGAGGGCAGCCATTATTTTAGGTCATTCAAATGTCAGCACAATGAAAAGCTATGTCTTGGGGTAGCAGTAAAGGGACTGCTTGAAGTCCCAGTGCCAAGACCTGGGCAAAATATAAATTCAAGGGGACAAAAGTGAGATGCTGAAGATTAAATATTCAATGTAATGGCCACTGAAATCAAGTAATTTGTTTATTTATCTTTTAAGAATCATTTGATTGTTGTAAATGTTCATTTTGACATCATAGTTGGTTAGGGACACAAGAATACAAGCACTTCTGGGTAAGGATGAACTTGTTAAAATGTCCACATGAAAAAAGAATTGGTTGCCCCATCAATGATATCTGACTATCATAACTCAATTGGAAAAGATAGGGAAATAAATTACCCATGTGAAATTAAGAAAGGACGCTATTACAAAGTGGCTCCAATGCTTTGGTGTCTTATATAAGCAACCCAAACTTGAGCTTATAAATGCTCAAATTAAAAAATTTAAAACTTAAGGACAACTAATCACAAACAGTTCACTAGGCTTTGCCAAGTAATACAAATACTTAAGCTATACCCAATCAAATAATTTCCTTGGGTACTTCTACCTTTTCTCTATAAAAGACCCCCCCAGCTCCTGTCAGCAGAGCACTTCTGACCACTTCTAGAACTTGAATCAACTTTTGCTCAAATAAACTTAACATTTTTAAAATGCCTTCATTTGCCTTTTAACACCTGTAAACTTAAAAAGAAACTAAAGAGAGTTCTAATGTTCCTGAGGTAGATAAAGAAGAAAAAGAAAATTAAAGGAAAGAGATGAAGTTGTCAAACTTTTGTTCATTAAATCTGAAAAATAATGTGAAGATGGAATTTGGTTAAAATTATTTTATTTCTAACCAGAATGTATTGGAAAGAATAAATGAACTGTTGATGAAAATAACTACTGAAGTTTTTTTATTGAAGCTAAAATTAAATATCAACTAATTATTTGACATAGATTAATGGCTTAGAAAATAAATACATATAATTATAAAGATCCCTTACTCCCAAAGTCATATTAGCTAACACTTTCTAATTTTCTTAGAGTTTTCAGTAAAACCATTTTGGGAAACAGAGTTGCTCCTTTTCTAAATGATTCATATTAACAAGGGAGGTAGCAGTGAAGCCCTTAATAGGAGCTACTCATTTATGTTTGGTAGACAAATAGAATTTGGGCAGCAAGGATCTCTTTGTGCTCATCTGAATGTGGAGTGAGTTGATTATACTGGGGAAACCTGACAGGATTTTCAGAAGATATAAAGTAGAAAAATATAAACTTTAAAAATATCAAAACGCTGTAAAATATTATTATGGTAAAGGTAAAATAAAAGGTTTTGAATAGGCACACATATATGGTCTTCTGAAAATAGCACCGTTCAATTCCAGAGTCTTAAGGATGTCCATGACATCAGGGAAAGAAAAAGAAATGCAATGTATTGTATTACTTAGCACATTTCAATCCATGCTATGAGAGCCTGTAAATGGTGCTAAGAGTGTTCTGAGCATAGATTAGAAGCAGTTTCTTTCTAAGTGAAATGTAAAATTTTAACACTTGGTGAAACTGATACCATCGTAATTAGCTGGTTATTGATAATAGAAATGAAGCAAAGGGGGAAGCCAGTCATTATAGCCAGGCTGTTTGAGCAACTTCACCAGGAAGCTGCAACTTCGTACTTCCCAGGGAACCACAGGTCTATTCTCTGAAAAACACTGAGGGAAAGGATCCAACAAAGAGAATATAGACACATGGTCAGTAAAGTTGGGGTGACATAGAGAAGGTACTTGCCTATCAGTCACACCCGGGAACAAAGATCATTGGCCAGAATGGGTGGGGCCACTGAAAGCCCACAAAAATTTGGGAATACATAATTTCCTAAACAAAGGAGTTCTCTCTCTCCTGGCATTCTTGGCTCATGACTCTTGTAACTCTTGACTCTCTTATAGCCCACGGCCATGTGTAGCCCACATACAATGGACTAACGGACTGTAGGGGGCAATACAAGCGAAGCTAGCCTGATGCTGGACTGGACTTAGCTCCAACATGGAGAGGAAACTCTGGATACTGGCTCTGATTTTAGCTCTACTGAAGCCCTAGGTACATGTCTATGACTAGGCTAAGAGAAATGGGACTTTGGAAACCCAGGTGTATAATTCTATGGAAATAAAGCTTCCTACTATATCTTATTCTCCCGTGTGAGCCTCAGAAAATTATTTTCTTGGGATATCACAAGAATTCCACCCTCACTAGCAAATGGGGGAGACAAGGACCTCTCCCCTCCATTAACAAAACCAACCAAGTTCTGTTATATCTCTATCTATATTAATATCAATGTATGTATCTACAAACATATTTGATGAAAAGGAATTTATAGACAGTTGGAAAATTTAGAAAGCCATCTTTTGTTATCTGATTATTATATGATTCCTACCAGTCTAGCTGCTAGCAACCTGATGCAATTTTTTGCCAGTAATCTGCTTTTAACTTTTATTACTAGGACTAGTAATTGGTACTTAATATATGTTTATTAATGAATAAATAGAGGGGGGAAAGTGGATGAGTATTGAGGAAATACCAAACTCTTCAGCTTTGTGCCATATAAACAATATTATTTTACTTTATAGCATTCTCTAGGAATTATCTAACAAAGCCTAATAATTTGTTCAGCTAGATCCCTATATACTTTCATAAATCATGGTTTCAGTTTTCTAGTGGCTGCTGCTGTTATTTCTGCACCAAATATTCATGTGTGCAGTTTGTTAAGACCAAGGTTTCTTTTTTACTTTTTCTCCTCTTTCCTAAATGACAATGGGTTAAGAAATCAGTTTCCTCCTTTGTATGGTAATATCTGATGTACCACAGCCCACTGAATTTTAAAATTGCAATCTGCTCAAGCTCACAAAGGAAATTGTGCAATTGAAATTCATTTCAGTGTAAGCAAGCTTAGTTAAATATCAGATTGCCAGTCAATAGGGAAACAGCAGACATCTATGGATAATGATCATTTCCTTCTTCGGAAAAGATCCCAAATCACCATCTCATACATACTAACAAGTGCCATATTGACACTGAGAGGGAGCAGAGTTTGCTGCCCTAAAGATGCCTTGATTGGGATATTGATTACTTTAAGTTGGTTATTTTAACAAACAAAAGACTTAAAAAAAAAAGGCTTTTACCATCCTCTTGCTTGCCTAAAGGAATTTATATAGAAAACCCTGCTTAAAAGAAGGGAGATATCACCTTAGCACCATAATATGAACTAACTGGCGGACAGGGTGGAACCCAGTAAAGTCAGTTTGTTACATGCCCAAATGTCCCGTTGTTTTGGGGTGGCCCAGCAAAAATGTGTTTGCTCCTCCTCATTCACCTCTGAATTTCCTACCTTTTCTTCAAAGGCCAAACAACTACCCTGCCGGGAGCCGGTCCATCCTTGCTGTTTCAAGGGACCTGGCATATATGGCATACGGTTCTTAATATGTTTGCTCACGTTCTTGGCGCTGTGTTTTAACCAAAGTCACCTCTCAGAGAAAGGTTGAATCCCCAGGTTGGGATTTTCCCCTGAAGTTAGGGAGGGAATAAAACCCCTCAACTAAGTGCCAGGCGGGTAATTAATCCCTTTAACTATGAACAATCATGCTTATACTACATAATCTTTTCTCCCTGGAATGGAGATAAGAAACGCCCTAACCTTTGTAATAGAGATTGATAGGATTGAATCAACTGGTATAAATACAGTTGTAACAAGACAGAAACACTCAGAACTTAGAACAGAATCAAGAAGACAGAACCCAGAACCAGACAGAGAGAGACAGAACTCAGAACACAGAACTAAGGACACAGGGCTTGGAAGACAGGACCAAGAGAGACAGAGCCTAGGCACAGAACCTACACAGAACGTTCTCTAGAGACAGAAGAACTTCGCTGGCGAGAGCATGCCGGAGGATCCTGGACAGGGACTGGCCTCGGAGCTTGGAGGCAAAGCCTGGCGAGAGAGCATGGCAGGGGATCCTGGACTGAACCTGACTGCAGAGATTGGCAGGAGAGCCTGACTAGAACCTGGTGACTGAACCTGACTGGAGATCCTAGGCAGAACCTCTCTGGAGATCCAGACCAGAACTTGGCTGGAGATCCTGACTGGAGATCCTGGCTAGGCTGCTGATCAACTGAACACTGTCTCCATGTCATTCCTTCTTCGCCGACTCCGTCCACACCTTTGGGGACCCCTGGACCCGCTGGGGTTGGACCCCGGCACTACCCCTCTTTTCCTTAAGCTCAAGATGGTATATAAGCTTCACCTGCCAGATTTATCCTAGGATCCCATATTTTTAGGGAGACCCTGTATATGCATATGTAATAAATTTGGTTATTTCTCCCTGATAGTCTCCGGTTAATCTGTCTTGTGTCAGTTTGATTATTAGACCAGTCAGAACAATTTAGAAGGGCAGAAGGGAAATTATTTTTTCTCTCTTACAACATCTACATAATGAAATAAACATAGATTTCTGTTATGCTTTTAGCTTCGCAAGATTTACTTGATTATATATACTACCAGAGGCCCAGTGTGCGAAATTCATGCACTGGTAGGGTCCCTAGCAGGTGCCAGTTTCCAGCTGCAGGCTGCTGGAACCTTGCCTCTTGAATTCTGCAAATCCCATTGCCAGGACCACCCTCCCTTCCCCGGGCCAGCCCTTCCCCACTGGTTGAACTCCTGGAAGAATTCCAGGTGAGGGGACAATTTGCATACTATGCTTTTTATTATATAGGATGCCCTGGTAAAACATTTCTACTTTGATATATTCTGGTACTGTGCCTTTTGTTAATAACTACATAACTTTTTTTAATCTTCTGGGGTTTAATTTATAATCTCTGCAAATGGATGTAAGATTGAAGAAGACAATCTTCTGAAGAAATGGAAATGCACTTTCAAATAGACCAACACCAATTTTGCTATAAATACCACAGTTAGTTATGAAAAGGCAGGATGCAAGTCGGAGTGCAAGTTATAACCCTGCCCTTGAGAGAGAAACAAATAGCGAGACAGAACATGAGAGAGTACATTGCTTGTGCTTATTTGCTTGAAAACCTGCACCTATTCTGACAGCTGTACTATATATAGATATGCAGTGCAGGAAAAATAATATATAGGGCATACGGAGACGATTTTCTACCCTCATCAATAGTTTTCATACCACCAAAACAAGAGTTTTCTGTTCTGCTCTTTAGACAGTTTTTCTTAGTTAAACACTGAATTTAACCCATACATAAACTGAAATGTCACTTTCTCTTCTCTCACCTCTTTTCATGCAGTCATCATCCAGAAAGTAGACTCTGCAGAAATATCAACCCCACCTTTCTGCTGATAGCTTTCCTTTCTACATAGAACGCAGTCACTACTTATTAGGTATTTTATTTGTTTTGGGATTGTGAAGAGCTAAGATAAGAAATGGTAAAAATAAATAGCATAAGAGAAAGTTTTTAGCTCTCTCTAACACAGATGGTAATCAGTATTAAACCTTGCCTCTTGAATTCTGCAAATCCCATTGCTGCCCCCAAACCATGCCTATGTTTCTATAAGCAACCAGGGTGGGGAGAAAAGTTTTTAGGAGAGGAAAAACATATTTTTTCTTTAGGTGATTAATAGCTCCACAAAGAAACAAGCAGGCCTTAATCGAGTTCAGCATTCTCGTAACTATTTGCCCCTAATAATTTTCACAGGGGAAGTAAAGGTCAGGGATGAGGAGTGCTCAAAGAGATGTGTGCTGCTACCATAAGAAACATTCAAACCTGTGAAGAATTTTTGTGAGTTTATTTGAGCCAAACTGTCAATAAATGCCAAGCAGAATCTCAATGGATTGATATAATGCTCCAGAGAATGGCAGTTTTGCACCTTGTTTTATGCATTACAATCAAAAGGGGAGGTGTAAGTGGGTTACATGAACTCCATTGGTGATAGATAGATTAGGGAGGCGGGAGAAAGCAAAGTGGGGAAACCTCTAGGCTGGATAAAAAGTAGAATGATAGACGCGCACTTCTTTCACATAGGTGGGTGCAGGATAGTTAACAGTCAACAATTAACAATGAAGGGATTTGTGATTTCTGCTCTGATAGTTAACAGTTAACAATTAACAATGAAGGGATTTGTGATTTATGCTTTGAGGGGTCCAGAAAAAGGAAATTACTTTGACATTCCAATGAAAATGTTATTGTCTATGCAAAAAGACAATGGACAGGCTCTGTTAAGGTAAAGTATCAGGGAAGAAACCGGCCTAGGACATGACTACCCACCATAAACTGCTTTTTAGTTTAAAAAGTTTTAATTTCAGACCATCCGTTGCGGTTACTGTGGGTCTCTGAGTTTGCATGGCTGCCATGCAGGCCTTCCCTGAGCTAGTCAGGTTAGCATGCGGCCCCTTTTCGTCCCAGTGCGTTGTCCCAGGAAGAAGGCACCAAGTCTGGTTCTTGGGAGGCACTAAGTGAGAAGGCAGGCATCATCTTGCTCCTGAGGAAAATAGCCCTTCGCAATTCTTAGCTCTGCATTTCTCTCACTGGTGACCCTGGACACCATCTGTTGTACAGTAGAAAAAAATAATGTCTCATTCACAAGCTGTTACAGATTCAGCAAAATATTGTACATACAGTACCTAATCTAAAGCTTGGCAAATACTATGGGATAAATATGTGTACGTTTTTTTCTTTACCTTTAAATATTCATAGCTCCTTCTTGACTTACTTCTCTAAACCCAAATTTTACCTAAATAAATATAGGGGTTTAGGAGACAAAAGGAATCTGCATGGCCCTTGCCCACATTATCAGTTACTCAGGATCAAATTTTCAGATTAGTATATAAACCATATCAAATCTTATATTCACCTATGAAAGAATACCTGAGCAATGTCTCTATATCTGATTGGAAAGGGTGTTATTTTACTTAAGAAAACAGATACAATTTGAACAATCTATGATTTTTCAGTTTAACTTAATCATCCAGGAAATTTTTATGACCTTGATTTTTATGAAATTTACAGAAGTACACTGTGACCCCCATCATCACTGGAATAAAAATTATTAGAGGTAAACTTGTTTTTTGTGCACTCTCAAATAATGATGCTATAAAGAGACATGCAAACTGGTGTCAGATTGTTTTTCTAGGTTTCTGGAAATCATGTACAGATTCCTCCCAGATAGTTCATTTGCAAGAGAAATAAAGCTAATTATTACTTTGCAAAGCAAAAATTTTCAAATCTCCACAATTTAGATCTTTAGAAATCCTTCACTGCAGGAAGGAATATGCCTTATTTAATAATTCAGAACGTCGTATTGACTAAGGTTCTGCCATCTTGAATCCATGTCCCCCAAGGTCACCTTGGGCACTGACATCCAACCAGTGCACCAAGAAAGAAAGAAATCCTAAAGGATCAAATGAGTGGTTTTTAGAGGCCAGTTTTCGTCACATACATCACTTCCAAACACATTTTCTTGCCCATAACTCAGTCATATAACCCTTCCAATAGAAGTGCCCTGGGAAATAGTGTAAGAATAAAAGAAACAACAGGAAAATAGTTTTGGAAAACAGCTAGCCAGCATTTTTTGTAGTTTCTTAGTTCCATTAGTATCTCTTTAATTCCCATTATAATTTCAATACATTTTCTTTAAGAATTTCTGATCCCCAGATATAATTTTTAAGCCCATGTAAGAAGCCAAATAACATCCTTCTAAAATTATGTATACCTTCACATTATAAAACATTCTAATATAATAAAAGAATATTATAAGAAATCATGATTAATAATGAAAGAGGTATTTGTTATAAACATTGGATCAGGTATAAGAGAGTGCTCAAGTGAGTACAACGATGGCTCCTAGCCACATACATTGGAATCTTTTGTACTTGTTCAGTGTGCCTGTCCCTCAACAGCCACAACTGTTGCTCACACCTCACACCTGTAACTTCTTCAGAGTCTTGCCTTTGGGTGATCAGAACTACTTCTCTTTGGATTACAAAGCCAGGCGTATACTCAATAACAGGCTGGTGGTGGTTATAAAAGTCTAGCTCCTTTGCCTAAAATTGGGATAGACTCCACATCACGGTAAAAGCTCCAGAGTTTCCCTAGAAATAAATAGGTGAGGACTAAACTTCATCTGACAGTGGTGACTTGTATTGCGACTTCCCCTGTCTTATCTAATTCCCCTCACCCCCATGAGGTTTTGCTTAATATCACTCCTTTAGAAAAATGCACACAATCTCTGTTCCTAATGAACTTCACTCAATACAAAAGATAGGTCATTAGAAATATGTCTTTAAGTGCCTGGCATCTCTAGCCATATTTAGTTCAGGTAGTGAACCTGCAAGGGTTCTGCACTGACATCCTTAAAAATATGTCTGCACCAGCTCTTTACTAATCAGGCTTTCCAGGCTTTTTTGTTTTGCAACTATGCTGAGAGTCTTTAGTTTTCTTTATACTCATCAGGAGCACACAGTGAAAAAGCTAGAAGTAAATATAAATGAAAAGGATAAAGTTAGAAAATCAAGATCCAAGGAAGAATGTTGACCTCAGCAAATGAGTGAATAGAAAAGATGGCAATGCAAGCAAATTGATTCCCGCAAGAACTCTTTCAAGTTAACCTTGAATCAGTAAGTGCGTGTGTAACCAGGGTTACTTATACTTAATGTCCTAAAATAAATTGGGCATACACTTTAGCAGAAAATTTTAAAAATTAGATGTAGTTATGTAGACAATGAAATGCACTTTCTAAATTCTAGCAGTTATTGAAGATAAAAATAAAAAGGTATTACATTTTTGTCAAACTAATATATAGGTGTTTTGCAAACAAAAGAAAAATCCCAGTAGATAGGTGTGTGTGTGTGTGTGTGTGTGTGTGTGTGTGTGTGAGAGAGAGAGAGAGAGAGAAAATTGACAAGCTAATAAGCATAAATATATGTGAATGTAAAGGGCAAAGGAAAACAATATTTAAGGAAAAAAATTCTTACTCTTCACTGAATATCAAGATCTATTATAGAGCTATCCTATGTAATAAAAGCTCAGCGACTGAACAGCAGAACCACTGGTCTACCGGTTGCTATGATGCGCACTGACCACCAGGGGGGCAGATGCTCAACGAAAGAGCTGCCCCCTGGTGGTCAGTGCACTCCCACAATGGGAGCACCGCTCAGCTGACCTGGATGAGCATTGCTCCCACAGTGGGCCAATCCCCGCAAGCCATGCCCCCCACCAGTGCATGAATCCCTATGCTGTATGCCTGAAACTAATATATTATACATCCACTGTAATTTAAAAATACATTTTAAAAAAGAGAAATATATAGTATATGGTATAGAGCACATGCTCAATCTGTAATATCTGAATAAAAAGTGTAATATGCATCTCAGTTTGAAAGTCATTTTCATGTATGGTCTTAGGAACATTTATATTCAAATTATGTCTAAAGTCATTTCTCCCCATTACCTAGTTGTGACACATGAAAAGTGCACTTCCCCTAATTTTTAAAAAAATATATTTTATTGATTTTTTACAGAGAGGAAGGGAGAAGGATAGAGAGTTAGAAACATTGATTATAGAGAAACAACGGCCAGCTGCCTCCTGCACACCCCTACTGGGGATGTGCCTACAACCAATGTTCATGCCCTTGACTGGAATCGAACCTGGGACCTTTCAATCCGCAGGCCGATGCTCTATCCACTGAGCCAAACCGGTTTGGCATCCCCTAATTTTTTTGTAGTTTAAGGAACTATTTGTACAGATATTTTATTTAATGGAAAGTTGAAAAGACTTTCATGAGAAGTTTAGACTATATACGTATATATTGTCAAAAGAGTATGAAAGACTGGTTAAGCATTTGAAAATCATTCAGCCACTGTAATTCATTACACCAACAGGGTAAGGAGGAAAATCATATGATCATATTAACTGAGAAAAAATTGGACAAAATTCAACATGCATTTATAATTGAAAACTCTCAGCAGCCCCAGCCCGTGTTTCTCAGTGGTCAGAGCATCATACTGTGCACCTAAGGATCTCAGGTTCAATTTTTAGTCAGGGCACCTGCCCAGGTTGCAGGTTTGATTTCTGGTTTGGGTGCCATGGGAGGAAACCAATTAGTGTTTCTCTCTCACATCAATGTTTCTCCTTCTCTCTCTCTTTCTTTCTCTCTCTCAAATCAATAAACATGTCCTTGAGTGAGGTTTTAAAAAACAAAACAAAACAAAGAAAGTCTGGGAAATTCTCACAGCTTAAAGGAGCCTAAGGAGACATGATACCTATATATGATGTAATATCATGGAAGGGATCTTAGGACTGAAAGAAAATTAGGTAAAAACTAAGAAAACCTGAATAAAGTATTGACTTTAGTTAATAATATGTGTCAACATTGTTTCTTCATTATAACAACTGTATATGCTAAGATAAGATATTAATAAAAGGAAAATTAGTGTAGATATATGCAAACCCTGCATTGTTATTGTAACTTTTTTTGTAAACCTAAAACTATTCTAAAATTAGAGTTCATTTTTAGAAAAGATATCAAAGGTATCAGATATCAATCTCAACCTTTTCCAAACAACTTTGTGTGTGCATGTCTGTTGCAGAGGATGCCTTAGCTTGCTATTAAATTGTATATAAACTTTATTCCACACCCAGAGTTTTTCTTCATCATCATGATGTTGTATTTTCTGGTTTGTCATTGGGTAGAGAGGACTGAACAAATTAGAAAACCCTGTTAGTACTTGTTTCCTATTGAAAACATGTCTTCTTTTAGAAGATAATCTTTGAATTATATAATTCCCATTCTTCCCTCAAAAGGAAAGAGCTTGCTTTAATAACAAAAAGCACATTTTCAAAATTATTGAAATGAAATATTTCTGTCACTTGCTTCCATATTATGCCTTGCCGTCCTTAGCCCTTGTCAGCAACTGGCACTGAGGCTAAGTGCCAGATTCAGTTCTGCCTTGTTTCTGAGCCAACCTTTATTTATTAGACTTTTTATTTGGACAAGTGGAGTGTGTATTACTTACCCTTGGCATGGCTATACAGCGAGTCAGGTCCTGTAGATTTGATTCCCAAGTACCCTTGGCTTCCTCCTCTTTCCCAACTGGCCCATGTAACCAAAGTGCCATAATGCCTTCAGGCTTAGCCTGAAGTGGAAGTACTAATACTAATACAGTGCAGAATATTCTGTCACAAATAATAATCCAATCCCAGTCTTTCAGGAGGGTTATTCAATATTTTAAAACAGTTATCAAATCATCTAGAAATCTCTTTTCTCCAGATCAAATATACACATTTCTGGATCTGCCAACATCGTTTTTTAAAAATATATATACATATATTTTAATTTATTTTAGAGAGAAAGGGAGAGGGAAAGAGAGAGAAATATAAATGAGTTGCCTCCCATACGCACCCAAACCCAAAACTTGGGCATTTTTTTCTGACCTGGAATTGAACCCACAACCTTTTGGTTCATGGGAGGACACTCAACCAACTGAGCCAGAGTGAATTCTTCAACATCTTGATTGTCCTTCCAAAAAGGGATCTTCCTGTCCTGGCTGGATGGCTGGGTTGGTTGCAGCATTGTCCTATACAACAACAACAATGAAAAGATTGCATTTTTGATTTCTGGTCAGGACACATACCTAAGTTGCAAGTTCAGTGCCTGGTTTGGGTACACGTGGAAGGCAGCTGATCAATGTTTCTCTCTCACATCAATGTCTCTCTCTCTCTCTCTCTCTCTCTCTCTCTCTCTCTCTCTCTCTCTTCATATTTCTAAATATATCCTAAGGTAAGAATTAAAAATAAATATGGATCTTCCATTTGGATATGGTTCCCAAAGTCAGGACATACTGAATCTAATAGCTGCCATCTTCACCAGCTGCTTATGAAAAATACTGAGATGACTAACAGTAGAGTCATTTGCATATTTATAGAAATACCAGAGAGCGTCTTGCCTTTTAGGCACTAAAAACTTTATATTACAAATAGAAAAAATAGCATATGATAAATCCCCACTTTATGTCTAGCCATGAAATCCTTTGGGAATTCAAAACCCCAGAGATCATTTCAAAACTCGATATAAATAGAGAAGACTTTATAAAGAAGTTGGTTTAAAACTGAATCTTGAAGAACATGAGAAGTATTTTTTTCAGAGGAACAATGTTGTTCTTAGTAGAAAAGAAGGGATGCTCAAGTCATTATCAGGAGTCATCTTCTGTTCAGACTTTAATATATAATCTGAGATAAGTATCTTCAAATATGGGACGCTTGAGTTAAAGGAAGATGATTCTGCACACATAAATTCTCTCTCAGTCCAGTGATGTTTATATCAGACTTCATATAATTTTCAGGAGATTCAGAAAAAATCATCTTGTTCATCCCTTACCCTCAAAGTCCTTCTTAGTACAGCAGAAATGTGATTTGAAAAATCAGCATGAACACCAAAGAATCCTAAAGACTAGTTATGATCTAAAATAATAAATCTTAAATCCTTAAAACTCTAGAGTAATCTATCCTGAATGTGGGGCTAACCTGGGATAAAAGAGCAAGGAAAATGAGAAGCCTTAATCATAACAACAAATGTCTTCTTGAGTTCTGATCATAATAATTACTAATTGTATTAGTCAAGATTCTCCAGAGGGACAAAACCAAAAGGATGTGTGGTGTGTGTGTGTGTGTGTGTGTGTGTGTGTGTGTGTGTGTGTGTGTGTGTTATAAGGAATTGACCCACATGATTATGGAGGATGAGAAATCCCAAGACCTGCAATTGGGAAGTTGGATACCCAGGAGAACTGATGGTGTATTTCCCACCAAGTCTAACAGTTGAGAAGCAGGATGACCAATGATGTAAGTCACGGTCAGAGTCCAATTCTGAGGGCAGGAGAAAATGGATGTTGCTGCAAAGAGCAAATTCTGCCTTACTCAATCTTGCACTTTATTTGGGCCTCCAAGGGACTGGATGAGGCCTACCCACACTGGGAAGAACAATCTGCTCTTTTGATTCAAATATTAACCTCATTCAGAAACACAGTGGCAGATATGCCCAGAATAAAGTTTAACCAAATATTTGGGTTCCCCGTGGCCCAGCTAAGTTGGTACATAAAATTAACCATTACACTAATATTTACTGAGAACCCAATACATTACTGCCACTTATACTGGATTTTAATCTTATTATATTTAACTTAATCTTCTCAGACACTCCAAGAAGTCAGGTCCAATTATCATCTCTACTTTTCCAGTGAGGAATAGGAGGTACAGAACTATAAATAACTTTTCCATATATCATACCTCAAAGTGGTGGGACAACATCTGTCCGGCCCCAAAGGTGTCTAACTATGTCACACTTACTGACCCAACTGTCTCTGTGTCTTGAATACAACTGAGCCAGCCAAAAGACCACAGTTCCAGCTTTGGTAGCAGTTGTTGCTCTTATGAATGCAAAGGTAAATAATAACTTTGCCTATATATTGTGTACAGTAAGCTTGATTAGGGATCTGATATCTCTAATTTTATGAAATGACTATGGGGAAGGAAAAATCACAAGTCTTTTTGGGAGGTGGTCAAGGAAAGCTAACCACTAGGATACGGAATTATAGTAAATAATGGCTAAAAGTCAATGACACCTGTGAGAATTGAGATGTAGTGCTCCTTAGAGTTAGCTGATTCAACACCTTGATTTCTCCCAGAGTAAATTGAGACCTAAGGACGTTGGTTTTGTGACTCACCCAAGGCTCTGTAGCTTGGTAGATCTAAAGTCAGGCTCAATTATGGAAAATCTCGAATAACAGCAACCAAATATGTACTCCATGTTCTGGTTACACCAAGCTAATACTTCCCTGTTCACCTTTCCACATTGCTGCATATCTCTGTTAAGTGATGTGCTGCAGTTGGCCCTTGTAAAAGAGCAAATTACGCACATCTTTTCCCAGAGCCTATTGTTAAACAGTTAGTAGCCCACCACTACCTTTTCCCCTTTGTTCTGACCATTTTTGTTCCATGCCTTCCCTATCATTTCCCCCTGGCTTTATTTTCAAGTCTATTCATGAATCCCTTAAAACTCATCTAATGTGTAGTCTATACAAATAATTCTTAAACCCCTTCCTGATGTTTTTATAACAATTCATGTATGTATCTATACCATTGCCCTCTTTCATTGTTTTCAATTTTTTAGTGATGTTTGAACTTTTCAAGGATAGAGCCTATGTTTTGTTTTTGTTTTGTTTTTACATATTGTTAACCCTAGGATATAACAGAGCCCCTATCATATTCAGTGGTTCTCAACCTTCCTAATGCTGCGACCCTTTAATACAGTTCCTCATGTTGTGGTGACCCCCAACCATAAAATTATTTTTGTTGCTACTTCATAACTGTAATTTTGCTACTGTTATGAATCGTAATGTAAATATCTGATATGCAGGATGTATTTTCATTGTTCATGACCCACAGGTTGAGAACCACTGATACCCAGTAAATAAAACTTAGGTAGGGGATCTACTGAAAATATTTTTTTTTATCACAGGGAGAATGTGATCAAAACACTGATTAGAAAAGATGGTTTGGGCAGCGGTAAGACATATGAATTGAAGTGAGAAAGACTAAAAGTCAAAAGCATGGCTGTGAGACTAAGGGCCTGAATGAGGAAGGCTACAGAATAACTGATTTCCAAGGCAACATGAAGGAAGACTCAACAGAATTTGTTAATAAAAGATGTGATGGAGATATTTGCTTACATAGAGGGTGGAGGCCACCTGGCATCTCTTGGAAACTTGTTAGAAATGCAGAATCTCAAACCCCACTGGAGACCTAGTGAATCAAAATCTACGTTTGAACAAGGCCCCAGGTAATTTGTATGCACATTGAAGTTTGAGAAGCACTGGTCAAAGAGGAGGAAATAGTAAAAGATGAAAGGCTTCCATCCTTTGTTTCTTAGTCAAAGGATTTCACAATATTTTCTTTTACAGATTCCTTTACAGATTTCTATGAAATGACAGTAGGCCAGGAACAGGGGAAACACTGGTTCTTTCAAAAAACCATGGAAGCAATTGAAATTTTGTTTTTGTAGGAAAAACATAGATGTTATCCATAGATGGTCTGCATTTTCTTAGAAATCTCACAATGAAATGTGAATCATGGCAGCTTGTTCTCTATTGATTTTTTTGTGGCAAATATCTCCTTACCGTATGTAGAAACCCCCTAGGTCCATAAGCAGCCATGGTTATCAGGTACCTCAGTAGGCCTTCAACTCAGGCTTGTTTTCTCCATAGGAACTTTTATTACTTTTTATTAATTATTTCTAATAGTCTTATTCTTCAAGGCCATTCTTGAAGCTAAATTCCAATAAGTTAAACACAAGTTTCAGTGTGATAATATGTTAATAGTAAGAGTATGTAATGCACATAATGCTTATAATAGGCCAGGCACTATTCTAAGTGCTTTACAAATATAAACTCATTAAATATTCATAACACTATGAAATAAGTAGCATTAGTGTAGCCTTCTTCATTTTACACAAGAAGAAACTGAAGAATGAAGTAACTCACCTAAGGTCACACCCCTCAGTGATAGGCTGGGACTTAATCCCAGTGACTGACTTCAGAGACACTAGTATTAAGGACTCTGCCAATGGTTTTCTAACTTCAGCGTGTGTCAGAATGTGACGGAACCTAGAATGCCAGGTTCTTGAGTCTCAATGTCATAGAACTAAGCATTAAACTCAATACAAGATTAAGCAAATGGAGTTTATTAAAAAGATCTTTTGCACAAGGGAGTCAACCAGAAAAGATAAATCGAGCTACCGGAGGGGTTCTTGTGGCTCCAGGCTTCTGTAGGGGCCTTGGAGTAAGTGTGGGGCTTAAAAATGAGGTTGAGGTCAGTTGTCACATGATTGTTATATGACTGTAATTGGTCCCAAAATCATCACAAGGTGGTTTCCATGATCAAGTGTGCCACCCAAAGGGATGTAAAATAATGCTGTGCAAACATTCTTATCATTTAATTGACAAAACTATTTTGCAGAACATGATGTTAAGAAAGATGTTATCGTCATATATTCCTTAAAGATGTGGTTAGGTTGATTTTAACTAAGGAATTTTACTGAAAGCAAGGAGTCATAGGCCTCTAAGGTGGAGTTCTTTTGGGCAAGATGGAATACAGATGTTACCCGTACACTGTTTCAAAATCATCTGAAATGCTTGTCAAAACAGATGTCTGCTTTCCACGAATTTCTGATTTAGTAGGTCTGGCATGTTTCTAACAATTTCTCAAGTGACTCTGATGCTGCTGGTCCAGGCACTGCACTTGAAGAATCACTTTATCATGGGACACATACCTCTCCATATTTCTAATTTGTAGCTTTTTAAATTTTGTTTTTAAAATATCTTTTATAAAAAATACAACAGCACAAACAAATGAATTGATAATCCTCAGATGGTTTGAAAACAGCATTTTGAATGAAGTAAAAAGCCTTTCGGCAGGCACACACAGCCTTCACAACTAACCTTTTCCCAATAACTCTGTTCATAAATTTTTCTATTTTCCCAAAAGAATGATTTTCTAAATATTTGACTTCTACAAAATGTCAATGCTAGTCCCAAAATAATAGGTGATGTAACAATTTCAGTGTGATGGGTTAGAAGTAGCACAAAAGCTACATACTTTGTCATTAATTACCTGCCTGCCTTCTGACAGGTTCCGTGGCCTCTATTTCTTTATCTGTAGCATGAGACTTGGACTAAGTAGAGTTGTTTCTATTTTCCTAATCCTGTGGATGGGCAATTCAAGATGGAGGCCAACAATCTCCCATCAGAGACCAGAAGAGAGGCCCTGCAGAGCCACTTTCTGATGTCATAACGATGCCCATGGCTTTCTTGTTACTGAAAAGGAGAAAAATAAAAAAGAACTCTGCCAGCAGTCTACTAATCATGAATCTATGTAACAGTGACAGTTAATCTTCTCTTCCTATTAATAGATGCAGATGCCTAAGGGCTTAACATTTTCCTACTAGCTTAACAAGGAGAAAAAGATTGAAAGGAAAGCAGAAAGACTTGCCTAATTGCATAGCCAACAGCTATTGCCAGGTTGCTCAAAGGGACAAATTCCAAGAAAAGAGATAGAGGCAAGATGGTAATTCATTATTGCCCATGCCAGCATTTTGCCCCCAAAATAATTTAAAGGCAAGTCATTTTGATCAGTTGTGATGTACCTTTAGGAGCACATGCAAGTAATAATAAATCCAGATGAACTTTTAGTCACCATCCTGCCTACTGAGTTATGTGAAACAAAGGTGAAGCTTTATTGATCTCTCTGAATATGCCAAGGAATAGTTACTACAAAATACAAGGAGAAAAAAAAAAGCCGAGTCTACCCAGCTTTGCAAAAGCAATGTGATTTCCAATGCAGGAAGTTATCAGGTCTTACCGTGTTCAGCAGTTTCATGGACATTTGAACACAGGTATCTTGGGAAAGGAAAAAGGCCATGTATGTTTTTTTAAATGGAAAAGCATTTTACATGTACTATATATGAATTCTGCATTTTTTCTAGTTTCATTTCAAAATTAAGTGGATTTTTATCACATCTGAATCAAAACACCCTAAGAGTTACTTCAAGTTCTTCAAATAATTTTTCCCAGTAGAGAAAAATAGTACTTTTAAAATAATGTATAAATTGTAAAGCAATAGCAAGTTATATAAAATAGTTCAAATATTCACATTAAATAAATGTATCTTTGAACAACTTCCTTACTCAAGAATACTTACCATACAGACTATTAGAATGATATTTATTAAGCTTCTAATCTTACAAGTACAGTAATATTTTAATGAACCACCTTGCAAACAATTTAATTTGTACCCAAGCACTACTCAATAATTTTAAATTAAAGTCATGTTTACACCACTGGCTGGTTAGCTCAGTTGGTTATAGCATGGTGCTAAATTAAAGTCATGTTTGAGTGCTTACAAAGAGCTAGATATTTTTCTAGATGTTGAGCACAAGGTATGAGAAGATAATTGTCCAAGCCTCTGGTAAGTTAGTGAGAAAGCAAGGCTGTTGTTTGCAAATAACAAAAGCTTCTCTGGTTAACTTCTTGTATTTCCCCAAAGAGGGAAAGTGTTTGAATTCTGGGAAGCCTGAGGTAACCAATGTCTGCTATAACTATAATAAATTTTGTGGACTTTATCACAAATATAAGAGATTTGCCTCAGACTATTTGAGAGTCAGGTAAGGACTTATAGATATGTCACACACAGCATTTGAACATAAGTTAAAGTTATGAGCACTTTTGGTACGGAATTTTTGGACTGGAACATACTGTGTTCCCCTGGGCAGGATGGTTCCCAGATTCTTTGTCCACTGGAGTCAAAAAATGAATTCACAGACAGAAGGTGGTATAGCAAAGGTGGAGATTTATTGAAGAACAAGTACAGATTCTCACGTGTGGACGGGGGAAAAGGTCCCACAGAATGGACTCCCACGTGGGGAGGGGGGAAATGGTCCCACTGAGTTCCTTTTCCCTATGGTTTATAAAGGCTATAGACCTTTGTGCCTTGATATCCCCTCTGATTGGTCACTACTGCCTTGGATTGGTTACTATGGTAACTTTTGAGATCAAAGGTCCAACCTCACATGGGGCCTGTGAGGTTTCCCTCCCCTCCTTCCTTTTATTTTGTTACTATAGACCTTTTGCTGTTTTGCAGCTCCCTCATTGTATGGAAATGTACTTTCTGCAGCTTTTCAGCTCCCCAGTTCTATGGAAATATACCTTCTGCTGCTCTGCAACCCTGTGCTTCTTCCATGGTCCCCTTAATTTCTAAAATTTCCTATACCTGTCTTTTTCACCCCTAAAAATTATTCCTGTTTCACTTTTAACTTTACAAATACTGCAAGATTGCTGGATAAAGTGGTTGTTTCAATCCACACCCACCAGCCATATATGAGTTCCTGTTCTCCACTTTCTAGCCAACAATTGACATTGTCAGATATTTAAAGTTTTGCCCATATGGCCTTGGCCAGGGTGGCTGAGTTGGTTAGAGCATGGTCCTGTACACCGAAGGGTTGCAGGTTCGATTTCTGCTCAGGGCACATACCTTAGTTGAGAGTTGGGTTTCTGGTTGGAATACATAACGGGAGGCAACCGATTGCTGTCTCTCTATCATCAATGTTTCTCTAATCTCTCTCTCTTCCTCTCTGTCTCAAATCAATAAAACATATCATCGGGTAAAGATAAATAAATAAAATAAAAATTTGCCAATATAATAGATATGAAATTATGTCATTATGGTTTTATTTTTCACTTTTCCACTTAACAGTATGGTCGAGGATCTTCTATGTTTATTTCATATTCAGTTTCTTCAATTTCACCTTCCTTGATATCTGTTCATGTCTTTTGCCTATTTTCTATTGGGTCATTTATAGTTTTCCTATTGAGTTGTAAAGCAGTTCATTATAAACTCTGATTATGAATTGTTTTTCTATATTGTTGATGATAGGGTAGGCTGTGCACTAATAACTCCAAAGTCTCAGTGACTTAACAGAGCACCAAATTTTTTCTGCCTTGACTCAAATTCTATTTCACATCCAGGGAACTCTTTAGGAATTTAATTTGATTTGAACTTGTGTCACATTTATGACAATGTCAGGAAAAGAAAAAATGAATTTTGTTCATAGGTCAGTCACAATCCATTGGACATAAGTAGTTGTATGGCTCTGCCTAGCTGATACAAATGTAACTAGATAGTTATTAATAATAGGAAAGGAGCAAAGGAAGGCCAGGCATTATAAGCATGGCCATCTGGGCAGCTACACCAGGAAGCTGCAATTTCATATTCCCCATGGAATCACTGGCCATTCCCTGCAGATCACTGGGGGAGGGACTGGACAAACGGGAAGATGGGTATATTTACAATGAGTCTGAGTGACATAGGGAAGGTACTTGCTTGTCAGTCAAACATTTGGGAATACATACTTCCTTAGACCAGGGGTAGGAAACCTTTATTCTAACAAGGCCATTTGGATATTTATAACATCACTAGAGGCCCAGTGTATGAAATTCATACACTGGAGGGGGCTGTCCCTCAGCCTGGCCTGCACCTTCTCCCATCTGGGACCCCTCGGACATCCCTCTCACAATTTGGGACTTCTGGCTCCCAACCACTCACCTGCCTGCCTGCCTGATTTCCCCTAACCACTTCTGCCTGCCAGCCTAATCACCCCCTAACTACTCCCCTGCCAGCCTGATCACCCCTAACTGCCCTCCCTTGCAGGCCTGGTTCCTCCCCAACTGCCCTCCCCTGCCGGCCTGGTCACCCACAACTGCCCTCCCCTGCTGGCCATCTTGTGGTGGCCATCTGTGTCCACATGGGGGTGGTCATCTTGTGTGAGGGTGTGACAATAAATTTGCATATTACCTCTTTATTATATAGGATTCCCAAGCCATACAAAATTATCAATTTAAAAATTAACTTGAAAAAAAAATTAGCTTGCTATATTAGGTCAAACATTTAATTAACTCACTCCTAATTCCTTGGCAGGGCCAAAGCAAATGATTTGATTTCCCTGCCTTATATGGGTCACAGTCCATATCTTCCCCACCCCTGACGTAGACAAAGGAGCTCACTCTTTTGTTGCTCTTGGCTTTCTTGGCTCCTGGGGCTCTCTTTTTCCTTTGCTCCTGCCCATGTTCCCTCAAACCCAATGCAGCCCTCAGACCCCCACACACAGTGGGCTGATGGACTGCAGCAGGGAACACTAATGATGGACTGGATCTGTGCTCCCACATGGAAGGGAAACTTGCCCACTGGCTTTAATCCTAGCTCCAAAGAAACCACAGCTACTCTTATTCCATGGTGGGACTGAGGGAAATGGGACCTTGGCAACTCAGGGGGTAATTCCACAGAAATAAAGCTTCCTGCAATACACCATCCTCTCTTGGGGGCCTCTGGAAGTTCATAGTCCAGCAGCACCCCAAGACTTCATTTTATAGATAAAGGAAGTAAGGCACAGAGAGTTTCAGTAACTTGCCCAAAGTCACCCAATAAAAGAGAAGTAGAAAAGGATTTGAACTCAGATTGTCCAGTTCCCAAGTTTATACTTTATTCTTCTGTGCTGTAGAACTATAAGTTCCCTGTTCTGTCTTAACATTAGTTAGATTCCTCATCTTTAGAATAAAGATTACTTAATGTACTTTAAGGGATTTTTATGAGGATTAAGTAACATCAAACAGATGAAAGGTTTAAAAAAACAACTGTAAATTACCTCAAAATAAAGGTTTTTATATGGAAATGATTTGTTTATACAGGCAACAATTTAAGCTCATGAAGTGAATAAATTACAATCTTGACAGTTTCCTATTTATTTTTAATTGTGTTATATCCAAAAGAAGTTGTCAACATTGGTTTGATTATTTCATCACCTTTTGTGGAAAAAAGAATTTCATCAGAGTGATCACATCCTGACTATCATTTATAAATATTTACTTACATCCTTCCACTTCATTATAACAATGACTAATCATTCATCATTTAATCTTGATTATGCAAGTGATTTAAGGAACTTTGAATTATTTTACATAATCGAGGGTTTGGATATTCAAGAGAGTTGAAAATTGTCAAAAGAGGCACTATGAATAGAAGAGATTAGAAATTGTATTGTTTATGCTTGAAATTTGGGGGTTTTGAAGGGTTTTGCATCTATGTTCATGAGATTATTGATCTGTAGTTTTCTTCTCCAGTAATATACTTATCTGGTTTTGGTATTAAGGCAATACTGGCCTCATGAAATGAGTTAGAATATGTTCCCTCTACTTCCATTTTCTAGAACAGATGTTAGAAAATTGGTATCATTTATTCCTTAAATATATTGGTAGAATTCACCAGTGAAACAATCTGAACCTATTGCTTTATTTCTTTCTTCTTTTTTAAATTACTAATTTTCACTTAATTTCCTTAATAGATATAAGAACATAATAAAGGAGGTGACTGGGGTGTGGGCTCTGCATTTGGTTGGTTTGCATTTGAAAATCACAGTTGCTGGCAAGTTGCTTACTATCCCTTGGGATTGCCTAACCTTGGGAGGGGCAGTCCCTCCAGAGTAGCAAGACCCAGATGTCAAAACATCAGAAGACAGAAAATAAAAGACACAGGTGGTGCTGGCTGCAGAGATTGCTGCTTCAGGTGAGCAGTGAGCAGTTGCAATGCTACGGGTTCACCCGTCTCTCCTGAGTTCAGGGCGGCACTTTTCCCTGCAACCAGTTCACTGATGGGCCCACAAAAAGTTACTGATTTTCAATTTATTCAGCTTTTTCTTGTAACACAGGAAGTGCTGGCTTCTAACCTCATTACATGTTAGAACTGAAACCAGAAGTCTCCAAACCATTTTTAATTGTTCTGCTCACATTCATTTTATGCCAAGCTCAAAATATTTGCATCAGCTTCCAGAATCAATGGAATTACTGTGATAAGTTTCTTTTTATGGAGATTTTTGCTCAGCCCAGGAGTGGGATGGTAGACAGTTATTTACATAGTACCATGTGCTTTTATTTTGCTTTAAAAAACCTTACATGAAACCCTAGCCTCCCCAGCCCTGGTCAGGGAGCATGTGGGAGATAAGCAATAGGCGTGTCTTTCTCGCATCAGTGTTTCTCTGTCTTTCCCCCTCCTTTCCACTCTCTCTAAAAATCAACTGAAAAATATCCTTAGGTGAGGATTGACAACAACAACAACAATAAAACATTACATAAAAAGACACAAAAATATTATATCATGGTTATCTTTTATAGGAAATGGCCAGGAAATAATTTTCTTTAACAAATTAGTTATTCAAACATTATTTATGGCAGCTAAAACAACAGGTGACACAAAACAACAGTAATTTCTTTCTGTTGTGCTGTGCTGACCAAAGCAATGGGCTAGAAATTCTAGGACTCAGGTTTGGGTATTGATAGTTAATTACCAGCTGGATATCTTTACAAATAGCTCCCTGCCACATTTCTCACTCCATGAATTTGGATAATACTGGCCTTTCTAGCTTACAATGTAGTTAGGAACATGAAAGGACACGTGGAAGGTTTAAATTTATATTGCAAAGCACTACAGAAATGTAGGAAGCAATATCCTTATTAGTAACTTCCATGCGTTGTCTCCCTGGTGTATGTCCCTATTCCAAACAGAGCACTGATGGGAGGGGCGCACAAATGTTTCTGTGCTCTTGAACCCCTTTCCCTTAGCTCACTGAGAGAGACAAAAGATTGAAAGGAGAAGAGTAAGTGAAGGATGAGCAAAAAATATAAGTCTTCAAAATTAACCACCGAGGGCATGGTTTCTCAGAAAAGTTAACTAGTTGGGAAGTTTAAATTGCCTCTGTAATGAAATGTACTTCTGCTGGTGACTGATGAAGTTAAGCAGGGAACCTAGTGAGCGCATATTACCAAGACCAATAGAGGACTTATGTCCCTGGTTTGACAATATGTCTTTTTCTTAGCAGTAAATTCAACCCAAATAACAAACTACAGACAGAAAATGATCACAGACTTCACCAAGGGTAATAACACTGGGCAGAGAACTTTATTGCCCAATAAACATTAGCCCCAGTTGTATCGTAAAGCATATAGGTGAGAGCAAAAATTCCCCCTAAATTGTCTGTTTTCCACAATTGTGTTTCTATTTTTAACATTGAAAGTGATGAAGTTTCACATTACTCACTGTGTCTCAATTCCATAGCAAACATAAACATGTCTTGCCGATGTCCAAATGAATTCAATTCTGCAGGATATTTAAAGTCAGGAGAGAGTGAGGAAGGTGCCCAGCATTTCTTGAGCACCCACTGTATACCTAGCTCTGCGGGAGCTGATGCATGTTAGAAGGAAGTACATGGAAACTCAAGCTACCTTGGGTTTGGATGCTTAGTTACACAGCTGTGTGACTGGGCCATGTGTTTCCTCTCACAACACTTCAGTCATTTTTTCCATCATACAATCTGCCTTTTGGAGAGTTGGTACAAGTAAAGTACATATTGTTCTCCTGACACAGAGGTGTCAGGTAATTTTATTTGCATATATTATCTCAGACCATTCTAAATAACTCTGTGTATCTTTCTTCTCTATTTTATATTAAACAAAAGTGAAATTGAGAAAAGTTAAAAATCGTGCCCAAGTAAAGAATATGGCATTATTTGCACCAGGGTTTTTCTGGCTTCCATGTCTTAGCTCTTTCCACTCTATTATGAAATTGTGGAATATCAAATTATTAACATGTAATATTGACATATTATGTTATATGCCATAATATTACACAATATGTAAGTTATCCTATATAATAAAAGCCCAGCGACTGAACAGCAGAATGACCAGAATGACTGGTCGACCAGTCGCTATGACACACACTGACCACCAGGGGGCAGAGGCTCAATGCAGGAGCTTCCCCCGATGGTCAGTGCGCTCCCACAGTGGGAGCGCCACTCAGCTGACTGGGATGAGTGGTGCTTCCACAGCGGGCCAATCCCCACAGGCCACACCCCTCACCAGTGCACAAATCCCATGCACCAGACCTCTAGTATATATTTAAATATGCATATATATTCCAGCCCTTTCCATATTTTTTTATCCTAAAATATTAACTTGCTTATGCCTTCCTTACAGACCAAGGTTTTTAAGTTTGAAGTTAAATGGTAATTTATCTTCCAATCACATTTTCTTCTTTGTGAGAAAAACTCTGATGACTTTTATGCTGTGAGAAAGGGTGAAAAGTTCATAAACTCCCAATTTGGTTTATGTGTTCAAACCTTACATGGATTACTGTATTATATGAATTGAAAGATGAATATTTGAAACAAATTGCAAATAAAGGGAAAATTAAAAGAGATTCAAATTACAAATATGTTTTTTTTTAATTTTATAAATTGATATGATTTATATAAAACTAGAGGCCTGGTGCACAGATTCATGCAACGGTGGAGTCCCTTGGCCTGGCTTGTGGGGATTGGGCCAAAACTGGCTCTCCGACATCCCCTGAGGGGTCCAGGCTTGTGAGAGCACAGGCCAGGCCCAGAGACCCCACTGGTGAATGATCAGGGCCAGGGAGGAACCACAGGAGGGCTGAAGGGCATATCCGGCTCATATCACCCAGTCCCAATCAGCAGGACCCCAGCAGCAAGCTAACCTACTGGTTGGAGCATCTGCCCCCTGGTGGTCAGTGTGCATCATAGAGACTGGTTGTATGGTTGAACAAAGGTTGAACACTTAGCATATTAGGCTTTTATTATATAGGATTAATTATCAAAAATTTATGACTTTTTAAAAAATATGTTTTATAGATTTTAGAGAGAGAGGAAAGGAGAGGGAAAGAGAGATAGAAACATCGATGAGAGAGAAACATTGATCAGCTGCCTCCTGCATGCCCCCACTGGGGATAAAGCCCACAATCCAGGCATCTGCCTGATCAAGAATCAAACTGGTGACCTCTTGGTGCATGGGATGATGCTCAATCCACTGAACCACACTGGTTAAACTATGATTTTTTTAAAAAAATTATTTCTAGCATGGCAAATTGTAACTATTTCTGAATATTAATCCATTTTCAAATACAAGAAAAGTGTGGATTAAGTAAAGTAAATTCACTATAGAAATAACCTGCATACAAAATTTTATAATATTAAAAAGGAAGTGTTAGAAAATATACAATTATACCTGGGTCTTTGTGCTTCATTAACTGGTAAAATAAACTGTGATTTTTTTTAAAGCCTTAATTTCAAAAAATTGAAAAAATATTTTTCGTTTTTTTAAAATTTGACTGCAAATAAGGTACAGTATAATCATATCAATTTTGTTTAATTCCCATAAGATGCTTCAGAGAGAAAAATGTAAATGAGTAGTACATGAAATGCTGCCATATTTTGATTATGTAAATTAAAATTTTGATGTAGCGTTATTAAGCAATTTTCTCAGATGCTAATATTTAACAGGGTAAGGCTAATTTTCTTTTTCTCATTTTGACTAATCTATGCTACATTTATAGAATTTTTTCAAGACTATTGCTTATATTTTAAGGAAGCCAGTTAGTCCCCAGAAGATAGCAACAGGACATCAGCTGTTAACAGGTAAATAGAATGAGCAGATAAAGCAGGAAAACCACCTTTAGAGGGTGGGGTGGAAAGACAGGTTAAACTGTGAAAAGCATTTTGAAGGTAATGATTAAAATAAAAAGTCAGAATCATAGACATAAATTTTCCTACTCAGTGTTAATGCAATAAAAATAATAGCAATAATGAATGAATTTATTTATCTTTGTTTTCCAAGGTATCAGAAATAATTAACTCAAACTATACATTTGCTTGAAAAAGGAAATTAGAAGAGAATCAATAGAATCTAATCTTGGTCCTGGAAATGCTTATTAAAAGAAGGTCCTAAAATAACCACCATGCATAAAAAAATTTTAGTAGACACTATCAATGAATTATAGTCTATATTCTACTTTATTTTTGTTGTTGTTCAAATATAGAGAAGTTTATTTCTATATTCTACTTTATTTGACCAATGCAAATGGAAAACTTCTATGCAATCTCTTAATAGAGTCATAATTTTACTGCATTAAAATCTAACAACTAGTTGATTAGCAAAACACATTTGGTATATAAGACATAAGGTTTTTAATATGTAAGTTAAACACTTGGGACATGTAGTACATTTTCATATCATATAAAGATACTCTTTTAAAAGATATTTACTAGTATATTTTTTAAGAAGTAATTATATCCTTCTCTCACCTTTTCTATAAACCATAAAACTTCTCAAGTGTTGTCTGCCCATACAGTTTTCATCAGTGTATTCACAAATCACATTATTTGATATAATTTAAATGTTAAAATTAAGAAATTATAGATGAATTTTCACTTATGACTTTATACATAAGCATAAGACAATGGCTGCATATGATCATTTATTATAGCATTATTTGTTTTAGTAAAAAAATATTGAATTAAATGTCTATCAACATGGTACTATTTGAAAACAACTATCACATACACAATGGAATAATATGCAACTAAAAAATACAAGAGTTTTTCTACACTTACAGAAAGTAATCCTTAAAGTATACTTTAAGTTAAAAAGGCAAGAAGCTAAACTTTTATATAATAGTTGCATTTTCTATAAGAAAGAAGAAATTATATAAATTGAGTAAAAAAGACATAAATATTTGCTTATTTTTGCATAAAGAAACACTGAGAATATACACCAGAAGCTATAATAGATAACTAAAGAAGGCAGCAGGAAAATTGTGGTAGAGATAATAGAAAAGAGACTTATTTGAATAAAAGATTTTATGTTTCTTTGAGGTACATATATGTTTTATGTATTTAAATTTATAAAGCATATAAAAAGCAAATACTAAAACAAAATTAATAGATATAATTCTAGCTATTTATTAATTTGGTAATATTAACCAAAGAGAGGATAATATTATATCAAGAGACTTTAAAACACTTTTCTCTGTATATTATTGGAGGTATATATGTTAAGGAAAGAGAAAAACCAGCAAAGAAATCTTAAATCTAACACAATAGGTATAATAATAATAGTATTATTATCATTGTAATTATAACACCATTCTAAACATCTAATCTAATAAAAGAGAAACATGGTAATTGGCGTACGACCGCTACCCTTCCCATTGGCTAATCAGGGAGATATGCAAATTAACTGTCAGCCAAGATGGCGGCCGGCAGCCAGGCAGCTTGAAACTAACATGAGGCTTGCTTGCTTCAGTGATGGAGGATTCCAATGTTCCCTGCCTGCCGCTGCAGGCCTCTGAGCCTGCAGTTTGAAACATTTTAACAAATATAGAAGCTAAAAAAAAACCCAGAAACCAGCTTTCAGCGAGCTGGGATCTCAGAGCTGGAGTCAGAGCTGGAGTTATACATTGTTTCGATTACCTACTTTCAGCAGCAGAGGCCTAAGAGCTGGAGCCTCAGAGCTAAAGCTGGCCCAGAATTAAAAAAGAAAAGAAAAAGAGCTGTTGGGAGCTTCCGTCACCGCCAGCCTGAAAACAGCCCTCAGCCCCTCACCCAGACTGGCCAGGCACCCCAGTGGGGACCCCCACCCTGAAGGGTGTGTGACCAGCTGCAAACAGCCATCATCCCCTCACCCAGACTGGCCAGACACCCCAGTGGGGACCCCCACCCTGAAGGGTGTGTGACCAGCTGCAAACAGCCATCATCCCCTCACCCAGACTGGCCAGGCACCCCAGTGGGGACCTCCACCCTGAATGGTGTGTGACCAGATGCAAACAGCCATCATCCCCTCACCCAGGCTGGCCAAGCACCCCAATGGGGACCCCCACCCTGATCCAGAACACCCTTCAAGGCAAACCAGCCAGCCCTACCCATGCACCAGGCCTCTATCCTATATAGTAAAAGGGTAATATGCCTCCCAGCACTGGGATCAGCGGAGCTGAGAGGCCACCCAGCACCGGGATCAGCGTGACAGGGGGCAGCGCCCAAACCCCTGATCGCCCTGTGGCTCTGTGTGTGATGGGGGCGGGGCCACAACCTCCCTATCGGCCCTGCTCTGTTTGTGACAGGGGGCGGTGTCCCAACCCCCCAATCGGCCCTACACTGAGCTTGACTGAGGGTGGCATCGCAACCTCCCAATCTGCCTTGCTCTGTGCATGACAGGGGAAGATGCCCCAACTCCCTAATCAGCCCTGCTCTGAGCCCAACCAGGGGCTGCACCTAGGGATTGGGCCTGCCCCCTGCTACCCGGGAGCAGGCCTAAGCCAGCAGGTTGTTATCTCCCGAGGGGTCCCAGACTGCGAGAGGGCACAGGCCGGTCTGAGGGGTCCCCCTCCCCCCCGAGTGCACAAATTTTTGTGCACCGGGCCTCTAGTACTATAAGGTAAAGCAAATAAGTAATCATGTTAATATTTTAACAATATTAGAAACTAATACTCTCAATGCAAGAGAAAAGAGATACAATTAGTAAATACAACAAAGTAAAAACTATCAATATAAATACACTAGAGGCCTGATGCACAAAATTTGTGCAAGAGTAGGCCTTCCTTCCCCTAGCTGCCAGCACCGGCTTCCCTCTGGCACTTGGGACCAGGCTTCCTTCACATCCCTGGCTTCATCCAGAAGGTCGTCCAGAAGGATGTCTGGTCTAATTAGCATATTATGCTTTTATTATTATAGATGATGTCTATTTTTAAAAATGTGCTAGCTCTGTTCACTCAAAGTTAGGAGAAATAATGTCACCTCAATAGCAATTAGTTCAATGGTACCCGTAGTCCCTAAATCTTGGTTTCAAAAAATATTCCCAACTAAATAAAAAAATCAGAACTTTGTGGAGAAATTGCTATTCCAAATTAGAGGCAGGAAAAATACAGGTTAATTGTAGGACAGCTTCCTATGTAAGAAAGTAAGGAAAAGTACTATTGATGCTGGATCCAATGGGCCCTGAAGCCAGTTTGAAGGAGTTATCACGGACCAAATTTGGTACAATATAGACAATGGAATAAAAAATGTCTGCAATTGATGGTTACACACTGAATACATAAATCTCTCCTTTCTTTCTTTCTTTCTTTCTTTCTTTCTTTCTTTCTTTCTTTCTTTCTTTCTCTCTCTCTCTTTTTTTTTTTTTTTGAGAGAGAGAGAGAGAGAGAGAGAGAGAGCAAGATTCCAGCCAACTGAGCCACACCAGCCAGGGCCTGTAAAAAATTTTTTAAAAAGGATAAAACTCATATATCACTAATAAAATTGACTATTACATAGGAGCTCCTTACTCTAAAATAGAACACTGAAGATAAAAAAAACCATTTACTCTGTGTTTTTGTGTGTGTGTGTGTGTGTGTTTAGCTTCATATATTTTCATTGATTACAGAGAGGAAGGGAGAGGGAGAGAGAGATAGAAACATCAATGATAAGAAAGAATCATTGATCAGTTGCCTCCTCCATGACCCCCAATGGGGATCCAGCCCAAAACCTGGGCATGTACCCTGACCGGGAATCAAACCATGACCTCCTGGTTCATAGATCAACACTCAACCACTGAGCCACACCGGCCAAGCATCTCTGCATTTTTATAAGGTGTTCACCCTATTGGATGATCATTAGGTAAAAATGCCAGGTAATAAATAAATAAATAATGACAAAATTAGAAAAATCACAATTTTGCAAAGGCAATGAAATAACTGATTCACATAAGTATCATTAATAGGTGATAAAACCATAAGGTGAAACCATATTTACACAATATTATGCTATAGATCATTTTCTAAATGCAAAGCCTTTCCAAAGAAAATATCTGGCTGTCACTATTACAGCAAAGTGAACAAAGGAACTAACACTACTAATAGTGGTCCCACCCAACATCATATACTTTCTAATATGAGGCAATATGCAATACACAGAATCACTGATAAAATTTTCTTGCCAAACTTCTATTAAATAATGAATAAAGTCTTTAATAGCAATTCAAAATCTTTACAAGTAATTTTATTATTGCATTAATATCACAAATTTAATGTTTCTATTTCTTCACATTCTCTCTAAAAATCTAGGTTGTTGTTTTTCTACTATGACTATGTGATTATGGAATAATATTCAACAATATTTTTATTTCTCTGATGAGTTTTTTTTAGTGGAGTCATTGATTTTTATGTACTACTTTATTATGTTATGGATGATTACTTATAAATGGTGCATTAATGTGAGGTAAAGATATCCTCTTTTTGTGTGTGTATCTGTTACACACCTATGCAAAACAAGCCTTTTGGCTGGTTTGTGAGTATTCAGGACTTCTCAGTTTTCACCATAGTTATTTTCACTAATAACAGTCTATCTCCATCATTAGTGCTCTAATCATAGGAAATAAGATCCTTTCAATATATAATATTGGCTAATTCTTCCATGGTTTGTATAGGATGTTCCTGGTTGTATCACCTAGCTCCCCTTCAGGATTAAAATTCTTATTACCCCAGTTGCTGGGAATGCTGCCAACAGACATCCTTCACCTATCACTGCCCTTTGGGGCTTGCCTTAGCTAATGAAACCTGCCTCACTCAGGCCAATCTTCCTTCTGAAGGAAGATCTAAACAGTGACTAGTGAACATGAGGTAAAGGCCTGGCCCTCTTGACTCTACTTGAGACAGCTCTGAAGCTTTATCCCATCTTGAGACCCCCAGTAATGTCAGTTCATACTTTCTTTAAGACTCCATCTCCTTCTAATTGAAAAAACACACACAAACGTTTAAATTATTTTTTATAAAGACTGTATCATCCTCTGCCCAATCTTGCTCCCTTTCCTTATACTTTCCATAGGTATTCCCGCTAAAGGCACTCTATAAAAAGTCTCCTACTGGTTAAAAAGAAAACAAACAAAATTATCTATTACATATGGTAGAGGATTTAGAATGTATATTTTAACTCTTTATGATTAGAAATAATTTTTACATTGTTCTTGCTTTACACGTGTGCTATATATGATCATTCAGTATCTTTATTCCCCTTATATTTTTAACCTTCAGAGGCAAGAAAGCTAAACATTATCTTGCCAGAATTGTTCTGGCTACAGTTCTGTGTCTGTTTAGGTTTTATCAATGGCTGGAAAGCCAACGGAGAGGCCTTTCTCCCATTGAGAAGGAGTTCACTTTCCAGAGGCTGTTTCTGCTTTTGGACAAGGGCAGAGACATTTCAAGCCAGAAATGAAAGAAAAAGTTCTGAGATTTTATTTGCTCATGACTAGAGTAAAGGTAAACTATTAGCACATACTTTTTTACTACCTATGCCTCAATTCAGAATAACTCTGAATGGTTTATGATAGTATCCCCAATTTGGAGCTGTTTGGGGGATGTATACTTACATGTTTTATATTTCAATTAGAGGCTTAGTGCACAAAATTTGTGCATGGGTTCCTAGCAGCTGCTGGCTGCTGGCTGCTGGCCGGGGCCTCCCTTCCCTGGCTGCCAGCTGCCAGCTGGGACCTTCCTTCATTCCACACCACCCTCTGGTGGTCAGCGCACATCATAGCAAGCAATTGAATTCCTGGTCAGTCGAACTCCTGAGGGGACTCTTTGCATATTAGGCTTTTATATATATAAAAGATCTTGAGAATTTTATTGTATAGTGTTACTGGCATGTATTTTTATCACTTTAAAATCTGAGATATAAAACACTAATGAAAGTGTTTTATTTTTCAAATTTGCATACAGAATGTAGAAAGCTGATTCTCTCCCCCCGCCCCCCCCCCCCCCCTTCCTCATAGCCTGAATAAACACAGGGAGTAACCATAATTGGTCTGGTCCATATGAAGCACTGCAAGGTATGTTTAGAATATAAATTCCCAATTCTTGTGCCAAGCTCTCATCACCAAACTGCACAAAAATTTCCAGCAGACTTGTTATATGACATTTTAAGAACTAAAATTAACTTGTTTCTATTTTCTGTATTAGACATTCTATTTAGAGGAACATCATGCACTTTCTTTAAATATATAAGGTTAGGGTTTAAAGTATATGTTTCTTAAAGAGCTTTGTGATACATCCAACCATTTTTAAAATAGCTCATATAACATTATTTTACTTGCCAGGAATTATTTGCTCAGTAGGAAATTTCTAACACTTTAGGTTGAAGTGTATGGTTCTTTAAAAAATGTGTATGGTATTATATTTATGTACTTAACTTACAAACACTGTGGATCTGAAAGTCTTGTATATATGGAGCACATATTTTAGAAAAATAATATGTAATTTCAAATAAATAAGTATTCCACTTGCAAAAAAACCTATGAATTTCATCACCTTTATGGATCCACTTCACCTAAAACTCCATGTTCTAATTCTATTTAACCTCTTGTTCAAAAAGCTTTCCCACTTCACACTCTCAACCTCCTTCAGTAACCATGGCATCTTTTTTGGCTTCTGGTGTAATCTTCAAATGATAAAGACAAAGCTGGGAAAAATTAATTTTGGGAGAAGTTAAAACTGTAATTAGTAAGGTGATGTCTGAAGTTTTGCATGATGTATATTTTGATACAAATTGATGTCAGTTACAAAATACTATCACTGAGATATTTATCTTGAGTAATGTATTTTTAGTAAATAGGTTTCCAAGAACATTTTCCTTTCAAGAGCTAATTTTAGGATGATGTCTTTAAAGAATTAATTTGCAAGAAATTTACATGCCAAAGACAAACCTAGTTTCCTAATACAGCCTACACCCATAGACAAGAAGAATGTGGTAGATTACCAGAGATGTCTTAAACCAATCTATACTAATAAAAGGGTAATATGCTAATTAGACCAGGAGACCTTCCAGGAGACTGGCCAGAGAGGGCAGTTGGGGGCCATGTGGCCGGCAGGGGAGGTAGTTGGGGCCATCAGGCCAGGTGGGGAGGACAGTTGGGGGCCATGAGGCCAGCAGGGGAGTGGTTAGGGGTGATCAGGCAGGCAGGCAGATGAGCAGTTAGGACCCAGCAGTCCCGGATTGAGAGAGGGATGTCCCAGATTGGAAGGGGTGCAGGCCGGGCTGAGGGACACTCCCCCCATGCACGAATTTCATGCACCGGGCGACTAGTCCTTTAGATAATGAAATAAACAGAAGTGCCCCTCTGCAGGAAGACATTCCAATTATTATTCTTAAAACCAACAAACCCCTGTAGTTAATACTGGCTGAGAGTAATTCTATCTTACTATTGTCCAGCAAATAATGAGAATCCTATATAATAAAAGCCTAATCTGCTAAGTGTCTGGTCAACTGGTTGGCTGTTCAACCAATCAAAGCATAATATGCTAATGATATGCTAAGGCTGCTCAACCATTCACTATGACATGCACTGACCACCAGGGGGCAGACACTCTGACTGGTAGGTTAGCTTGCTGCTGGGTTCCAGCTGATTGGGACTGAGCGAGATGGGCTGGACATGCCCTGGAGCCCTTCTGGTCCCTCTCCAGCTGGCCAACCTCCTGCGTCTCTCCCTGGATCTGATCGTGCACCAGTGGGGTCCCTTGGCCTGGCCTGCACCCTCTCGCAATCCAAGACCCCTCTGGAGATGACGAAGACCCGTTTTCGGCCTGATCCTACAAGCCAGGCCAAGGGAGCCCATTGGTGCACGAATTTGTGCACTGGGCCTCTAGTAAATAATAATAGCAGGTAGTATTCATTTAGCACTTATATGACCAAGCTCTAACTACAACACCATTATTCATAGTTTCTTCATTTTTTTAATATCTATCTTCTATAATGCTCTTTAGTTTTCAAAATTCTCCTTATCTCATATTGTATCTGTCTAGGCTAAAAAAATCAGAAACTAGTCTAGGCATTTCAAACAGGGAGTAGGTATTAGTAGAAGTGGTTACAGATGTGTTAGAAGCACTATGAAGTGTTAGGGAGTGAGAAAGTCATGTTACCAAAAGCCTATCTTATCTCTAAGGCCATTGCTATGCCAGAAAAGTGTTGTGGAAATGCCACCAAATTAGACAAGTGGACAGTGCAGAAGCCACATTCTGATCTTGCATGAGTCTGAAGTCCTCTCTTAGATGAAGCTGCTTGCCTTCCCCCAGTACTGCTAGAGCCAACAGACACCTACAGTAGCCTCTTCTGCAGAAGACAGAGCAGAAATAATATGGCTTTTCTTTCTTATATTTCTACTAGAGGCCCAATGCACAAAATTTGTGCAAGGGGCTCGGCCCTCGCAACTGTGGCAGCTTGCCTCGGTCTTTGCAGCCATGGCGGCTTACCTCGGCCCTCACAGCCCCAGCTTCATCCAGAAGGTCATCTGGAAGGTTGTCCAGAAGGACGTCTGGAAGGTCATTTGGCTGTTCAGGCTAATTAGTATATTATGCTTTTATTATTATAGATATTCAATTATAGACCAGTACTATACTGCAATTTGGCAGAACCTAATCAGCAAACCACTGAAAAAAGAGTTTAAGAAATATAATTTTAAGTTTCCAGCCCATAATACATGGCAGAGTGAGTATGAGATTCAACTCAGATAAATATTTGGCACATTTATTTATGCAGTACTCCTAGAGAGCTATTGAGCATTTATATTTTAGAGTCTATTTTAAAGGCATATATGCCTACTATATATAATAGGAAAGGTGTGCCATGCTGGTGTGGCAGTGTTAGAAGAGCAACTGTAGGATTGGGTTGTTATTGATGGACCCCCAGTCCTTGTCACCCTGTAGCAGCCTGAGTAAACTAATACATCTTTTATTGATCAGATTTACCAACAGTTTGTCATTTTACTGTTCCTGTTCCTAGAACTAACTTTTAGTTTTATTGAAGAAAACCATGAGTAAATGTGTGTACAATAATAAGCATTGAACTGATCTTTGAATATCTTACCACTAGCACTTCTAAAGCTGCTACAGGCACAAATAGAACCTGCGATGCAAGCTATTGGTGGTCAATTTCATTAAGGTCTTATGTTAAAACAAGATCTTACTTAGAAATAGCTTTTTTGATTCTAGTCTATGCTTTATTTAGTAATAGTCTCTAAAACACATGAGTACTTGTGTATGATGTACTGTATTCTAAATTCATGAATTTTCAGATAAATTGTTTTAATATGTAAGTTGAATAGACAATGTAAGTGTATGTACGTGTGTGTGTGTGAAGGAAGATATGTTGAAAGAATACGTAGGTGTATATACATATGTATTCACTATGCACACATGTATCTGAATACTTAAGAATATTAAAATCAAGGCTACAATATGAAGACAATAATATTTCCTAAGAGAATGCTGGCCAAAGAAAAACCTACTCCATGTGTGTTTTTCCTTGCTCTACTGAAATAACGAGGGAAATTTTCATATATAGTATATAATTGCACATCAAATCAACAGGTCTTATAGCTCTAGGATACTAATTCATTTACTTAAGATCCCAGAGTTAGCAGCTGGTTTAGCTAAAATCAGAACCCATGCTTATTAATCCCAAGACCTTGCTCCTCTCAATCCCCTATAAAACCCCAATCCATAGCAAATGAGACTGATGTTAATGGGTAGACTTATCAGTGTTAAGAAATGGACTCAAAAACTCTAAACTACACTGACATGGAAAGAATACATTGCATTCAGACAAGGATGAAAGGGAGAGAATGGTTGACTACAGAAGGGTATTTCTAACTGAGCAAGGGTAGGACCACTGACTGCCACTAATATTATTCTAGAACCCCGATCCACCCTGTGACAGTTTGTGGGAGAACACAATGGCTCCAGGATTTGTTTCCATGAGAACATGGATTATATTTGTTTGTTTTCTATTTCAAGCTTCAGATTTTTCACTTCAGTACTTTTTAATAGTCACAGAAGAATCAGTCCTGCTCATCACTTATCTTTCCCTTAATATGCTGTACAAACAATGGTCATGATAATATTTTATAAGCTTGGTAAAGCCCTTACTTTTCAGCAATAAATTTTGTCTAATATATTAAGTAACATAGTGAGTAAAATAGCAATAAATTTTACATGTATTTTTGATAGAGGTAAGTTTCACATAGAGTGAAGAGCACTAATTTTGAGTAAGCATTTCAATGACATTTGATTGATGGAATCGCTCATAACTACCAACTCATTGTGATACAAAACATTTCCATCACCCCACAAGTTTCTTCAGTCCCCTTTAAAACACTACCACTCATAGGCAATCACTGCTCTGACTTTTATTTGCTTGTCCTTTATCTTCTATAAATAGAATTATGCAATGAGGTCTTTTTTGTGGTGGCCTTTTATTCAGGGCAACATTATACTTTTGAGGTTTATCCATGTTGATTTTCTGTCGCAGTTGTGAATTCTTTTTTACTGCTGATTAGTATTTTATTATAGAACTATAAAATATTTAGTTTTTACATTCCCCTGTTGATGGACATATGGGCTACTCTGAATTTGGGATCATTAAGAATAAAGCCACTATCATTAGTTTTGTTCAAGTCTCTTTGTGGGAATAGATTTTCATCTCTCTTAGCTAAATACCAAGGTAGAGTTGCTAGATATAAGATATATGCATGTTTAACTTTATTAGAAAGTACCAAAGAGTTTTTCAAAGTAGCTGTACTATTTTCTAATCTCATAAAAAATGTAAAGAGTTCAATTGTACCATATGTTCAATAAATGTTGATGTTTTCAGTATTTTTATTTATTTTTTATTTTTTTAAAATATATTTTATTGATTTTTTACAGAGAGGAAGGGAGAGAGATAGAGAGTTAGAAACATCGATGATGAGAGAAACATCAATCAGCTGCCTCCTGCACACCTCCTACTGGGGATGTGCCCGCAACCCAGGTACATGCCCTTGACCGGAATCGAACCTGGGACCCTTCAGTCCGCAAGCCGACGCTCTATCCACTGAGCCAAACCAGTTTTGGCAAGTATTTTTAGATTTAGCTATTCTAGTGAGTGTGTAATGACCACTAATAAAATGGCGGAATTTTTCTTGTTATGATTGGTCATTCATATATCTTCTTTTGTAACTATCCAGTCAAATCTTTTGCTCATTTTTAATTCATTTATCTTTATTTTAAAAGTTTATTTGAATGAGTTCATTATATATTTTGAATAATAGTTACATTGACATATATGTTAATGAAAATAATTTCTCTCCTGATGTGCATGTTCATTTCCTTTTTTGACAGTGCCTTTTAATGAAAAGAATATGTATGCAATTGAGTCATTTACATACAGTGACATGTTCAGATCAAAATATAAAAGATTTCCATCACCCCGGAGAGTTTTCACATGCCCTAATGTCCATTTTTCAGTCAATCTTATAGCCCTCGCAACAGAAGCAGCCACCAATCTGATTTCTAACATCGTAAATTAGTTTTGCAGAGTGAAGAATTTCATGTGACTAGATTATATACATTTTCATTCAGTTAGCATAATAGTTCTAAAATTTACCTATGTTCTTGAATATATCAGGATTTAATTTCTTTTTACTACATGTATCACATCATATTGCTGCATAGTATTCCACTGTACAGTGATACCCTTTTGCTTATCCATTGATAGAAATCTGTTTTTTTTTCTGGTATTTTTCTATAACTGTTTTTTACTCCTTTGTTTTTCCCTTCCTTTATATGCATATGTAATACTAAACATGAAAATTTACTCAAGTTGCATTAACGATGTAAAGTACTAGTATAAAGTATAAAATACTGGGGGTAAAGCATATGAAAACAGAGAAGTTACCAAGTAAAGACCAGATAGATTTGACAGCATGAAAATGTAAATCATTTGTGCAGTGAAGGATACTGTTTAAAAAGTGTAAGAAAAGTGACAGATTGGGGGGGAAATCCTGACTCCATATGTTTATGGAATTGTATAAAACAAATTATTATATTATAGGATACTAATTAATTTACCTATGAATTAAATATATAAACAATGAATATACTTGCATTATATATTGATTTATGAATTAAACATATAAACATTGAATTTTATATAATAAAATAGTAAAATAAGAAATATGTGATAAACTTGTTCAAGGGTTAGCATACATTCTTATAATTATTAAGAATTCTTAATGCCCCAATTTCCCCCCTAAATAAAGACATCCATGTAATTTCATTTTTTTGCCTATCAGACTGGCAACATGTTTTTGAAAGAAAAATTGTATTTATCATTGAAGAACATGTAAAGAAATTCTCGTGTTTATATGTCATTCATCGAATTATAAGTTGTAACATTCATTTGGATGACAGTTTAGCCATGTTTATAAAACGTCAGGTGTTCCTATCCAAAATGCAGCAATTCCTCTTCCATTAGTACTTGCTCTGCGGATGAGAGCCCTCACTACAACACTGCTCAATCCGGGAGTGTGTTGGACAGTACTTAGCTGGCACTGTTTACATAAATTATGGCAAAACAGAGTATGCACTCTTTTACTTAAATAAGATATACTTTCATGTATTAACATGGAAAGAATTATGTAGTATATTAAGTGAATAAAAGTAACTCTGATACCCTATGATAAAATGTAAGTATTTTTAATTCCATATATTTGTGTGTGCATTGATTTTAGCAGGACATGAGTATGGATATTGACATTCCCGTAATTGCACAAAAAATGATCTATTAATAGCACTAGTTCTGGGAAACAATTGAAAATGGAAAGATAATAAAGAAGTATCTGTTTCAACCCCACAGATGGTACTTTTGCAATAAAGGATAAATAAAACAAAGAAGCTAAATAAAAGAAGCAAAAGAGGAACCTGCTTGCTGAGAATCTAGTTATTCTTTGCAAATTGCCTGCTGAGAGTGGCTTTATCATACAAAGCTGACTTTATAGCTTATATAATTTGCTCATTTTTCTGGGTAACTCAGACACTTTTGTCTGACATATCTGGATATGCATTAGATGAATAACTGTATAAACAAATTAAAGTGCCCAGTGGAGTGAAGAATTCAAGGGAACTGGTGGGTAGCATCTGCATCTATTTTATCCTTTTCTTAAAAATACAGACTTTAACAGATAATAGTTGCCCTGGAATCATCTCCTAGTGAAATATGAAATCTAGGAAATTTTTCTTCTTCTATTGAATCTTAAGCATTGTCAAATGCCCATGCTCCTTCCTCTGCTGAAGAGAACTGGTTACTATAACAACCACTGCAGCAGGATTACTAACCACACACAAACAAGACCCACATCCTCAAAATGACGGATGTTTCTGTGTTCACAGCACTAGCATGTAATTTAGAACTGGGCAGAAATGTGATAAGAAAGGGAAATCATGAAAGGTATTTGAAGTTAGGTATATATCCAGAAAGCAAGCTTAAACAAAATAGAGAACAGAGGAAACTGACTAAACAGTCAGGGTGGCTCCCACTTCAGGCTTCAAGATGAAAGTACCACAGTTTTTCAGAGAAGCTAGATCACAACCTCATTCTCCAATGAATTTGGGGACTCTGGGTGCAACAGGACTAATTATTGAGGCCAGATAAAACAATGAATATATGTTGCAGAAAATGCACCCTGGTTTCACAATAAAGACTACCTGGAGAGGTGAGAATAAGCCAAAGAGGGTACACATTGCTAAGCTTTTTATTTTTACTTGCTCTAAAATTGAGCTAACAGTTCTCCTCCTTTCCTTATCACTGTGAGTGTAAAGTTACATAATCTTCTTACAAAGTGATTTAAAAACTACTAAGCTTTATAAAATATAAGCAAAAGTTCTTATTAATAAAATTAAAATGACCACATATCTGCCATTGATTGACAAGTTACTTTTGTCATAATATTTCTAAATAATGTCTTTTCTCCTTTAATAAAAAAGTTTTCTCTACATCTGAGAGTGAAACAATTAAAAGGTCTATCCAAGTATGGATAACTATGGTGAATTTTGAAAAAGGGTCTGAGTCTGAGATTTGCAAAAACATATTCTCTAAATCTCAAAAGAAGTAACCTTTGTTTAAACTCTCCCTGATATATGTATATTTGGTAGTCACTCCCCAACCTAATACTTTTCAGAATTTAACTAGGTTTAAAATGTCAAATTCTTGTTATGTTGCTAATATATTTCCCACCACATAAGAGTGTAATGACCTGGAACAGTTTTACTCACTTAATGGAGCCTTTTTTTTTTTTTATAGCTGTGAGAGAGCAGGTATAAAATTGACAATCTCATTTTAACTCAGCTTTTCTAAAACTAAGTAGTTAAAATAGCTTGTTTTAAAGAGAAACAAAAGGATGTGTGACCACCACCACCCTACACCAAGTTCTAAGCTATAACATTATTTGTACATAACTGATAACCCTCTAAAAATACAAATTTATAAATAGAAGTGTGGGCAAGCGTTAACTACTGAGCTGGATTATGTTTCTATAAACATGTACCAGACATTTAAAAAATCCTAGATGGTTATCTTAATTGTTAAAATTGAGAACACTAGACTAGAATGATAGAATATGGTACACATGGTGTGAGTGTGTGGGTTTAGAACTAGTATTTGATTTTGTATGATCAAGTGAATAGGTATGATCGGCTTCCTGAAACACTTACCATGTTAACAAAGGCAGACTTTACAGAAAACTAAGAGAGGAAAAACACAGCCCATACTCCTTCCCATAGTCTACAGAATGTCAAATCAGCATCAATAAGACAGCATCTTATTTCTAGCCTTTAGATTTGATGTAGCCTTATCTTCATAATAATATTAAAAATAACACTAGATATGACAATTTTCTAATTATTCTATAAATAAGGTTTTGTTTTTCTATTGAAAATTTTTCTGTCAGAAATCTTTTTGTTGCCGTAACCGGTTTGGCTCAGTGGATAGAGCGTCGGACTGCGGACTGAAAGGTTCCAGGTTCGATTCTGGTCAAGGGCATGCACCTTGGTTGCAAGCACATCCCCAGTAGGAGGGGTGCAGGAGGCAGCTGATTGATGTTTCTCTCTCATCGATGTGTCTATCTATCTCTCTCCCTTCCTCTCTGTAAAAAATCAATAAAATATATTTTAAAAAGAAATATTTTTGTTCATATATTTTGTTATTTATTTTAACATTTTAAAGAGCTTCAAATATGCATTTTGATCTCTGCTTTCATTATAAAAAAGATGAAGTGATAGATTCCACTAAACAGAGGAAAATTGAGATTCTCAACTGATTGATAAGATTTGGGGCAATGTACCTTGCAAACATGGCATAATTTCAGATAGCATTTTTTTAAAGCAAACTTGAACAGAAGACAAACTATCTAAATAAAGGTCCTAAGTCCTTTTATCAATTTACCATTGTCCATAAATGTGCAATCTCTTGCTTGGCATTCGAGGTACTCTACTATTCATCACTGCTTCTCTCTCCCAATGTATTTCTTATTATTACTTTACAAATCTGATTATCCCCCATCCATATAGCTTCTATGTCTGTTCATTTAATTCCTGTCTGGAATACTCTTCCTTTTCCATTATTCTTATCCACACTGACTATCCCTTACAGTCTAAGTCAGGTCTCTTGATGAAGTTTGCCTGTACACATCAACCTTAAATAATCTCTCTTTCAATACAATTTTTAAAAATTTTTATTTAATTTGTTGGGGTGACATTGGTTAATAAAATGATATAGGTTTCAAGTGTACAATTCTATAATAATCAATATATCATCTGCATATAGTTCACCATCCAAAGAAGTCTCCTTCCATCACCAACTATCTCCCCTTTACCCTCTTCTACCTTCCCCTGCCCCCACCCCCCCTTCCCTCATTTCTCTCTGGTAATCACCATACTATTGTCTGTGTCTATAAGGGGTTTTTGTTGTTATTGTAGGTGTTTTGTTTGTTGCTTTTTGCTTGATCCCTTCACTGTCCTACCCAGACCTAATGCTTACCGCTCAGTTGGCACATACTGTTGGCTACTGAATAGTATTTGTCACTTATGAATGTCCTCTTTCTTTAACCATATTACTCTAAGGCAGCAGAGAACAGAGTAAAAGGGTATAATAACTTTTGTACTCCCACAGGAATGAGCAGATTTCCCTGAACACAATAATAATAGTAATGATAAATACTTATGGATGTGCCATTATGTTTACTGTGGATGAAAGATATAGAACTGAGTTTAAGTCCAAACTCTACTATTTATTAGCTTTGAAGCTTTGATCAAGTTACTTAATAATCAAAGACAGTATATTAAGTGTTATCACATGTAATGTTCAACATAACATTGCATGACAACTTATATTATCAGCTCAACTTTAAGACTGAACAAAGTGAAGCCTAAAAAGTTTATTTAAGGACAGAAGCTAGTAAATAGAGGGCCTGGATTTTTATGTTAGAGAAACAGAGCTATGTCTTACTCAGAGAGAACTGCGAACTTGTCAGTTGTATACTTACTTGTTACTATACCTACCTGTTGTTACTAGTATACTTACCTGTTGGGCGCATACCGACCTGCTAGCAAAATGGATTTTAGTGCAAGAGGAGGTAAGCCTTTCTAATTAACAATAAGAATCAAGCACAGGACCTCAAAGAAACTTCTAACACTAACAGAGGTACTGTTTAAGGGCAAGTGCCCTACTGACAGCAAAGCTAGAAGCCTCACACTGGTAGACTGGATATTATTGTTTAAATCAGCTCTGAAGTTTCCCCATACGAGTAAGGACATGACCTAACAGAGGAGTTCTGACAGCCAGATAGCCACAGTTACAGGATAGTTGTCTTTAACTACAACTGGGCAGTTAGAGCTGAAGCTGGTTTCCAGTTAATCACCAAAATTAAAGTAGAATGTTTAAAGAAAGAACAGGGAACTATCTCCAGCACTTTTGCTTTTTAATAGGTTTGACCTTTTTAAACTTGAATTTTGTGACAGGCTATGCTGCAAGAAAAACTGGAAGAAATAAAACGGCAAAATTCTAAAAATATGATGTACAAACTGTAATTTTTTTAAAAAAGCTTAAGCTTCAATTCAGCTCAGATGTCTTAAAAAGAAATGTCTCTTACTTACTGCCCCAACGTCTCTAAGCCATGCAAATAGTCTTTATCTGTTGCCTCTCCTCATCAATTCCACTCTTCATGGATTCACTATCAGATATATTTAGTCCTACCTTCATTGCAAGTATTAGGCTGATAGTCTTGGGTTACTTTCCTCAGGGGCAAAGCTGTCACCCTCTTCTAAATGCTTATGCATGTTGATAGCTCATTTGCATGAAAGGCCAATGGCCAGTCCGCATATTAGAGGCCAACCAAGAATTAGGAAAACCTGTTTTAAATCTGATAGCTCTGTTGGAAACTAGTTGTAAGATGTTACCTACGTCACAAACTTCTTGATTTCTGTTCTGTCATTTATGAAATAAAACTATTTTCTAGATTACAGCCACACATCGAACCCTTTAATTTTGTACTATAAATCTACCTATCATGCATAGCATCCTTAATAGTAATTTCCTCCTTATCTTCTTTCTCTTTCTGGCATTACTTTATGTTTCTTTATTGGTGATTAGCACCTATCATCCCCTGAGCTAACTTTCTAACTTTCTCTACTCTTACACTATTTCCACTTTTAAATTTTCCTCCTACATTTAATCATTCATGGGTTGTAAACTGTTAATTACTTGACACTGAATACTAAATTTTCAGTTTCATACTCTATACCCATCATGCCATTTCATTCCCCAGGTTGCTTATATCAGCAATAGAGATCACAGATCCTTACAATCAGGCATGTTCTTGTCTCCCAAATCCTAGGGTTTCTCAGTTTGGGAGCCAATTTAGATTCCTTCCTCAAAACTTCTGTAGTTCATTCACAGCTAAATCTCATATTTCTCTTTACAATCTTTCCTTCTGAGATTTGAAGTTACCTGCATCAATATAACTCCACTGGTTATAGAGGAAGGATGAGGGAGAGGGAAATAGAATCATCAATGATGAGACAAAATCATTGATCAGCTGCCTCCTGCACGCCCCACACTGGAACTGAGAACTGAGACCACCCACATCAACATGACTTCACTGTTCAATGAAGTATTTGCCCAGGAGCATAGACTATACAGTACATCCAATAGACAACTTCACCGTTTGTTTCAAGAAGAATCAAGCTGTTTTGTACCAGATATGAAATTTTAAAATCCAATAAGGACATATCAACACCTATGACTTCAGCCCTCTTTCCTAATCTACTCTTCACATGGCTGCTAGACTAAACTCTTTTTAAAATAATTTTGGAAAGTATGCACACTCTAAAATTCACAGGGAAAGTTAAACCTGCAGAGGCAACTTCCTAATATATATTTTTGATGCACTTCTCATCAATTCCAACTTAATCTTTACTAGAAAATTAATTGTAAGGGCATTTTATTTTTCTTTCTTTTTTTAAAAAAATATATTTTTATTGATTTCAGAGAAGAAGGGGGAGAGAGGGGGAGACAGAATAATCAATGATGAGAGAGAATTATTGATCAGCTGCCTCCTGCACGCCCCACACTGGGGATTGAGCCTGCAACCCAGGCAGGTGCCCTGACCAGAATTGAACTGTGACCTCCTGGTCCTTAGGTCCATACTTAATCACTGAGCCACACTACCGGGTATTTTATTGTTGTTGTTTTGTTTGTTTATTTGTTTTGCCTGCATCAGAGTAGTCTTTCCCTGTGGGCACTTAATTTACAACACAATTGTCAGCACTTAATCATCAATCTTTAACTTTCTTCTTTTACCTGGAAGTCTGAACTATCAATTACCACCCATCCAGGCTCTACATATCCTTGGCAACTGGCCTCAGTACTTCTTATTTTAAAGAAGGCTTCTAACCATAACTGATAAACCAATTTGTATTACTCCTTTCATCTGAATTTTCCAAAAATTTACTTTATTCTTTATTTGTGGCAATTGCTTTAATGTTTTTTTAAAGTGTCTTCCAGGATTTAATGTTTGTTCCTTCTTGGTAGCAGAGTGAATGGTCCTCATGAAACATTCCATCTTTTCCCTCACATTTCCCAGCCTCATTGCAATGAGGTAGAGCTGTGTAACCAGTGATGGCTAGTGGGCTGGGGAATAAATGACATGCGTTACCTCTGGAAAAAAAAAAAGCACAAGACAGTAGACCCTCAACTTCCCAACTGTCTCTTACACTAGAATTCTGTATATGACAGATAGCACAAGTACAAGATTGAGGAAGCTCAATGGGCCTGGGCCCAGAGCAAATCTCTCAAATCTCTCAAGTAACTTAAGGTGGACATATAGGGAGAGCAAAAACAAACCTTTGTGTGTTAAGCCACTCAGATTCTATATTTTGTACCTAAAAGTCTTCAAAGTTAGTCAAATGATTTTATGGTTCTCTCCACAGTATACTGCATAGATTTCTACAGAAATGTAGGCAATAAGTATTTTTTACTATATGCCTTGTTTGGTAGTATTTACTTTTCCCTGAAAATAATTGGTCCCAGAAATTTTAATGCAATAGAAATGAAATCACTGATAATGATCTGAAACTCTTCCTCATACTGTTCTAAGTATTGCACATCAGATTTGAAAAATAATTTTCAAAGTTTTATAGGAAAGTTATCTGAATGTATCTGTCAGAGATTAATCAGGAATGCAGAACTCCTATGAGTTGTGTAATAAGGAATTATCAAGGAAATCAGACCTACATATTGGAGGAGGAACTGGGTGTGGGAGCTCTAAAATGGGAGTAAGAAAATCAGTGAGACAACAGTCAACCTGGGAAGCCAACAAGTTTAAATGACAGTCGTCAGCCCCTGGGAAAAGAGCAGTGGGTTAAAGATGGCCACCAATTTTGTATTTTTTCTCCAACTATGTTTTTGGCCAACTACCCTCCCTTGAAGTGGGGTTGGGCTTTGAGACCTGTCTTGGTTTGCAGCTGAGGTGAAGCTATGCCTGTTCCTGGCCTAGCCCATAAGAAACCTTGGGGGAAGCATATTACCAGAGCTTCAGCTGTTTTCCTTCTCCCTCTATCTCGGTCAGTGCTGAAGCCACAGTTTCCTCCAGCTGCTCTCAGCTGATGACTAAGTTTTCCAGGGATACAAGTCCAGACCCATTCCTGTGAGGAATGGGGATGTTTTAATTTTGAACTTGAGGATTCCTTCTTGGCCTGGAAGAAACATTCTCAGAACTTTGCAAAATCTGAAATTTCTTTTACCCAACTCTCATTTCTTCCCTCTCCTTGGCTTCCTTTCTGTTTAACCTCATAGACGTTTCTCCCAAGAAACATCTTACATATCTCACCCCATCTTGGTATCTGCTTCTTGGAATATCTGAATATTTGAATTAACTTGGGCAGTTTGTTGTGCAGCAAGAATAACTGAAACACAGTTACTGTTCTTCCACTTTTGTCTAAGACAGACCTCACATCGTGTAATTAGATTCTATTCAATAAAAATATTTTATAAAGTGTTCAATGATTATTCCTGAATGAAATTTTTATGTAAATCACAAATTAAGGGAAAATACCCTTTGTTCAGGCCAGGCATGCTTTTTTAATGAAATAGTATCATGTATATTTTGAAGAGAATCTAATTCTCATAAAAATGTCGGTTTGCAGATTCACCTGCATACAATGAGCAATCAACAGACCCTTTCTGAATGCCCATGATCTGAGAGGTAAAATGCTCAGCCCTGAAGAAAACAAATTGATAAGACAATGATTGTATCTTCCAGAAATGTTGATTGTACTATGGAGAAAATGAATGCACAACTATAATCAATGGTGTCATGAAGTTAACTCCTGGTTGGTCTGTTCTCTTCATTTGTTTATTATTGGAATAGACTGGCTGGGAGTTAATCTCAGGAAAGTCTGAATTTGGCTAGAGTTTGTAGAAAGGATGGCATGTCAAGAATGATAAAGAACTAGCAACGAAGACAAATGTAAAAACAAAAAAAGAACTAATTACAGATTCAGTAAAATTAGAATAGTTCATGGGAAGGAAAGGAACATGCAATGTAAGCCAGGCTTTTTGATACTGGAAGCCTAATTTGATCCTCAAAAAAATATTAGCGAAGTACAGAACTTTAATGTAGGAAACTTGATGGTTAGAGAGCTTGAAAATCTAAAGCATCAAATATCTTCACTTCTGATTTGTTTAAATATGGTAACTTGCTGAGATTCAGAGAAAGAGGACCTGGATGGTTTGACTCCATGGTTAGAATGTTAGCCCACAGATCTAAGGGTCTGGGTTCAATTCCCAGTCAAGGGCATGCACATAGGTTGCAGGCCCAATTCTGACCTGGGTTGGGTGTGTGCAAGAGGCAACTAATGAATGTCTTTCTCTCACATTTATCTCTCTCTCTCTCTCTCTCTCTCTCTCTCTCTCTCTCTCTCTCCCCTCCCCCCTCCCTTCTACACTCTCAAAAAAAAGAAATCACTGGAAAAAATATCCTCAAGTAAGGATTAACAGAGAATGAGAATGAAAATTTGAAGTGATAGAGGTTGGACAGAAAGAAAATGGAGATTGTAATAGTAATTACATTTAGCAAGTGAGAGATCATTCAAAGACTTCAAGATTGAAAATCCATAGAGTGAGAAATCCCATTTCAGGTAGTATATAACTGAGAAACCACAATAAAATTCTTTAAAATAAATAGACTGTGAACTTTAACACAAGTATTTATTTCTTTATTTTCTATTTTTCTTGTAATTCTTGGCCGGTGGGAAATGGAAAATTCTTTAAATTCCCCAATCAAACTCTGGATCACTTTTGAGTTGGAAATGTTTATTTAACCCAGACAAATTGAGTTCAATGAGGTGTTATAGCTTAATAATAATGATGATAACATCATTTACTGACTGGTACTATGTGTCAGAAAATGTTTTCCATGTACTGCCTCATTTAATATTTCCCAAAGGATGGGGAGTGGGCATTATTTTAACCCCAATTTTGTGGATGAAGATTCTGATCCACAAAAGTAAGTGAAATTACTCAGATTTGCACAACCTACAAGTAGTAGAGCCAAGCTTCAAAACTGGGTGAAGACTGGTGTCCAAATCCTTTTACTTATAATTTAACTTGTGTTTTGAAACTGTATTTGCTTATTTTTTTTAAAAAAGTTTTATAATCACATGGTTTAAACTCTAAACATTAGCATTCAATGTTAGCAGATTCTTATTTATGCTTATAATTTTTCTAAAAGAAAGTGTGTATACATATGTGTATACATATATGTATATAAAATCTCTTTTTAAAACACAAACTATCACACAATACGTGCTCCTTTACAGTGGATATTTTTTCCAATGCTTTATTTTTAAGTTACTAATTTTCAATATCAGCTTAGAAAAACTCTTTTGTTTGTGGCTATCTAGTCTTCTTTTATATGGATATATCATAATTTGTCAACTAATCCAACAATTTGCTATTACCACCCATGTTACAATGAATAAACTTGTACTTTACTTCATCTGACATTTTCTTGAACCATTCAATCTTATTCCTGAGGCATGCTTGCTTCCTCTCTGAGGAACCCACATAATCATTCTTGGCAATTATAACTCTGAAATAATTATTTTAAATTAAGAACATTTTGAGCTAGGCCAGTCTCTCACTGTAGCATTTCCCATTAGAAAATGAGGTCTAAACATGAATGTTCAGCTCAGAGCATTTATTAAACCAATAGAATGAGTGGGGAACAATGTTAGAAAAAAAGGGTGAATTTTTTTGAGGACAATTAGGGCTGACAATCAAAAACAGCCATCAAAAGGTCTTTTTAAAAAAATAATGAATCATCTGATGTTTTAGGAAAAACTCCTGTTTTGTTATTTAGAAACTAATAAATGTATAAACCAGCTAGTATCCCACATGTGTATTGCCAACTAATTGTTTTACCAAGCATTTGCCTAGGCATACTTTAAAGAGCTTCAAAAGCCTGAATAATTAGGCCTACTGGTTATATATTTTTTCTCACCCACATGAATTGCTTATTTGGAGAGTCAACTTATAAAACTAAATTCGGTAAGAAATCTATTTCATTTTGAGCTTTTTAGAAGTGCTTGATATATAAACTCACAGTAACGTTACAAATGATACAATCCTTGTTCATAACAAGGTCTTTGGACATTTTAATTGCTTCTAGTTTGAAGATATTTATTAATCATATCTGCTTTGCTCTGAACATTTGTTCCTTTTGGTTCCTTCTTTCTTATTATGCCAGTTCTGTTCCAATGCAATCTTATGTCATCCCATTAAGAAGACTACATTTTATTAAAGCTCTTTAAGGGCAGGTCAGTAGAGTGAAACCCTTATATATTAAAGTCAGAGGCTTAGCAGATACTCAGTAAATGCTATTGCTGTGGTGATGATGAAATGGTGTTTGCCCAAGATAAGTAGGAATTAAGACAGAGGAGACTTTAGCCTTACATTTTCATCTCTGATGACTCCTGCTGAATTGTTCTTTACACAAAGCAGAAGAAAAGCTTCATGGTGACATGGCTTGGTTTAGAGATCTTCATGACATACAAATTATACAATGAAAATATTTCTCAGACAGACTAAATTACATTTAGCTTTTACCCTCAATTGAATGATTATGAAGATATGTATTGAGTAAAGATACAGTGTAAAAAATAAAAGAGCAGAAGCTTTTTTTAGCTGAACACATAAAATATCTACCATCTTGCTTGAGAAAGTAATATCATTCCATTCAGTTATGAATTTATTGATCAAAATTTTATTGTGGATTTACTTTGTGCCAGGAACTAGGGCAGGGGCTGATGCTGAATAAAGCATGATCCCTGGTTTCTCTCTAAGAGCAGACATATATAAATAAAGAAATGTCATAAAATACTATAGCAATAATAATAATTACAATGTTACAAACATCTGAAATGGCCAACAGGTTTTATTTTGTTATTGTTATAAGCTAATTACTAATATTAATAATAGGAAAAGAGCAAAGGGAAGGCCAGGCATTATAAGTAGAGTCATCTGGGCATCTTCACCAGCAAGCTACAGTTTCATACTCTCAAGGAAACCACCAGCCCATTCCCTGCAAATCCCTGGGGGAGGCGATGGAACAAGTGGGGAGTCATATGCAGTGAAATTGGGATGACGTAGGGAAGGTGCTCACCTGTCAGTCTACCAGAGGAGCAATGGGTTGGCTAGGAGGGTGAAGCCACTGCAAGCACGCAGAGTCTTGAAAGGTTAAAAGTCCCCAATCAAAGAGTTCCCTCTCTCTTATGCTCTTGTTTGCTCTTGCACTTGCCCATACGTCCATACGTCCTCTCTCCATAGCCACACGGCCTGAAGCGGTCACCTGGCCCATGACAGTGCAAACCCACAATGGACTGTAACTGGGAACACAAACTAAGCTATCCAGATGCTGGACTGGACTGAACTTTAATATGGAGCAGAAATTCCCTCTGCAGTGGCCTTAATTCTAACCCTGTTGAATACAAGATTTGACTTCTTCCATGGCACGATGGACAGAGATGAGACCTTGGAGGGAAACGCCCTTAATTTTACACCATCAATAAAGCTTTCCACAAAACCCCATCCACCTGTCCAGGCTTCAGGCAATTGTTTTCCCCACGGCACCCAAAGAACTCCACTTCACCCAAAATAATGTCACCTGCCAAACCTTATAGGTTGGTGGTAGCTTCTGGAGAATAACTTGGGAAGGTTTGAAACTGGATCAGAGACATGATCAATTGGTGACGATAGCCATAGATATAGGATGGAGAGAGGCAGTCTGCATGTTGTTTCTTTGCTGTCTCTGCTATGTGGTGTAGAATAAGTATACCCAGAGCGGGTGGTGACCTAAAGTTTTAAAGAAGAGGTGACATCTGTGAACAGCCTTGAAAATTGGACCTAAATATAGAGAAGGTGGTAAATGGGCAGTTAAAGCAGGGAGAAAAGTATGAAGAAATGCAAAAGTTATAAAACCAGCCTCAGCACTGGTTGAGTTCAGCGCTTCCTGTCACTAGGAAGTTGGTTGGAAGGAAAGCAGGGTGAGTAACAGACTAGAGAGTTTGATAAAAGTCCACCACAGATCCAAGATTTACACATGCTGAAGAATTGAGACCAAGGCCAGTATTATGAAAACTACAGTCCACAAAACTCCTATGTCAGAATGATTTGAAATGCTTGTTAAGGCAATCAAGTCAGAATATCATTTTTTGTTGTTGTTAATTCTCACCCAAGGATATTTTCCCATTGATTTTTAGAGAGAGAGAGCAAAAGGGAGAGGGAAAGATAAAAACATCGATGTGAGAGGGACACATCGATTGGTTGCTTCCCACTGGGATCAGGGATTGAGCCAGCAACCCAGGCTTGTGCCCTGACCAGGAATCAAACTGGTGATCTCTCTGTGTATGGGACTGAGCCATATTGACCAGGGCCACTAATAGTGTTATAAATTTTATTACAGAAGATTGAATCAAAAGGCAGATGATTGGTTTAAGAATAATAGATCAATTAAAATTAGCTTTATTAATGCAATATACCAAAGGTTTTGTTTATTAAATTATGTAAGATTATGTGTCCATATGTTTAATGTTGCTGAAGTAGATGTATACATAATGTTTGAACATAGATTTATAGCTACAGAATCAAATGTGGAGGCCACAGCTAGTCATGTTTAATCTAAAAGATCCAGATGATTGAGTCATTCGTATTTTAATTTTTAAAATCTATTTATCTGGACATTTAGTTTTATTTTTCCCTCTCTGCATTTCAAACTTTAGAGCACATATACATACGCACATGCAGAGGCAAAAACACAAAAACTCTTTGGCATTAGACGAAGTATTTAATTAAAGGATTAGCACAGTCATTCACTTTTCCAGCCCCATAGGCAAAGATTGCGTTATTTAAGGAAAAGAGAATGAAGAGCTGAGCAATCAGTAGGTGATTCAGAGCTGTATAAATACCCCTCCTGGAGTATTCAGTCAGACCCTTATCCTTCATCGAACTCAGAATTGAGAGTAAGAATTATATGGACGAGTTCCCCATCTTGCTACTTTGCCATCTGTCCTAAAGTAATCATTATCTTTTCTACAGCAATTGCATTGTGGAGTCTTTATTAAGGAACAAACCATTACTTGGAACAATTAAGCTGGCACTGAGGCTGTTGGCCCAGCACAGCACATTATTCACAAATCCCACATGCTCCACATATGTTGGTCCCATTGCAGAAAAAACACACAGAAATATTTTGTTTTATCCTGATTTGAGAGCTAGAATCAAAGACTAGTAAATCAGGTAAATCAAGCCAAATATCAATTATAGGTAAGAAACGAAGGTCAAGACCTTTAGCAATTTTCTTAGCTGTGCGCAGCAATTGGAGTATCTGATACTTTCACTTTACCTATGTGTCCATTAATCATATTTCTGTTTAAAACTTCCCATTTGATTTTTATTCTTTCCCTTTGCAATCTGCTGTCAGAAGTTACAGATATCTGTTGAAATGGTTCACAACCACTGAAAGGAGGGATTTTGTGTGTTTGACAATCTAATATTGTCACGCCCCATTCACCCTGACTAAGAATTTAAGTAATTTTAAATGATATGTATACTAGGTAGAAAAATCAGATCTCTTTATTCCTTTCTTCAATAGCATGCAGTCAATACCTGCAACTAATGTATATGATCATTATGAGGAGCCCTGAAAAGAGATTTTTTAAAAATAATTTTATTGATTTTTAGAGAGAGAAGAGGGGAAAGGGAGAGGGGTGGAAAGAGAAACATCATTGTGTGACAGTGAAACATTTATCAGCTGCCTCCTATAGGCCCCACACTGGGACTGAGCCCATAGCCTGGGTATTTGCCCCACCAGGAATTGAATCAGCAATCCCCTGGAATACCAGATGATGCCCAACCAATCGGGCCACACCAGCCAGTGCAAGAAAGAGCTATTTAAACAATTGGAAGATAACTGTGCTTATGTGTTGTTGTACAATCATAGTCAGAATAAAAATATTAGATTTTATTAAGCTACTAGAAGCCCAGTGCACGAAGATTCCTGCAAGAATAGGGCTTCCTTCCCCTGGCTGACAGCACCACCTTCGCTCCAGCCAGAGCTGCCTTTCTGCCTTCCCACACTGCCTAGAGGCCCCAGAACCACGCCCCACCCCGCCCATGGCCACTCAGCACCTGTATATGCAAATTAAGCCACCATCTTTGTTGGGTTAATTTGCATGCTCATTCTTGATTGGCTGGTGGGCATCGCAAAGGTACAGTCAGTTTGCATCTTTCTCCTTTATTAGTGTAAATTGGTTTATTTTCTGATTATCACTTACCTATTTTGCTTATATTCTATTGACCTCTGTTTGTCAGTGAATAAAACTAAAAGATATATGACAAGAAAAATTTATTTCCTGTATATAAAACTTATGAATATTTTTTTTCTTAAAAGGCTTGAAATATTTAAACCTTAATTTTAATGCTCTTAATGGCCAAGAGAAATATTTGGTATGTTTTTGGCAGACTTAATACAGGGGACACCAGATCACTGTAGAAGCAGTGGTGAGTTGACATATGTCACATTTGTAATACTTTGTCATGAACAGATTTCTTTTTGTCTATGGAGAAAGTTAGTGTTCTAAATCAAATGTAGCATTTTAATAGGCAGTATAAAGTATTAGAAAGCTTCCCATAACATATTTGTAGAAAAATGGAAATCTACTTCTATATATATTTTTTAAACCTATTTTTATTCATTTCAGAGAGGAAGGGAGAGGGAGAGAGAGAGATAGAAGCATCAATGATGAGAGAAAATAATTGATCCACTGCCTCCTGCATGTCCCCTACTGGGGATCAAACCTACAACCCGGGCATGTACCCTTGACCAGAATCAAACCTGGAACCTTTCAGTCTGCAGGTCAACGCTCTATCCACTGAGCCAAAACAGCTAGGGTTCCATTTCTATCTCTTAAAGAAAACAGTTAGAAACTTCATTTTTTAAACAATCTACTGAGTTATTATTTTGTTAATGACAATTGTCCTTCCCAGAGATGAAAGCAAAAATTAACATCTTTTCTAATAACCAAGCTTAAGTTAAAAATATTGACAAATAAACTTTGCACCCATTCCAATGACTGTTATAAAAACATAGAGAATAAGTGTTGGACTCCTTGTACACTGTTAGTATGAATGTACAATGGTGCATCTACTTTGGAAAACAGTATTGTAGTTCCTGAAAAAATTAAAAATAGAATTACCACCTGATCCAGAAATTCCACTTCTGAGCATGTATTCCATAGAATTGAAATAATGTACTATAACTATGTTCATAGCACCATTATTCACAATAGCCAAAAGGTGGAAGCCCAAGTGTTCACTGATGGATGCATAGATAAACAAAATGTGGCATATACATACATGGAGTATTGAAAGGAATTTTTAGGGGTGAAATAGGCCGGTTTAGGAAATTTTAGGACTTAAGGGGTTATGAAAAAAGCACAGGGCTACAGAGCTGCAATGGGTACATTTCCATAAGACAAGGGAGCTGGGAGTAGCAAAAGGTACACATTTACAGAAAGAAGGGAAGGAAGCCCCCCATTCGAAGAGGGAGGAAGAAAAGTCCAGAGAGAATAGGAGAACAGTAAGGGAGAAGAAGGGAACCTCACTTACCTGAGGCTTGAGCTCAGGAGTTGCTATAGTGACCAAATCAAAGGGGAATAGTGACCAATCAGAGGGGTTATCAAGGCAGGAAAACGGCAGCCTTAAGAAGAGGGGGACTCAGTGGGACTCTTTCCCACTCCCCACATGGGAGTCTGTGCTTGTTTGTGAATAAATTTCCACTTTTGACTATACCATCTTTCGTCCATGGTTTCATTTTTTGACTCCACCAGACAAGAGCCAGGGACCATCCTGCCCAGAGGAACACCGCCTGTTTCCAGTCTAAATTCCCCGTTTCAGTATTGTTCAGCCTTACAAAGGGAAGAAAATCTGACAAACGCATGGTGGACCTTGAAGACATTCTGCTAAGTGAAATAAAACAGTCACTAAAAGACAATATTATATGTCACTAGTCACTGATCACTTTTGTTCTTTTAAATTATGTTTATTTTCAATTTTGTTTCTAATGAGCATTGTGTAATAAATAATTTAAAAAAGCAAAATAAATATGTACTTGTTTTTTGCATTGCAAAATGCTGACATCACAATAACTCTGTGAGGTGGGTGCTATTATTATTCCAATATTACAGATTAGGTGCAGAGCCTGCGAGGCTCCATAGCCCGTCTCAATTCCCAGAGCTAATATGTGAAAGATCAGGAATTAAGCTCAGACCTGTTAGATGTCAGACCATCTTCTATATGTACAGAAGGGTTTATGCTATTTGGCTTGCTCAGTAAAACATGGGACTTGTAAACATATTACCCTTGTGGGTTCATTATATCTAGTATTAGTGGTGGTTGTATTGTCCAGTGGAAATTTCCGGGAATAGCATTTTATCCACCCAAATTGGTTGAAAAGGCTCAAAATTTCATAAATCTAAGAAAGTGTGATACACTATTGCCTTTTTCTCCAGGGTCAGTTCAGCATCATTGTTAAAATCATGCAAAATAGATTTTTTGGAGAGTTGGTCCTTGCCTGTTTTCCCAGGGTTGCTTTTGTAGGTTTACATTTACAGACCTTGCATATTTTGTCAGATTTATCCTTATTTAGCTAAGAGGCCACATAACCCTAAAAATAAGTTTTCTGAGACATGAGAAGTATAGGCTTTACCTTATTTAAAAAAAGCAAGGAGCCACACTTAAGTTTTCATACAGTTATATATAAAAGAAGACAATAGATGCCCCTGAAAAAAATGACTGTGGTTCATGTCCTTTGAGTTGCTAAGGGCAGGGATGTTGGGTAGTGGCAGGCTTATGGTTGGAATGACCTTCAGAAGAACTTAGAATGAGACTGACGGTCAAAGAGAGAATAAAGTCTTGTGCACCTAATTATTAAATTTTAGTGGTAAAACAGAAAATTTTATTTTTAGACGGCTCTAAATGGCTATTCATGTTTCTTTGACAAGGTCAGATAGCTACCTCATTTATAGCAGTATCAAAGAGTTTAACTGATCAGATGCAATAACTATTTTACGCTAATGGTGATTAACACCAGGTCAGATTCTCTACAACAGCGGTTCTCAACCTGTGAGTGGTGACCCCTTTGGCGGTTGAACGACCCTTTCACAGGGGTCGCCTAAGACCATCCTGCATATCAGATATTTACATTACGATTCATAACAGTAGCAACATTACAGTTATGAAGTAGCAACGAAAATAATTTTATGGTTGGGTCACAACATGAGGAACTGTATTTAAAGGGCCAGAAGGTTGAGAACCACTGCTCTACAGTGTTTGTGAAATCCTCGTGTCTGACACTTTTAAAAATGGAATAGCCAGGAATCTGTGATGAGTAGTGCAGGCACTGACCTCCCGAGAGTCAAAGACTCCATGTCTGTAGAGCTTCCTGGGACTCTTTATAGCTCTGTGTGCAGTTAAATAATGACGTTAAGTGGGACTTCACATAACCAAAAAGACCATTTGAGTTCTTGCCCTAAGCAGACTTCCTTCCCTCCTGTACACTCTTGAGTCATATTCGGCCGAGGCGAAAATAGTTGGTATTGAGATGCCTCGCAGATATGTTAAGTCCCTTGAGTGGCAGTTGACAGTTCTAAAAGGCTGTGGCCTTAGAGGCTGATGAGTCTCCTACCCAACCTGAATTCCAAACAGAAACAGTTATTTTTAACTCCAGTATCAGTGCACATGACTGTCCTTGCAGGGCAATTGAGCCAAACTGGTGTGATATTTTCATTGCTAAGGTGAGAGGGATTGAGGTGCAGCCAATAGTTTCACATGATTTTCTAGGATAGTAGATAGCATTGGGGGGAAATGGCAATCAAAATTAAATAAATAAAATAAAACAGCAATTTTAGTGAACTATTCAGGAGTACCCAATGTTTGTCACTGAAGCCAATGAAAGGGTACAGGGACTTTCTAGATTGATTATTCTACTTAAACCTAATAATTCAGATGATGATGGGATATTGGTGATGGTACAAAGACCAATTAAAGGAGACCTCTTGACATTCATTTCATGGAATGTTTTCTTAAAGGTACTTTTATCTCCATAGAGAACTTCAACCCACACTTTACTCCACTCTTCATAAATCACTCAGCTACTGACTTCAAACTTCTTTCTATACACTCAATTCAGCATGAGCAACTGGCACATGCAAAGTGTTCAATTAAGGCTGGAAGGGATTCCAAGATAAATAGAACATAGCCTTCATCCTCCAGGGGATCACATTTCAATACGGACGAGAAACACACACATCAATTATTTTTAAACAAGGGAATCTCTAAATGTTTCTGCTGTTATGTTGTAGGCAGAGATATGATTCTGGGTATGTGTAGGGACATAGAAAGAGCACTTTCTCTTCTCTTATGATGAATTCTGTGACCCCTACATAAGTCTCAATTTTGGCTCACCATGTTATGACACAGTGTCAAATAGAATGCTTACATTGAATGTACAATAATACTGTATATTTTCTAATGGGTTAGAGTCTCAATCATGTACAGTGAAAAAATTCTAGAGATCTGTTGTACATCATTGTGCATATAGTTAACAATACAATATTGTAAACTGAAAAATGTGTTAAGAAAGTAAATTTCCTGTTATATGTTTTCATCAGAAATACTGATTTTCCATTTTAATTAGTCTGGACTAGGGCCTGTGGTTGTCTTGGTTTTGGTTTCTTTGTTTTATATTTCCCATGATGATTGTAAAATTTTTAAAAAGTATATTTTTATCGATTTCAGAGAGGAGAGGAGGGAGAGAGAGACAGAGAAACATCAATGATGAAAAAGAATCATTGATTGGCTGCCTCCTGCATACCCCACACTGTGGGGAGCCTGCAACCCGGATGGGGAATTGAACCATGACCTCCTGGTTCATAGGTCAATGCTCAACTACTGAGCCATGCCGGCAGAGCATGATTGTAAATTTTAACTGACCGAGACAGTCTTAAAGTTCCCCTAAGCCAGGCTAAACTCTAAACAGGGTTCTTTCTGACTATAGGCTCTGCCCTTCCTTTTCTTAGAACATTCACTTTAGAAAACTTGCAATATTTTTCTCTGCTCTTTTGAAATGGATGTAAACTTTTCTTTAGCCTCTGGCCAGTTTTATAACCCAGAAAATGTCTTTCTAAAGGACCTGCTAACTGCGTTTTTGAAATTTAAACATTTAAGGGGAATAGCATCCCTGTCTCCCAGCCTCTGTGAGAGAATAAGACTTAATTTGAATAGATGGGCCCCAATTAGCAAACACAGATGGCCTAATCTAGAGGGCAAAACATTTGTAAACTCAGGGATAACTCAATGTGCTCCTTCCAGCCCATGGATCGATATCCCTCCTAATGCCCTCCAATACTTCCCCACTAGCGCACCTGAGCACATGAAAGCCCTCTGCCCTTTGTCTCTGCAGAGCTGGGCATCCAGACTGGGCCTGTGCTGTCTCTTCCCTATTGCTTGGCAGTAGTACGGGAATAAAACCAACTTCTGTCTCCTCATCATGACCAGTGCACTCTTTAAAAAACATGATCACAGTTAGGAATTTCAAAGAGACTTTAGAAACCATATTGCCGATCTACTGAACCACAGTAGACCTTCATATATCCACTGTGAATAACACCTTCCTTATAAGATACCTGTGAGGATTTGAGATAGGCACATTCCCTGGCCTGAGGTGGGCACGCAACAGTTTTTGGTTTCTTTCTAACCTCAAGGACTAATGGTTAGACACACTGACTCCCACAGCTTCTGTTTGTTTCTATAGGTCTGTAGTGTTACATTGCTCTATTGGTCAATACTGTCCTCCAGAAAACAATTTCACTTCATACAGGCTGCTGTTAGTAACCAACTCAGTCATTAATAAGGTTTTAAAATATAAAGTAGTTAAAGAGCTGGGATCAAGAGATAATTAATTTTCATTTTAAGGGCAATGAGAAGTGATTATAATCTGGGCTTAATCTCTCAAACCAACAAAAGAATATTCATGTAGGCAGATCAGCCTTTTCCACCTCTATCTCTGAATGCAAAATTTAATTCTTTCTGTTTGGACAGCTCCCTCTACTCCACTTTGCTTGCTTTCTATCATATTACTAATGTTGGACTCTTTTTCTCTAATTTTCTTATTCACATTTTTTGTAGTATTTAACTTTAAATGTGTTTTTGTTCACATCCTCTCATTTACCTTCCCTTTGAGGAAGGTAAGCCATGTAACCCCTTTTGTAAATAAATAAATAGGAGTGGGTTTTCAAAATTCAAGTAGATAGCAATTGGAGGAAACTTGGTTAAATTTCCATCATCTAACTCTAAATTCGGAGTATTTTCTATTTTTCCATGCTAACATGTTTTAAAACATGTAATGAATGTATCTTCTTATTTCTAGTTTTCATGAAGATATCATGTAAAATATCAGTATCTTGGCAATATCTTGGCCCCTAGAGCTTATTTGCTCCTCTTCCTTCAACCACTGCCTAACTGAATTCCTAGTACTACTGGCTGCAGTACTGAATAGCATATTTGCATTTTTTGGATGCACTTGAAGAAAACTGCTGAATTAGATTAAATGCTATGACTGAGCTCTTTGCCGATTCTGTTCCACCTGCCTGACTGAAATGTATTCAATGTCCAGCACTGTGGCTGCATGCCTCCTACATTACTATTCCTGAGGGCTTTCTTCCCCTCAGCCTGTCTCTTTGTGTTATGATTCTTGACTCCAAGTCTAGATATGTTGTGAGCTGTGGTAGACACGTATCATAGTTTGACACATTTAGTTGTCAGATAAATGCTTCTCTGACTGCACAATTCTTTAAGGAGGGGAATGTAATATGGGCTCACCATGCTCCTATCTATCTCTTTCATGACCAAGCTCAATAATGAGAGAGAATAATAGTAAGTGTTTATAATAATAATGTGTTTACTTAATAAGTACTTTCTTCTGATAAAAATCAAAGTCTCAGTTGCAGATTTTGGGGAATTAAAGAGCACACATGATTTATTCTACCTCTGTATAAAGGAAGTTTAATAGTTAATAAACACTTTTTTCTATTGGCATATATGAGAAAAATTTTAATGCCAAAGAGAAAATCAGGCTCACATTCAAATGTTATTAATAAAAATGTAGGACTAAGACAGTCAACCAGGTTTGTTTCCTTCAAATTTTGCTTAAAATTGTACCTTTGTATGGGAATGCTTTTACGGTTTTTAAAAATTATGTTTCTAGGTTTTAAAATCTAGCATGACATTGAGTCCTTTAAAAAATATTTTAAAATCTATTTTTATTGAGTTCAGAGAGGAAGAGAGAAAGGGAGAGAGAAAAACATCAATGAGAGAGAATTATTGATCAGCTGCTCCTTCATGCACCCTACTGGGGATAGTGCATGCAATCCAGGCATGCGCCCTGATGGGGAATAGAACCATGAACTTCTAGTTCATAGGTCAGCACTCAACCACTGAGCTACACCAGCCAGGCTTGAATTCTTATAACACCTAATACCTGTCTTCTTCAATTTACTATGTACTGTGCTGCAAAATCAGGTGAAATGAAAAAAACCTAGCTT